>NW_006296417.1:1644833-1661428 GCF_000327345.1 Myotis davidii | reverse complement strand
TTTCCCCCTCTGTGGTATGTAGCTGCTCAGAGTTTAGTCTTGTATTTTTTAACCTGGCTCCGTAGGGGCAGCCACTATGTATAGCTGAGGAGCAGCCATTGATTTGGAAAGTTCGCTCAAACACTTCCAGCCCGCGAGGCTCCTGTCTTACGCGACTTGAAATGTGTGTGGATTGTCAAGTGCCTTCAGAGGGTGTCAGCTGTCACATCTGCCCTGCTGTTGACTTTGTGCAGACTCTCGGGTCTTCCCTGCTCGGACACACGGTTCCTCGGTTGTGGAAGGATTTGTGGAGAGCATATCTAGCACTTCATCTGCTCTCTCCTTTCCAGAATCGCCCAATTAAATTTATGGCTGTTCAAACACTCATTCCAGCGGGGTCTGCAATCCCAGGCTAGCAAAGCACGTGCTTTCCTCATTCCATTTGCCACTTTTAGCTAAGAAAAAAAAAAAAAAGCTGTGAGATTTTCCCCCAACCCCCAAGTCAAGGATGCTCTCTGCCTGCAGGCTGCTGGCTGTCCTAGCCATTCCTCGGCAGCCCTGCCTTGGTAAGCTCGCATTTTTGAGACTGAGCTCGGGCCCTGGACTGGAGAGGAGCTACCCCAAGCAATAAAAGGCTGCAGACTCCCACTGTTCTTGAATGAAGCTTTAACAGGTTCCCAAGAATAGACACTTACGAATTTGCCTGCCTTTGGGTGGTTTCCAGAGTCCTGAAATAGTTGATTCTTTACAGTTCTGTCCAGTGTTCTGCTTGTTTTTGGTGGAGAGACTTCACCCAGCTCTTCACACCACCTTCGGCCCCACTCTTTTGAAATATTCTTAAGCCATTTATGTAATATATTTTTATTGATTTCAGAGAAGAAGGGAGAGGGGGAGAGAGAGAGAAACATCGATGAGAGAGAAACATCAGTCGGCTGCCTCCTGCACACCCCCTATTGGGATTTGAGCCCGAAACCCGGGCATGTGCCCTGACTGGGAATCGAACCTTTGACCTCTTGGTCCATAGGTCAATGCCCAACCACTGAGCAACACCAGCCGGACTCCCTATACTAATTTGAGTTTAGAAAGTGAAATGAAAGCAATCATTATAATGATATTTTATTCAGATAGTGTGATACGGATTATTTGTAGTTATTCTCTTCAAAGTAATAAAATAAAAAATAAGCTTTTATGCTGGACTATGATGCTTTGATATTTCTTGAGGCAGCGGTTATAATAGTTTTATGCCAACAATGGACACCTGGTGATCTCATTCAGGTCAAAGACTCCATTGTGCTACCTCGGTGAAGAGGAAAAATAGCCTACCTAGAAGAAATCTGGGAAGCAGACAATCACTAAAATACAACATAGAAATGAAAATCGGCGTATGTGGTCTCCATTAATCTTGCCGAACGAAGACAATAAAGGGTTTTTCTAAGTAGCAATTCGTGTATTGACACAAAGCAATGACACAGATGCTAAGTTTTAGAATAAATGCTTTTCCATTTCAAAGACAGGCTGTGTCTAAAGAAGAGATAGAGGCCACTTCAGTCTACCGGTGGGTTAGATTATAGTTGGCCCTCAGGGAGAGCACTTTCAAGAAACGTTTTCTTATCTTCTATAGTAGTCTCAGGGCATTTTACTAGGGTCAAATCAACCATTTGGTTAGATAACCAATAAACACCTGGTAAGTAACTTATTTTGAATGACATTGAAAGAAACTTCAGGGCATAATTTAATCGCACAAAAAGCACCAGGTAAAATGTCACAACTGTGATTTATTTTTTGAAGTATGTCTTTCACATTTTAAAATTTCTATTGGGAATTAGTTGCCAAGTCTGACACCCAGACGTAACTATTTAAGTCCTATCAGTGTCCGTTGTGTTTCTCCGATGTCGTGGGTTTCAGAGCATTTTATTTGAAAACTCCCAAATACTATGTAATCGTCTTTCCTAATTAAGAGGCCTTCTTAATTGCTTGTTTGCTATTACGTCTATTAGACAAATGCATAGTTAATAGATTTTTTTTTTCAGTGAGCTTTCTGGTATTGTTAATTTTGTTCTTTCTTGTGATTGTTTGTTATTAAACATAACCTGCCACACATTCTTATGAATATATAGCAAGTTCCGTACGATTGGTTTTCATTCTTTTATTTCACCAAGGTAGTCCTACCCATTTTCTGAAAGATCATCTACTTTCTAAGAGCTCCTGTCTCTAGGTTAGACATAACAAACATGAACATACTGTGTTCATAATTGATTCTGTGATAAAACTGCATAATTAAAAAGGCACTTATATTTAGAATTTACATTGAGAATATTGTGTAGTTTAATGAGCTGAAAAATAATTGTTTTCTGCCATGTCTTGTTGAATCTATGGATATTTCATTTAATCACTTTACGTACATGTTATTCTGGTGTTTTTATAGATGATTTCTTATTTTAGTTTAAAAATATATTTTTATTGATTTCAGAGAGGAACAGAGAGGGAGAGAGAGATAAACATCAGTGATGAGAGAGAATCATTCATCCATCGGCTGCCTCCTGCACGCCCCCTACTGGGGGTAGAGTCCGCAACTTGGGCATGTGCCCTGACTGTGAATTGAACCATGACCTCTTGGTTCATAGGTCGCTACTCAAGCACTGAGCCATGCCAGCTGGGCTGTAGATGATTTTTTAAACATCAAACCACCAGATCTAAATATTTGAATAAATAACCCAAGTGGCACGGCTGATGAGTGACAGGGTTATGGCTCGAATGTATTTCTACGTATCAGTATGAGCCTTCCACCGCCAATCTAGAGCGAGCGAGTGAGCATAGAGAGGGACACGCCGCTACGCAGAATGGAACCTGGCCCTGAAATATTGTCCTCTTGTCTCTGTGTGCTCTCCCCTACCTGCTGTGGTTGGCAGCTCCCATTAGAGCTGTCTTCGTGGCACCGGAAAAAGCCAGTGCTTGAAAAATACCATGCCCTGTTATTGACTCTGTGGTCACTGCCCTGGCATGGAATGGGTGGCTTCCTTCCCATTCCCATTTAAATTTCAGATGAGGTCCGTGTGCATCAGCAGAGAATGATGGTCCAGGGAGCCGACTGCTTTCTCTGTAGAAATGGCACTCTCGTGTGTTATTTTTATGCTTCGTGTAAGTAATTACTGCGTTGGCAACAGGGAAGTCATTTTCGGGATATTCTATAAGTAGCTGCAAAGTTGGAAGGTATTGTAGGTGTAGCATAAAAGGAAACCATGCAGACAGCCGTGAAGTTAGGATTATTCTAGCCACATTGAGGAAATACAGTCTGCAAACGGATGTTTACTCCTTGGGGAGTGGGGTGCTGACAGGGAGACCAGCTGGGAAGAGTAAGATCCCACTAATGTTCTAAAAAGAATGCATTGAGACGCTCTATCAGTAATATCACACTAATACCAAGATGACTTATCAATGAATATTTTTGAAGGTGTCAGTAGTGTTAAATCTATTAAGGATAAAATTAATTATAGACAATTTTATTAAAAAGAAACATAATACTTGCCCGGCCAGTGTGGCTCAGTAGTTGAGCGTCGGCCTATGAACCAGGAGGTCATGGTTCAATTCCTGGTCAGGGCGCATGCTTGGGGTTGTGGGCTCCATCCCCATAGGGGTTGTGCAGGAGGCAGCCAATCCATGATTCTCTCTCATCACTGATGTTTCTTTCTATCTGTCTTTTTCCCTCCCCCTGCCTCTCTGAAATCAATAAAAAACATATTTAAAAAAACAATTCTGGCAGGCTCCTTTAAAGACACCTGCCCAGGTTGGATCATTTGCATACTCGATCTCAACCTCCGCATTCATATCTATGGGAATAGCTGCAGCTACTGGTGTCATTTGGTTGAACTGTTGCGGTATTGATTCATTTGATTTGCTCAACCTAACTCATGTAACCAGGATGCGATTTATCTTAATTTTGGTTTTGGTTGTAGAGGTTGGCGATTTGAAGGAGCTGCAGACACTAGACATTTCTACCAATCGTTTGCTAGCTTTACCCGAGAGGCTTCACCTGTGCCTTTCTCTGCAGTACCTCACCGTGGACCGAAACCGGCTGTGGTGTGTGCCGCGCCACCTCTGCCAGCTGCCCAGCCTCAATGAGCTCTCCATGGCCGGAAACCGGCTTGCGTTTTTGCCGCTTGGTAAGTGAGCGCGTGGGTACGAGAAGGCAAAGAGGCCAGGGAGTAAGCTAGGACACCTTTGGCTCCTTGACTGGGAAAGAGGAGTTAGTTTTCTTCATTCTGTTTGTCTTGAAGATTCCTCTCTCAGTTCATCTTTGCCATGAAGAAGGCAGGATCCTGCCCAGGTAACGAAGTTCATTTCAGGGTTTGAGATTAAAAGAAAAAAAAAATCTGTGCAAAAAACATGATTAGGGACAAAACGTGAAATATGAGGTGATTTACTCTGAAAAAGGATTGACATATATAGGGTATCCCCCAAAAATGTCTACACACTTTGAATAATTGTAAAGGCATGTTTATCAAAATACATTTCATGTTCAAAATTGAGCCATCAGCGGTTAAAGTGCGTGTGCATTCTTGGGACACCCTGTATGCATATGTACACATATGTAGTATATTTTAAATGTAGATAACCATGCAACTGACGGGTTATCGAGCAACATGAAAGGGTGGCCACTAGTACAGATATATCTGTTAGATATGGGCTTCTATGTGGAAACATTTGTATCGGGTGTTCTAATGATTAGCATTGCCAGGTAAGCAGACTAGACATTTTTAAAGACTGAGCTAGAAATGTCACTCTGAACCTAGCCGGTTTGGCTCAGTGGATAGAGCATCGGCCCATGGACTGAAGGGTCCCGGGTTCTATACTGGTCAAGGGCATGTACCTTGGTTGTAGGCTTGATCCCAGGCCAGGGAGCCTGCGGGAGACAGCCAGTTAATGTGTCTCTCTCACATCGATGTTTCTCTTTCTCTATCTCCCCCCTCCCTTCCACTCTCTCTCAAAATCAAGGGGAAAATGTCCTCAGGTGAAAAACAAATGAACAAACACAAGAGATGTCACTCTGGCTAGTAACATTCTCCACTGCTGACTTGTGTAGTTGGCCCATTCTGACATAATACACTAGTATGTAAACAAGCATTGGCCTTTAATAAAACAATACATTTATTTTCACTGAGAATTGAATTCTTTTAACTGGTAAGAAACAAAAGTGCCACTTAAGAAAATTTCAGTACAAAACCGCCCCCAGTCTGTGCTGGACAGTCAGCATGAGCCTCCTTCGCTAGGATCTTCCCTGAAGGAATTCCTGGGGTTTATTGAAATCCCTGCCCTAATCCGGAAGACAGAACTAGCTCACAGTGATCTGGGCCTCTAAAGGAACTGGACACGTTGTTCATCACTCAGCTCTCTGGCAGTGCCTCCTGACGTCTCACCTGGACACTGGGCACAGTGCCAGTCCTGGGGCACCCACAGCACCCATGCAGCCTGCTTGATGGTACCATTTCCTGGTTACAGGGGAGCGCCCTGCTTCTGTGGGGTGATCTGTTGACGGAGGTTGTCTAACTCACAGCGAAGCAGGCCGCCCCACCTTTAAACTCCAGCTCTGCCGCTGGAGAGCTGTGTGAGCTGGGGCTTTGGAAGGCTTTTTCGTTTGTATAAGGCTCAGTAACAGGGCAATATCAATACCTACTTCATACTGCTCTTGAGAATTAAAGAAGATTCTTTTAAAACACTATCGCTCGTAAATACTGCATAAGCACGCAGTCAGTATAACCTGCCTTTATTGTTTCCCAAGACTGAAAGCAAGGCTTGGAGCTGTGTGTCTTCCCTTTTGTGCCCCAAGAACCTAGCACAGTGTCGAGCCCATTGCTTGTAATAATGTCTTTGTTACCTGAACTGTGGGACAGAATTCGATTTCGAGATACTGACACCTGCATATTTATACCAACAACAAAGGCACACTTCAGTCATTCAAATTCATTAAAATCCACTTACTGTAATTTAACAGTTGTTGATTCACTCTGTATAAAACATCTGATTAAATTACAATTCACTGTGAAATCTTACTTAGCAAAAGTTGAATAGATCGGAAAGAATATGATTATGTAAAAGATTTTGTGGAGCGTGTGAGTATTTGAAGAAGCTAGCACTTAAAAAATTCATTATTCTGAAAAAGTGGTTGAGAAGTTCTCTTTGTAAAAGGCCTCATGTAGGTAATTTATTTTTTAGTTTTTAATATGTTTTTATTGATTTCAGAGAGAGGAGAGGAGAAGGAGAGAAACATCAATGATGAGAGAATCATTAATCGGCTGCCTCCTGCACACCCAACTCTGGGGATGGAGCCCAAAACCTGGGCATGGGCACTGGACCTCCTGGTTCATGGGTCGACGCTCAACCACTGAGCCACACTGACTGGGCTCATGTAGGTAATTTATATTACCTTTAAAGTATTTTCCGAATAGACTATAAATTACTCTAAATTCATTACGAAGATACCCACATTTTATAGGCATTAAAAATGTAATTATGGCTAATTAGATATCCAATCGATCAAACTCTGATTATTGGTATAATATCGATAGAGCATTCTGAACAACCTATTTTGGTCTGTTGCTTTCATGGTGCTGTCCCTTTTGGCTTGTCATTTTCTTGAAGAGAATCCATCATTCATCTTTGATAAAAGAAATGAGTTTCACCCTGGTCAGGTCTCGGTAAACAGATCCTGTTGGTCCTGGCCCGGGCTGCGGTGCCGTGCTTGCTTTGACACGGCAGCTCAACAGCAAGCACCCCCACACATAAGACCTTTTTGTTCCCTCGGCCGCCATGTGGGCCGCATATGCCGGAGCCTTGAAGTTCAAGGAAAAAGAGTTGGAGTCTGTGCAAGACCGCTAGCTTTTGCTAATTTGCAAGTCACAATACTTTGATCTGGGCGTCTGGAAGGAAAAAAGGAAAACACTTTAGACACTTTAAAAAGCCACATGAAGAAGTTCTTTGTGGCTCTCGCATCTGTGCAGATGTTCATTTCCTTGCTTTATGAAGTTCACGTCCTGAGCATTTTCGCACAGGAACTAGGAAGGGTGTTATGCATGACATATTTTATTGCAAGATATTGGTCCATTAAAACTAACAGAAGGAAGAAAACGCACCAGCTCATTAGCTAGTGGGTCGCTGATACCTTCCAAAGGTAATTATTGCCCGGCCAGTGCGGCTCAGTGATCAACCTATGAACCAGGAGATCATGGTTTGATTCCCAGTCAGGACCCATGCCCGGCTTGTGGGCTCCATCCCCAGCGATTCTCTCTCATCATCGATATTTCTCTCTCTCTCTCTCTCCCTCTTCCTTCCTCTCTGAAATCATTTCTTAAAAAAAGATTCACAAAGTTAGCTACTGAGTGGAAATTTTCTCTTTTCAGAATAGAATAGCTCAAAGCTTTTCCCTGCAGAAAGCACTTACACGTCAGCCTCAATATGATCAGAAAGACCACTCCGTGTGCTGGAGGTTCTGCCGGCGGACAGCTCTCCGGCTGCGTGCTCCTGAGGTTGTCACAGCGCTGCTCCTACAGCCCGTGACCTTGCTGGGTGTTAGGTGTCGCTGCCTCGCCAGCAGGCCGTGCTGTGTCAGCTAATGCAGGAGTGGCCTGGTTCTCTGAAATTCCGCAGTCTTTTGTGATTTTTCTCTTTATATCCAGAAGGGAGAGGTAAAAGAAACGAAGATGCATTGAGCGCCCATTAGTATGCAGGGGATCGAGTTGGCATTGTGTGCACTGTTGAACCCTCATAATGAGCCTGCGGCCTGGGTCCTATTCTCTCCTTTTCACAGAGGAGGTGACAGGCACTGGCATTTCCCCCAGCAGCACGAAGCACGCAGAAGGTGGAAAGCCAGGGTTCAGACCCAGTTCTGACTCTAAAGCCCACATCATCGTGTCAGTTCACTACTGTTTTTTCATCCTCTCTATGAGATTGTGTTACTTGGCAAGTTTAAATATTTGTATTAAAAACTCACAGCCATGTGGTATACTGGCTAACACGTAATAGACTTTAGCACAGTCGATTCCTGTTTTCTTTCAGCTTCAATAGAAAATAGTTCAGCTCCGGCCAGAGGTGTTCAGTGGTTAGAGTGTCAGGCTATGCCAGTGATGGCGAACCTTTTGAGCTCGGCGTGTCAGCATTTTGAAAAACCCTAACTTAACTCTGGTGCCGTGTCACATATAGAAATTTTTTGATATTTGCAACCAGAGTAAAACAAATTTATATTTTTGATATTTATTTTATATATTTAAATGCCATTTAACAAAGAAAAATCAACCAAAAAAATGAGTTCACGTGTCACCTCTGACACGCATGGCATAGGTTCGCCATCACTGGACTATGCACTGAAGGGTTTTAGATTTGATTCCTGATCAAGGGCACATACCTGGGTTGCAGGTTTGCTCCCCGCCCTCGATTGGGGTGGGTGTGGGAGACAGTCAGTCATGTCTCTCACATCTATGTCTCTGTCTCTCTGTCTCTGTCTCTCTCTCTCTCTCTCTCTCTCTTTTTCCCTCCCTTCATCCCCCCCTCTCTTCTCTCTCTAAAAATGGATGGAAAAAATATCCCTGAGTGAGGATTAACAACAGCAGGAAAAAAAAACATTAAAAAAAGAAAATAGTTCATTCCATCACGAGCCTACTGTATACAATAACACCCCCAGCCGAAGAGGCGCAGAGAGAACTCCCTGGAACTGAAAGCCCACGATAAGATCTAAGCCAGCTGCGTTTTACACCATCGACTCCTCATTGTTTCCTCTGCACCCAGGATAGGAACGAAGGCTCAGGGTATCGGAAGCAGCCAGTGCCAGCTTAATGTAGCTTTGTGCTGGGGTCTTTGCATGCTGCCTCCTCTAATTGCACGCGCTCTCCCTTCCGTGTAGCTCAGAGGAGAGAGGCGCCTCCTCTGCCATGTCCCATTTTGTGTCCTTGGCTCAAGTGGATGAATCACCCTCTCCCAAGGCCGTTGCCTCCAACCCTCTTCTGTGTAGTTCAAGTCCAGAAGAGCGCCAGTACCTTTTGCTGATGCGCTTCATCAAGTTAAAATTTTTTTCATGATAATATGTTTGCTCATTTTCCCCCTTGGAAATATTTTTCTGGTGTTTTTTCTCAAATGTATTTTTATTGACTTCAGAGAGGAAGGGAGAGAGAAACATCAATGATGAGAGAGAGACATCGATTGGTTGCCTCTTGTACGCGCCCTGACCAGGGCCGGGGATTGAGCCTGCAACCGAGGTACGTGCCCTTGACTGGAATCGAACCCAGGACCCTTGAGTCTGAAGGCCCACGCTTGATCACTGAGTCAAACCAGCTAGGGTGAGAATTCTCTCATAATTGACCCTCTCCTGGAGGGCACACCTCCAAATATGTCCCTTACTAATAATCACGAGAATAATAATAATTGCCAGGTATTGGAGGAGGCTGTGTGCCAAGAATTCTGCTTGACAATTTAGAAACTCTGTTAGTAATGCCCACTGAATTTAAGAGGCAGCATTATCCCCCCTTTGTACAGATGGGGACACTGAGGACACACATTTTGTAAATAGAAGGAGAATTCAAACCCTGGGCGTCTGACTCTGAGATGGTGCTCCCGTGATGAGCGTCCTACACGCCTCACCGCTGGTCAGCTCAAGCAGGGACTCCTTCCTTAGCCCCCTAGGGACTCTAAAAGGCACATCTGAGCCGAGAGCGTATTTGGATTGTGTCAGAGTCGTTTCATTCAATTTTCCGTTTCATGTTGTATTGGTGCGCGGTTACAGGAGTGATGGTACTTTGCTTTCTGGTCCAGATCTAGGTCGATCGCGAGAACTGCAGTACGTGTACGTGGATAACAACGCCCACCTGAAAGGCTTGCCGTCCTACCTGTACAACAAGGTCGTCGGGTGCAATGGGTGAGCGGACGTCCCGTGTCAGCCTGTGCCCAGCTCTTTGCTGCCTTGGTTTCTGTTTCATTATTTGGTCTTGGTCTCACTTAGGGAGAGATGGACTGTTTTGATAATCCTGCTCAATTTTATCTTTGGCCTGAATATGCTAAACCACATACCTTTAGAAGCTAAGCATTTGGGGCAAGCAGGTTAGAGCGCTGTCATTCAAGTTCCGCCAGTCAGCTGGGAGTTCAGACAGGACACAAGTAAAAAATGAATCTCTGCATCTCATTCTAAGCTCAGGATCAGTCACAGAACGGGCGTGTCAGCAGTGACGTAAACGCTGTCCTCCTCAGTCCTCCACTGCAGTGACCCCCTCGGATCTGGAACGGTACCACTTGGACTATTCAGAACTCAACGTCTGCAATAGCCCCTCATGCAGATCATGATTCTGGCAACCAAAGCAGATGTTTCACTTAATGGGGAATGAGAGGCAGTTGTTTTCAGAACCGCAATAACCTTTTCTTCTCAGTCGGGCTTTTAGAAAGATGGCTTCAGCCCTCTTGGCGTGGCCCAGTGGGTTGAGCAGTGACCCATGAACCAAGAGGTCGCTGTTGCATTCCCAGTCAGGGCACATGCCTGGGTTGCAGGCTCCATCCCCAGTAGGGGGTGTGCAGGAGGCAGCCGATCGATGTGTCTCTCATTGATGCCTCTTTCTCTCCCCACCCCTTCCCTCCCTCTCTCTCTGAAAAATCAATAAAACATATTAAAAAAAAAAAAAAGACAGCTTTAGCTCCTCCCGCAATAGTGGGTCGGACCCACCTTAAAATGCTTCCCAGAGGGGTTTGGGGTTAATGTAGGACAACCCAGCTTCCAGAACCTGCTTTTGACTGGCCCCTTGCTTCCCTCACTTAAAACAGCCAAAGGACGCTTGGAACACCTCTGAGGCCACTTAGCACGGTTGACTCTGCTCTCGTAATCCCCAACACCCTGCCTAACCTGCTTCTTACCATCGGCAGTTCTGGCCAGAGAGGGGATGGCCATCAGCTTGTGCACAGCTGTCCCCCTGCCGGCATGGCTCCGGGGGATGGACATCGAGCAGCGATCGCTCTCCGGAGAGCGTAGTGGCCTCCCCTAGGAGAAATCTCAGGGCTGTGATCTTAGGAGGGTCCTAGATGAGATCAGCGCCTGTGCAGGCTGATGAAATACCAGCCGGGCGGTGACTGCAGAGCCCCTGCGAAGTCAGTGGAGTTGTGAGGCTCAGCGGTTTCTACAGCTGGTGTGACAGCTGTGACTCCCTCAGTCAGTCACTGATCCTGACGCGGTCTTCCAGGATCCGCACGATGGCCCACTTCTCCCGGGGGAGGGAGATGCCCCATCACCGAGATCCAGGGCCTGATGCAGGCCAGCCCCGAGGATGAGGCCGTGTTATCGCACCAGGCCGGGCCTCCAGAGACGGCGCTGCAATGGACTGAGGCTGCGCCACGATTGAGGGAGCGGGCCTTCTGCTCCCGTGTTGAGATGTGGATGTTGTTGACGGCCAGAACGTTCTGTTTGTTCTGAGCAGGGAGAGATGTCTTAATCCTTGACTTGGTGTCTGGTAGCAGAGAAAGTGAATTTTCTGGGGGCTCCAAATCTTTGAGAAAAATAAATGGTACTGCAAACTATGCAGATTTTTAGCTAGTAGCCCTCATTTTATTGTTGTTATTAATAGTGTGGTAACATTTTCCTTGGATACTAGCAATAAGAAGATAAAATTGTTATTAGAAGGAGAGCACCACACAGTCAGCTTTCTAACAGTGGTAGTTGGGAGTGTAGGCAGTCCCACTGAGAAAGGCCCAGAGGCATTTTTAGTCTGTTGGCTTAACTCAGCCTGCATTGTCACAGGTGCAATTCTGGTGCTTCTCTTCCAGAATTGCTCTTTAAAAGGTCTGGCTGGTATGGCTCAGTAGTTAGCATCAACCTAAGAACCAGGAGGTCACGGTTCGATTCCTGGTCAAAGGGCACATGCCTGGGTTGTGGGCTCGATCCCCAGTGTGGGGCATGCAGGAGGCGGCAATCAATGATTCTCTCTCATCATTGATGTTTCTAGCTCTCTTTCTCCCTCTCCCTTCCTCTCTGAAATCAATAAAATATACTAAAAAGAAAAAGAAAAGAAAAGACCTTTTCCTCTCCTGCATCACTTTGTGGGTGTTATTTAGTCTCTGATGAGGTCAAGGGAGGTAGGCCATGGCCAGCAAAAAGGTCCCTAACCCCTGTCATTGCCTCCCTTGCAGCCTGCATCCCATAGACCTGCTGCTCTCCTCCATCTTAGGCAGAGAAGGCATTTAATAGATGGATCCTAAAATGGATTTAATTAGCTCTTTCCATCCAGTCACGAAGAGTAGGAACTTCTGCTAAGAAAATTGTCAAAGGGAAATTAGACCTTATGCAAAACGAGGATCCACTTACTTGCTAGTGAGCCTTGGTAGTAGTTTCAGTCAGATCCCTGTCTTTCTCATTATTGGAGACCAGGAGAGCATTAGGGGAAATCTGGCTTTGAGTTTTCTAAACCTTTATTTGTTCCTCTATGTTATTAAATTCTTCAGGCGGTTCCACGCAGAGTCCGTCTGCAATTGGGTTAAGAACAGCAGCCGCCAAGGCAATAACAGTGTGAAGTAAATACTCACGAAGGATTGGCTTGTCTCATTGTTTTATGGCTTTGCTCGGGGTTCTCATACTACAGTGTGGCTATAAAGTTTGGGAACAAACACTCTTTTACCATGTGTTCTCCATAGCAACAGAACCAATAGAATGAGGTGAGGGGGTGGGTGGGGAGGGGGATATTAATTTATTTTAAGAAATTGGCTCTCCCTAGCTGGTTTGGCTCAGTGGATAGAGTGTCGGCCTGTGGACTGAAGGGTCCCGGGTTCGATTCTGGTCAAGGACACTTGCTCAGATTTTGGGCTCGATCCCCAGTAGGGGGACTGCAGGAGGCAGCCGATCCATGATTCTCTCATCATTGATATTTCTACCTCTCTTGCTCCCTCTCCATGGCTCTCTGAAATCAATAAAAATATGTTTAAAAAAAAAAGATAAAAAATGAAAAAGAAATGGGCTCATCTGATTGTGAAGGCTGGAAGTCTGAAATCTGTAGGCAGCCCGGGGAAGAGCTGATGAGGCAGCTTGAGGCTGAAGACACCAGAGGCAGAACTCCCTCTTCCTCAAGGCACCTGTTCTCTAAGGCCTTCAACTGACTGCATGCGGCTCCCTCACGTCACAGAGATGAGTCAGCTTTAGTCAAAGCCTACTGATTTATGCCCGGCCGGCGTGGCTCAGTGGTCGGGTGTCGACCTATGAACCAGGTGGTCATGGTTCAATTCCTGGTCAGGGCACATGCCCGGGTTGCAGTCCTGATCGCCAGTGGGGCGTGCAGGAGGCAGCCGATTAATGATTCTCTCTCATCATTGATGGTCCTATCTCCTTCTCCCTTCCTCTGAAATCAATAAAAATATATATCTTTAAAAAGAACAACAAGCAAAGTCTACGGTATTGCCAGGCAGGCTTTTTTTTTTGCCTATGGGTATACAGTTGTTCCGACACCCTTTGTTTAACACCCTAACCTTTCTCCACTGTATTGCCTTTGTACCTTTGTTGGAAATTAGTTGTCCACATAGGTGTGGGCCTATTTCTTGTTACTCTGTCTGCCCCATTCATCTCTTCGTCCGTTTTGACACCAGTAACACATAGCCTTGATTACCAGGGTTTTACAATCAGTCTTAAAATCGGGTGGTATTTGTCCTCCAGTTTTTTGGGGTTTTTTTGAAGTGTCTGACTGTTCCAGTTGCTTTGCTGTTTAGAAAAAAATCTATTCTGTAGTGAATTTCCTTGAACTCACAGGAGACATTCCTTTATGAAAACTAAACTATAACGTTAGCATTTAGAGTAGCCGTTCCCTTTGGAATGTGAGTTTTGCCTGTTAAAGGGTCCCAGAGTGGCCTTCTGAGCTCTCTTTCTTGAGCTGAGTGGAGAAATCGGATGGGTGACATCAGCTGATTCTAGGTCACATGTTCTCTCCTCTGAAAAATCTCAAAATCTTCATTCCCTGGACAGGGTCAGTCACTCCATCTTCTCTGACTAACATCAGAATAATTGTAATCATTCATTTTCCAAGGAAAGGGAGTCATCTTGTTAGTTTGTTCTCTCTCTTTTTTTAAAATATATTTTTATTGATTTCAGAGAGGAAAGAAGAGGGAGAGAGAAACATCAATGATGAGAGAGAATTATGGATTGACTTCCTCCTGCACGCCCCCTACTGGGGATCGAGCCTGCAATCCAGGCATGTGTCCTGACCGGGAATCGAACCATGACCTCCTGGGTCAATAGGTCGATGCTCAACCACTGAGCCACACCAGCCGGGCTGTTTGTTTCTTTAAGTATCTTGATTAACTGGCGAAGAGTTTGTTCTCCGGGAACCTTTTCTAGTGGAAGGAATGAGCAAACGAGGGGCCTTCCTAATGAACCAGCGAGCCAAGGGCTTCTTGCCACCCCTGTGCGCGCTCCGTCATGGCCCGTTTCCCGTGGAGGTTGGGGAGGTTGTCCCAGGTGATGTCGGGAGAGCCAAGGTCTGTCCCTTCATTAGAGGAGGAACGTGTGAAGACTTTCAGGTAACCCAGTGGTTGCAGGCAGGAGGTGGAATGAGGTCAGACTCGGAGTTTGGGTAACCCTGCAGGAACAAGGCCTTCTGTGCCTCCTGGTTATGCGTGGCTACAGGGAGGAGGGTGTGGCTTGGCTTAGGCAGTAGGTTTGGCCAAGAATATTTTCACTGCAAGTTTATGAAAGGCTCCAGTAAAGGTATCTTCTACTACTAAAAATCTATTTGCTCTGCAGGGTATTTTTCCACGCCAGAAAGTTCTACTAAACCTCGGTACTAGAACCTAACAGCACGTCCTTTTTTTCCTTTTAATTTTGAAAATGTCAATAAACATAAACGTGAAGAGGGTCATAAAATGAGGGTAAATAGAGCTCACAAAACATACCGTGTGGGTCCTGGGAAGGAAAGTTCCTTCAAAGTCTGTCCTCCCTGGAAGTGACTGGACCTCGGCAATGGTTTAGCTGAGTTCCAACTGGCGAATGTAGATTTCTGTGCCAGGTTTTATTTATTTTATTTTTAATTTTTGTTATTATTTTTTAAATACATTTTTATTCATTTCAGAGAGGAAGGAAGAGGGAGAGAGAGAGAAACATCAATGATGAGAGAGAATTGTTGATGGGCTGCTTCCTGCACGCCCCCTACTGGGGATCGAGCCCACAACCCGGGCATGTGCCCCGACTGGGAATCGAACCGTGACCTCCTGGTTCCTGGATTGACACTCACCACTGAGCCACACTGGCCGGGCTGTGCCAGGTTTGTGAAGGAACCCGGGAGAGCATCTGCTCGCTTTGCGGGTCATCCTGGCAGTTCAGCGGCGTCTTCAGATGTTCAATGTATATTTTGACGAACACATTTTTATTGGCACGTGTCTGCCTGTCCTCGTTGCTCACCCGGCCGTGAATGCCTGTCTCTCCGCAGCTGTGGGGCTCCCGTCCAAGTTTCCGAGGGGAAGCTGCTGTCCTTTTCATCCGGGCCCCTCACCGTCTTCCTCCCCGCCGAGGTGAAGGCCATCGGGACGGAGCAGGACCACATCCTGCCGCTGCAAGAGCTGGCCATGCGGAGCCTGCATCACTACTACCACCGTTTCCTCAAAGGTACGGGGTCCTCCCTTCCTGCTCCACCCCGTCCAGTGAACTGAGGAATTGTGTCTCATGCCGCCTGTTTCGGTGTTCTTTTATTTATTGTGGAAAAATACACCCAAGTAAAATTTACCACGTAATCCAGTTTTTTAATTTTTATTTTACTTTAATATATTTTTTGTTGATTTCAGGGAGGAAGGGAGAGGGAGAGAGAGAAACATCAATGATGAGAGAGAATCATGGATCTGCTGCCTCCTGCATGCCTCCACACTGGGGATCAAGCCTGCAACCCGGGCATGGGCCCGTGAACAGAATCGAACCCGGAACCCTTCAGTCCATAGGCTAGTGCTCTATCCACTGGGCCAAACAGCAAGGGGCAGTTTTTTTAAAATACAACCTTGGTTTTAGTACTTTTCATTCCCTTTAAATTTTTTGTTTTTCCTTTTTTTTATTTTCAGTAAATATGATTTAAATGATTGATTCTAAATGCCCGGTAGATTTAGGAAGAACTTAATGAAAGCTCATTTTCATCTCCAGTCCAGTCCCTTTTTTATTCTCTGTCTCTTACAGAAGTTTACAAACCCTCTCTGGTAAAATCACAACTTTCTGATCTTCGTTCTTAAAGAATACTTGCTCTTATTCTCTCCTTGCCTCTTCCTCAGGACAGCTTCCGGTTGCTCTTAAAAGAGTAGTTGTGGGTTCCATCTTAGTATCAAAAATGTAAAAGCATCTTCATTTCTAAATAATGTTCCGTTCTTATTCCATGCCTGACCGATAGAAGAATTTCCAACAGGCAGTACTTTTAACTAACTGAACTGACTTGGTAACAAAGAGAACTCTATTTAAAAGCCTGGTACTACAAAGAACTCTGATTTTTTTTATTCATGCATGATTTCCTCTTATGTTCCAGATCTGAACTTCCTGTCTCCCGTCTCGTTACCCAGAAGTCTCCTGGAGCTGCTGCACTGCCCCCTGGGGCACTGCCACCGGTGTAGCGAGCCCATGTTTACAATCGTCTACCCCGCTCTTTCCC
>NW_006296417.1:1618748-1644795 GCF_000327345.1 Myotis davidii | reverse complement strand
ACTGCACCAGGGGTAATCATGCCCACGTGGGCACCAGGGTGTATACCTGGGCGCGGGTGGGTGGTCAGGGAGGGGTGGATGCCTCGCATGAAGGTGTTGTGAAGTCAGCAGCTATATAGGGGCATAGATTCTGCTACATGAAACATGCACATTTTTAGCATCACAAGAAAACAGTTTTGCTCATATACAGGACAGCTTTATTGCACATATTATGTAGAGTAGCTCATGCTTCCCAGGCATGTTTTTCTGCTATTCCCCATTCAAAATAGTCTTCAGGCAATAAGGAATTGTGAGAACCAGATAGCTATTATATAATGGGACCAGCCCAGCCCTTCTATTTAATGGGTGTTGCTCACTGAAAGTGTGTGGCTGACCAGTGTGTGTGTGTGTGTGTGTGTGTGTTTTGAATTTCTAACCCTTCCAAATGGCATTCTCTTGCCACTCTGTGTTTCTTGGCACAATGCCTTGAATTTGCTAAAAATGTTCACTAAGTAAAAAAACGCCATACTGGTAGTTTAAAAAAGAATACCAGACAATTAAAAATAGAACAGCAAATAAAAAATTCCCCCATTAGCACAACCATAGCATATAGATTTTCTAAATTTAAGGTTTTCTAAGTTTGCATTTTTCAAAGTTAAAAAAAAAAGTGCTATAATGCCTTACTTATTTATCCAGTGTGGTGTTTTGGGTTAGTAAATTTTCCAGATCACTTGTTACCTCTATTCCACGTCAAGAGGTGTTTCCTTTGTAATCATTTCTTTTTTATTTTATTTGTTACTGATTTCAGAGAGGAAGGGAAAGGGAGAGGGAGAGAGAAACATCAATGATGAGAGAGAATCATTGATCAGCTGCCTCCTGCACACCCCCTGCTGGGGATCGAGCCTGCAACCTGGGCACGCCCCCTACTGGGGATCAAGCCTGCAACCCTGACCTCTCCACTGGGAGCCCTTGGGCAAATTACTTAACTTCTCCAAGCTTCACCTTTTCATTAGTAAAATGAGCATCATCATAATATCTGTTTAATAAGGTCTTTTTGAGGTTTAAGTGAGATGATTCATGTCAAGAGCCCAGGATGGCGCCTGATATGTAATCAAGACTAAGTAAATGTTAACTATTTATTTCTATAGTTCAGAGACTTTTTCAAAGTTAAATTTATTGGTGTGACGTTGGTTAATAAGATTATATAAGTTTCAAGTGTACAATCCTATCATATACCATCAGTATATTGCATTGTGTGCTCACCACTCAAAATCCAGTCTGAGACTTTTAAAAAATTGTGTGTATAAGCAAATATTAATATCAGTATCTTTAAATGAGTAAGATCATACTAGGAAAATCAACTAATTCATTCAACTGTAGTAAAATTCTAATGCATTGTTATTGCAGAGTTTCCTATAGATGGTATTTTCTTACCAAAATATGAAAATGAAAACAATTCAGTATGGTCAGGATGCACTGTTAGCTGATAAAATCCTAAATACTTATTTTTTTAAAAAAGATAGACTTTCTTTTGTCATGCTAATTAATTGGTGAAAGTAAAGAAGCCCTTCCAATGAAGTCACTTTTGTGTTGTCTTTACATGAAATTGGGAAACTTATTCAGTATTTGCTATTTACTTCTGCTTATTCTAGAAATTCAGTATGAATAATCTTTCATTGTTTCAGAACATAAATTTAATAGTGTTCATTTAATGAAATGTGTGTTACCAGGTACATAGGACTTAGACAACGCCCTCTGGCTGAGCAAAGCCATGGTGCCTGTGTGTACAGCAGAGATAATACGCCAAGTTATAAACATGGCTTTCTGTGGCGAGCTAATGCTGGGTCTGAAATCGAGCGCTTGTGGTTTTCATTCGGTCCCCCAAGCTCTGCTCCTTCCCATGTTGCTATGGAGATTGTATTAAAAGCATTGACTTCGGTTTCCACCATAGCCTTTAAAGTACTTTTTTGGTAACTGAAAACCAAATACTTGAATCTCAGGACCTTATTGCTCAAAGTAAAATCAATATTTTTAATGTCATAAACTCTAAAAGGTCTTGGTAATCTTATTTTTTTCAGTTTTCTAATATAGTTAGGTCTGTTTGCATTGCTTGTCCTAAAATCATGTATTGTTTTAGCCAAACTCTACATTAATATGGACATCTGGCATTATTATGAAAGAACATATTGAATATTCTTCTAAAATACCACGTCCCTTACAAGTGTTAGTTCTAACCTAAATTAGTGCAGCGTGAAATAAAAAGAAATGACTGTAATTTCACATAAATGATAAATACCCAAACCTTTAAATATCTATAGCGGAGAAGAATGAGTAGTATATTGATAACTTTTGATCCTTATAGAGATAGAAGATTTTCATTCCCCAAACTTACTGTTCATTTAGTAAAATGAAAGACATCAACTTAGAGGATTCTTGATCAACATAACAACATGTATGTGGCTTTTCCCAGGCATGTATGATTCTCACAAGTTCTGTATTTCCCCAATCTGAAATCAGGCTACCGAAAGTTTTTCAAGGGTAGTGTATTAGTTTGCTAGAGATACCGCAACAAAATACCACATAACGGTGACCGAAACAACAGAAATCTGTAGTCTCACAGCTCTGAAGGCTGGAGGTCAGAAATCAAGGTGATGGCAGGATGGGTTCCTTCTGGAGGCTGTGAGGGAAGGACCTGCACACGGAATCTTCCCATGAGAGCCAGTTAACATACATGTAACGAGCAGATACAATGTTGTTAGAGGATTCTCCCCTAAGTTAGCAGTCCAAGAGCTGGCGGTTTTATCTGATCAACTCCATCTAATAAAGATTAATTTTCTTTTGGCTTGAATTCCTGTCTGAGTCAAAGATAGGCTTTTTGTTTCTAATGAGGAAGCTCATTTGCAGTGAAAATACCACGATTTTCGTGGACTCCTGTATGCGCCACCAACCTTCCTCGCTGTACAGTTGATCGCTTAGCTCCAAGGGTCTCCCCCAAAACGGTCACATCTCCAGTGCCAGGGTGTTGGCATTTTGAAGGACCACCCAACACACATCCCTCCTTAAGGCAGTAGACCTGGTGGTACACTGGTGACCACCATAACATGAATGCAGCAGGCACATACAGTGTGCTATTAGATGAGTCTCCCAATAGTAAATAGCACACAGACTTGGGGTTTCTTTGTAGCACAAACACGACTCCTCCAGGTGGCCCGCCCTCCCCCGCTTGAGCGTGCATCGTACGGAGTTAATGATGATCCAAAGGGCACCAGCCTCAGTGAGTAAAACCCACATCTCTGTAAGTTTGGATTCTTTTGCTTAGGACTTTTATTTTAAGCAGGTCCTTAAATGTTAAGTCGATACCCAAGTATTTCACTTTCTTTGTGTGATTGTAAATTATCTTACAGTTTTTAATTTCAACTTCTGTGCGTTCATTGTTAGTATATGAAAATATGGTTGATTTTTTTTTTAATTTTGATCTTACGTGCTTGAAACCGTGCTGAATTTGCTTGAGAGGCTAGAAGTGTTTTTGTAGATTCCTTGGCATTTTCTGTGTAGACGGCCATGTCATGCCATCTGACATTAGGAATAGTTTTATTTCTTCCTCTTTCATTGGCTTTTATTTTTCTTGCTTTATTGCAGTGGTTAGGACTTCCAGTACTATGTTGACTAAGGTGGTGAATGTAGACATCGCTACAAAGCACAATATTAGCAAGTCCTTTTTGTAGATTATGTTTATGAAATTGAAAAAGGTCCCCTCTATTTCTCGTTTGCTGGGTTTTTAGCGTGAGTCGATGTTATATTCTTTTCAGATGCTTTTCTCTGAGTCCGTTGATACCATACAAGTTTTTCTTTGTTAACCTGTTGATACGGTGGATCACATTGGCTTTCAAATATTGAACCCGCCTTACAGCCCGGCATAATTCCCGCTTGATGTCAGATGTTTTTGATTTGCTGAAGTTTCCGTTCCCATTGAGTTCATGTGAGGCTTTATCCTGTGAGACGGCCTCTTTCACCCCCGGGAACGTGCTCATTTGACCGGCGGGTCAGGAAAGGGCAGAGAACTGTGGTGTTTGATTGTCACGTGCGGAGTCTCTCCGCTGGTCTTTCTGTTACTGATTTCTAGTTTGATTCCACAACAGACAGAGAACATGCGCTGTGATTTTTACTTGCTTTAGACTTAAATGGCTCTTTATTCTCCAACTTCCTGGTGAAAACTCAGGTTACTGGCTTTAGAGCTTTTTTTTTTCTAATAAGTGTGTTTAGTGTTAGAAATTTCCCGTTAGTACTGCCTTTGCTGGGAAAAGGACCCTCAAACTCTATTTTTCAGATTTTTAAATTCCCTCTACAACCAATCTCTGTGACTACATTTATAGGGTAAATTCTTTAAAATTATGTTTTTCAGGCTCTCTGATGTGTGTGTGTGTGTGTGTGTGTGTGTGTGTGTTTTCTAGCTAAATTGGTGAGGTTTTCTGTTACATGATTTAAAAAAAATTTTTTTTTATTGATTTCAGAAAGGGAGGGCGAGGGAGATAGAGATAGAAACATCAGTGAGGAGAGAGAATCATTGATCGGCTGCCTCCTCCTCGCCCCTTCCTGGGGATGGAGCCCACAACCCAGGCATGTGCCCAGACCAGGAATTCAACCTGGTTCGTAGGTCGATGCTCAACCACTGAGCCACACCAGCCGGGCTGGGCGTCATGATTTTTATAACACATTTGAAATTCCGTCCTCCCACGTTGGTTCTAGTAAGCGGACTTCAGGCCGTAGCATGAAGAACACTTGCTTTTCATTTGCTGTTAACGGGGCGGGGGGGGGCGGGGGGTGATGTCATCTGAACGCTGCTAATAGGAGGAGCACAGACACGCCCCCCCTGATGCCGGGGCTCAGTGTTAAAAGGAAACGGACATTTCTGCTGCAGGCTGTGCGGACCATACCTAATCCTTTATTTTTAACAAAGAAAGACACCGTCTGTAACGGAAAGAATCCGCGCTTTCATCTCGATCTCACCGCGTCCCTCTCTCCCTTCTTTCTGCCTCCAGGAGGACCACTGTTAGCTTTGTGGCTTACTGCTGCTCCACCCAGTGTCTGCAGACTTTTGACCTTCTCAGTTGATAAACACTCAAGAGCCTCAGGAGGTTTGCCAGCCCGACAGCACAGCTGCCTGCGTGTCACAACGCTGTCTGAGCGGCGGCGGGACAGGGGCGCCAGCCAGGCCACACAGGCCCTCACATCCTGGCACGTCCGGTGAGGGGGGACCGCAGAACTCTCTGGAAGTGTTGTGATCGAGCTTCGGAGCTGAAAGGCCTCCCCGCTTCCCCCACGTTGGAATATATCCTGCCCCCAAATTAAGGACCCTTTGTCTCGTGTGTTTTTCTTGGTATGCAAGTGTCTCCGACGAAAACGGTTTGGTTTGATGTGCTTCTCCAAGTCTAATTGAAAGCAACCTGCAGCTCCCCAAAGAGCTGTGACTTGATAATATTGTCATGTGAACTCTTGAACATGTTCTAACTCAGTGATCCTCTTAATGTTCTCTTTCTTCCCCCCAGAGAGTAATTTCCCCCCATAGGTTGTTCTCTGTGTTCATAACAAATTTCAGGAAACTCCACCGCCTCAATGGTATGAATAGTGAGGGGTGTGGGGGGACCCCGAGTTGGCAGAGAAGTTAAACCCAGTGGAGATTCCGTATGCACCCTTTGCAAAGTTATAACCAAGTTTATCAGTTCTGCAACATGTTAAGGGACTTTTCTGAGGGATTTTAAAAATAAAAATGTAGACTATAAATAAAAATACACGTATTTTGAAAGACTATTTACAGGAAAATAATCATTGAAATGGTTGCTTTCCTGATAAGATTTTTTTAAAATATATTTTTTATTGATTTCAGAGTGGAAGGGAGAGGGAGAGGGAGAGAAACATCAATGATGAAAGAGAGGCATCAGTTGGCCACCTCCTGCCTGCCTCCTACTGGGGATGGAGCCCTCAATCCAGGCGTGTTTCCTGACCAGGAATCGAACCATGACCTGGTTCATAGGTTAACGCTCAACCATTGAGGCCACACAGGTCAGGCATATATCTTTAAATATTTTAACTACAGAGTGTTTTCTCTAAGTTGGGATGGAAAGGGGGGACCAAGAAGGTTTACTTGGTAGGAAAAGTATTTTCAAAAAAATGTCAGACTTGTCTAAAATTCCGTCTCTGGAACTTTGTTCGCTGCCCTAAATCTGTCTGGCTCGGCGCTAGCAGTGCTAAAAATCCTACCTAGTTACTGACAATCGTGTGATCTTTTCACAGTCACACCCCCCGCTGCCCGGAAAGCAGACTCTCCACGCAGAACGCTGAAGGCAGACCGTTACGTATGTCCCAGCTGCGCTTCCACTGTTCTCACCTCCCCTTGTCCCTTTCATGACTTGGCCTGTTCCGCCTTCAAAGGCGTAGCGTATAATAGATCCTGAAGGGCGACATCAAAACATAGCACTTCTTTCATCCTGCAGAATAATTGACGTGTTAGCGGGACCTCTCCGTGCCTATAGGGTGGCAGGTGAAAAATGTGGCGTGAACCCTAACAGGTGTGATTCCAGCCTACGTGGTGCTGCCTGTCACTTACATGACAGTAACTGTATCACAGCATCTTTCTCTTTCACCCTCCTGCAGTCATGTCTTAAAATGCCATGTGCTAACCTGATACTCAGGATGCTCACTGGGATGAGGATATGTGGTACTTTCATTTTTTTTTAAATGTAATTTTATTAATTTCAGAGCGGAAAGGAGAGAGAAAGAGAAACATCCATGATGAGAAAGAATCACGGATCAGCTGCCTCCTGCACACCCGACACTGGGGATGGAGCCCACAACCTGGGCATGTGCCCTGATCGGGAATCGAACTGTGACCTCCTAGTTCATAGGTCGACAATCACTGAGCCACTCAGGCCGGGCAATACTTTCAGCTTGTTTGAAAGTTTACAAAGACAGAATCCAAGTGTCCTCTCTGTACCTATTATAAACCACTAGAGGCCCGATGCATGAAATTCATGCAAGGGGCTCGGCTCTTGCAGCCCCAGCTTCGTCTGGAAGGTCGTCCAGAAGGACGTCCGGAAGGTCGTTCGGCTATCCAGTCTAATTAGCATATTACACTTTTATTATTATGGATGTGCATTGAGCACCAGCAGTGGGTAACCTTTGGGCAGACACAACTTCGACCCTCGTGCAGCACCCAGCTTGATTGATGGAAATGCAATTTATCATTTGGCCTCCCTGGTGCTGTTTATTATTTAAAAAAAAAGTTATACTAGATTCACTGATGTCATTCTTAAACTTTTGATATTATGTGAGAGCATTGGAGACGGGAGAAAGTTTGCCTACATGCTATATATTTTTGAGTTGTGTGCAGTACTTGGCAGAAAATTCTAAAGTTGTTATATCATGTCTTCTTGATTAACAGTTATGCTACGTAGAGAAATATTTCGTGCAGTCATAATAGTGCAAAAAAATAAGCGAGTCACTTGGAAAATAGTCTCTTCAGGTAAGTTTATATCAATAATCTGATGTGGTTCGTGGCAAATTTATAATCCAGAATCCCCTGTTTGGCAGGGGCCTTCTTATAACAGAATGTGAAAGACAGTCCATTTGAACTGGATTGTCCTGTCCATGCCATTCAAGATGCCTACTTGTTATACCAAATTCCCGGATGACAGAACATGGTGTGGATGAAATGTTGCCTCCTCCATGAATAAAAACATATATTTTGAGCACACGTAACAATTTTTTAAAAAATGATCAAGAAGCAAGAGAGCTCTGTCTCATGGAGGATCCACTCTGCTTAACAGAGAAGAGCGATAAACTCCATCACCCGGCCCTCCTCTTCCGTGAAGCAAGGCGCACTATCAGCATTTTTTGGTCGACTTGCTCAACACTCAACGCACAGCTTTCACACTCTGGCGTGTCCTCCTAGTTGAGCATACATCTCACTTTTCTTCCACATTTTGCATTATGAATTAAAATGTCTACGTCTAAGGATAAAGGCTTCCATGCCAATGGGCTTCTGAGGCTTTGAATGTCATGTCCCCTAAAATATATATTTTTTAATGTATATATGTGTGTGTGTATATATACACATTATATAATGTGTATATATATATACACATATATAATGTGTATATATATGTATATATATATGTATGTATTTTGGAATCACTGGAGACTCTCAAAGCTGGTTTTGAAAAGTATTAATAGTAAGATTAGGTTTCTGTGTCCTAGATTTAAAAATTCAGACATTTTTGTCTGTACTATGAAAATATAGTCGCTTCAGAAATCAAAATATTTGTATTCAGATGATTTATGGGCATGGATCACTAATGGGGTCAACAGTAATACAACCTGATGTAATGAAATGTTAAGATAAAAATTTATTCCACAGACTTGTAAATGCACTCTCTTTAGGAACCTTATTTTAAAATGTATTCTTATATCACTGGAGATATATATATATATATATATTATTGATTTCAGGGAGAGGGGGAGAGAGAGAGAAAAACATCCTACTGGCAACCCAGGGATGTGTCCTGACCAGGAATTAAACCATGGCCTCCTGGTTCATGGGTTGATGCTCAACCATTGAGCCACACTGGTCAGAAAAGGTTTGTTTCTTATAGCAATTTGGAGACTATAATAATTCAAGAGTAATTAATTAATTTCTCCTTTTTTTGTATACTGAAAGGATTTTTCTAAAAGTCAGAGTCTACATACTGAACAATGATGGCAACATTTATTTGAAGTGTGGACATTTTCTAAAGCTCATACTGTATCCAATTTGCTTGTCTATAGCTGTTATTTGAAGTGTGGACATTTTCTAAAGCTCATATCCAATTTGCTTGTCTATAGCTACTGCTGTTTATAGCACGGTTGAGCTTGAACCATGTGAATGCTTAGAAATGTCGATGGTGGTAGCTTTATTCTTTTAACCAGATGCATTTGGTTAAGAAAAATAAGAGGTTGTTAAATAGTTAAAGCCAGAAAAGAAAAGAAAAATGGTGAAGACATTAATAATGCTCCCTTTCACACCGCAAGGAGAAAATTGGCAAAAATTGGCAGAACCAACTCTTTTCAGAACGGTGGAAATTAACCAGAGGCCCGCGGCAATCCAAGGGCTACTTGAGAAATTGCTGAATCTCAGAACAGTAAGCTTGGTAGCATTTCAACTTGCCCTGTTTCCATTCCCTCCCACCCCTTTCCAGCTCTGTTGCACCCTGCAAACAACAGCCCACAATCGAGGTAGAAGCCACAGTGTAGAAGCCACTGGAGGGGTGAATGGGGTTGGAGCTTTCTCAAATTCTGATTCCCAGAGAATCATCTTGTTTGACTTGACTGGTGGCACCCTGGAAGACCTCACTTGCAAGTCTGTCTTTATTTTGCCTGATCAGAGTTTGTCAGATGTGAAAAGCTTTTTTCACAGGGACATCCATTGAAGAAGAAGAAAAATCAGAGGCAGTTGTGGCTGTCCGAAGCAGTGAATAAACATCGGAGCAAACAATAGGCTAACCAAAAACTTGAATGAGATATTTGTAGGGGGTTGGTACAGCTCTGATCTCCCTGGGATTTGCACGTGCAGGCATATGCATAGGGCTTGTCGCAAGCCAAGGGTGGCATGTCTGATGAGGAAAGGCCTGTGAGCATCATAATTTCTCACCTGACATTGACCTTGAGGATTTGCACAAGCGGAGAGTAGAGCATGAGGCAGAGCAGCCAACTTCCTGGCCGAGTGTTGAAGAGAGTTCCAACAGGCACACAAACCCCCACCCCCACCCCCACCCCCGAAGACTGGGGGAGTTACTGGACTCAGGTGACTAAGGAAATCCCTGTCCAATGATTAACTCACCACAGAACTATCTGAGAAAGACACCGGTGTCTGTGTATCACAAAGGAGGCAGGCTTTCCGGAATGACTTCAGATGAGTCACTCATCAGACAAAAACCAGCAACTACATCGAACCCTTGGCAAAGGGGGGAAGTCAATCTAATTTTCAGAGTTATTATTTGAAATACCCAGTTTTCCTAAAAACATTACAGACATACAAGGGAACAAGAAAATAGGTCCCATATTCAGGGAAAAAAGCTGTCAATCACCTGTACCTAAAGGAAGTCCAGAAATTGGACTTTGTAGACAACTTTAAATCAGCTATTTTTAGATATGTTCGGAGAACTAAAGTATCAAAATGATGCCTCACTAATCATTTATTAGTTAAAAGATAGAAGTTATTTTAAAATACAGAAATTCCAACGTTGAAATACAATAACTGAAATCAAAATTCCTGAGAGGTGCTCAGCCTCAGATTTGAGCCAGCAGAAGAAAGAATTCGCAAACTGGAATGTGGGTCAATTGACATTCTTTCATTGGAGGAACAGAAAGGAAAAGGGACCAGGGAAAATGAACAGAGCCTTAGACCTACGGGACACCATCAATTGTACAACATACGCATAATGGGAGCCCCATATGAGCAGAAGAGAAAGAATATTTTTAAAAATAATGGCGAGCCCTGGCTGGTGTCGCTCAGTGGTTAGAGTTTCAGCCCCCACACAAAGGGTCTGGGGTTCAACTCCTGCTCAAGGGTTGCAGGCTCACTTCCACCCCTAGACAGGATGTGTGCAGGAGGCAACCAGTCGATGAGTCTCTCTCATCGATGTTTCTCTCCTCTCCCTCCCACTGTTTTTGAAAAGCAATGGAAAAAAATATCCTCGGGTGAGGATTAACAACAATAAAAATGACTTTAAAACTTGATGAAAAGCTAATTTACATACCCACGAAAAGGTGCTCAAGCTCCTGTCATCAGGGAAGTGCAAATGAAAATGACAATGAATTCCACTTTACACTCACCAGAAGGAAACCGGTGGACAATAACAAGTGTTGACAAGGACATGAAGAATCCCAATTTCTGGTGGGACATATGAGCTATAAATACCAAGGCTGTCTCAACTGTTTTTTGAAAAACTGATTGGCAGTTTCTCAAAAGCTTAACCCTAGAGCTACCATACGACCCAGCAATTCCCCTTCTAGGTATCTGAGGGAATTGAAAACATGTCCATGCAAAAACAACAAACAAACAAACCCCCACAAAAGTTCATAATAGCCAAAAAGTAGAAACGACTCAAATGCCCACCCCTGGATGAATGGTTGAATACAATGTGGTATAACCATGATGGACTGTTATCAGCCATGAAAGGAAGGAAGTACTCACACATGCTACAACATGGATGAAACATGATGATGGAAGACAAACACAGAAGACCTCAAATTGTATGACTCCATGTACATGAGCTATCAAGAATAAGCAAATCTCTAGAAACGGTTGATAAGTAGATTCACAGTTGATAAGGGCTGCTGGGGGAGATGGGCAGAGAAAATGGGTAGTGACCGATGGGTATGGAGTTCCTTTTGGGGGTGATAAGAGTGATCATGAGTTCGATATTGGTGATAGTTGTCCGTCCTGGTGAATATACTAACCACTGAGTTGCACTCTTTAAAGAGGTGAATTTTATGGTATGTGAATTATATCTCAATTTTAAACAGGGGTGCACCTTATTTTATGTATCTGTTAATAAACTATTTTGGGCCCAGTCTCAGAGGTTGAGCGTCGGCCTAGGACCCAGGAGGTCATGGTTCGATTCCCAGTTGGGGCATGTGCCTGGGTTGCAGGCTCGATCCCCAGTAGGGGGCGTGCAGGAGGCAGACGATCCATGATTCTCTCTCATCATGGATGTTTCTCTCTTCCTCTCCCTTCCTCTCTGAAGTCAATAAAAATGTGAACTTTTAAAAAATAAATTATTCTGGGGTTGACCAACAACGCTTGCAGAAGCTATGAATGAAACTGCTCCCACTGACTGGGAAATAGATGGAAACTCAGTGTGAACAGCTCACCGGGTTTCAGAGTTTGTCCTCGCTGGTTAACACCAGCATCAGGCCAATATGCAGTAATTTAAAGATCCCAGATGTGAGGCTTCCAACTCACTTCACCCATTGATAGAAGTCCCCTCAAGGGCCAAGGCCCCCTGAAGGTAAAACATCATGAAATGAATGAATTTGCAAATATAATCAAGTGGAAGATCCTGGAAGGAACTAAGAGGTCGTGTTGGCTTTGTTCCTCGTGCGTAGCGCTGTTTGGTACCACTCATTCCCTAGAACAAAAATGTAAAGGGAGGTTATTATTTACTAAAGGTCCTATCTTTTCAGCATGATTATTAAATATTTGTGTTATTTTTATCAGGTATTCCAAACATACCTCAATTCAAGGCTTTCCATAATTTTCTGAAACTGATCAAAGTAACTATTACAATATATTAGCCAAACAATCACACCCTCTTTGTAGGTGTGCAGTCAAATTTGGTCAGTAGATCAAAAAACGACAGCTAGATTTTAAATAAAATGCAGGGACGTAAGAATTGTATAGTAGTTATATCTTGCTCTCTTCAGGTATTATGTTCTTTATTTTCAGTTCTTTGGGCTGGTAAAAAAAATTTTAAGAGAAAAATATAAAAACTAGTTGTAATATTATTAGTATGACCTTCTATTCAAAATAATCCAGCTAAAACATTATTATTTTTTATTGCTTTCAGAGAAGAAGGGAGAGAGAGATAGAAACATCAAAGATGAGAGAGAATCATTGATGGGCTGCCTCCTGCATGCCCCCTACTGGATATTGAGCCCACAACCAGGCATGTGCCCTGACCAGGAATCGAACCCATGACCCTTTGGTCCTAACCACTGAGCCCCAGCCAGGGCAGTATGGCATATATTTTTAAATCAACAACAAAAAAATGAGCCGGGATTTGATCAATTAAGTTTCTGTTTAATATTAAATTCACAACATTGATTTACAGATTCACAGCCAAAATATGTATAGTTAACATAGTCGTCTGGGGTCCCTACAAAAATAAGATATGGGAGGGAGCTCTGAAACAAGAACGTGTTCGTGCCAAGGAGAAAATGGCAAGGACAGGGGGTGGGGAGCCAAGGAGAGGCCCGAGTCAGCAGCTCAAGAGCAAGCCGCACCCTTTGGGGGAGTTTTCGTGGCTCACATCCAAGTGGCCAGCCAACTCTGCAGACTGAAGCAGTGTGGAGAGTAAGGAGGTTAGAGCCAGAAGAAAAGAAGAGGGGGTGGGCGATGAAAAACACCCCCTTCCTGAAACAAAAACGAACCTACTTTTACCAGGACCTGTGCCCGCTTTAGCAATGTGCACCCGCTCAGGGCAAGAGAACCTGAATGTGAGGAGGGAAATGTGTGACCTTGACAGTAGTGTCAGTGTGCTCTGCCTCTAGCCATCCACAGTCCTCTTAGGTCATCCCAGTGCCCTGATTGTGCTGGTACCAGGCGCCCTCCTCCAGGCAGGCAGCCGAGATTGCTTATAGGCGAGAGGGTGGGAGCCCTGGAGGATGATGTCTTGATGACGATGGCGGCTGCGGTTCTTCTGAAGAGGAATTTAAGTGCAATATTTAGGAAACCTAGACTAATCGTGAGCAGTTCTCTGTTTACCCCATAGGAGGCTACGCTGGTTCCCTGAGGATGAAGGGAGGCCCTCAGTGAGTAAGTTTCAGAAGAAATGGGTGCATGAGCCTCTACCCAAGACCCCCAGATCTGCTGCGTTTGGCAGAGGACACGCCGTGGGGAAAGACGGCAGCTCGCTCTAAAGGTAAACACGGTAGGAGAGATTAAGGGGCAGAATCACCTGATAGCACACGTATCAAAAAAGAAAGCAAGAAATGACTTGATTTTTTGCCCGTGCCTGTGGCCACCTCGAGGAGCTGCCTTCGCACGCCACCTTCCTTTGGGACAGTCCTCCCCAGTCCGTATCTTTGTGTGGATCTCACTCAGGTATCTGAGTTGGCAAACTCATCTCGGGGGGGATGGGGAAATTCCTTAAATAGAATTCATCACGCCCTGCCCCGCCTCGCCCGCGGGTTTCTCACAGGCTCCTTCCCAGCCCCTTTGCCAAAGTGTAAATTGGCGCAGACGTGGCTCATTTCTACTTCAGGTGGTTAACTCTGGTTGTTTTTTTATTTTATTTTATTAGATGATGTCCATTATTCGTATGTAAACGTGTTAGTGGTCTTACCCAGGAGTTGTAGTTTCTATACTATTCAAACAACATTTCCCACATTATTACAATCATCTTGGTTCTGCGTGTGTATAAAGAACTGTCTAGAGAAATCTGAAGGTTTCATTTGGTTCATGTTTTCCACTGGAGTCTGAAGGAGCCGGTCTAACTAAGAGCCTTCATTTGAAAACATGCCATCTCGTACTTGGTCATCACGAGGTGCTGACACACCACCCGTCCTCTTCCCAGCTTTAGTTCAATGGTTACTATCTTTTTCTGTTTAATCCTTACTCAAAAGAGTGATAATATCCTCCCCCCCCCCATAGATTTTTAGAGAGAGTGGAAGGGAGGAGGGAGAGGGGGAGAGAGAGAGAGAGAGAGGGAGAGAGAAACATCAATCTGAGAAAGACACATTGATTGGTTGCCTCCCACACGCGTCCCAGGGCAGGTCTCAAACCTGCAACCCAGGTACGTGCCCTTGACCAGAATCAAACCCAGGACCCTCCCATACTCAGGCTGACACTCTAACTACTGAGCCACACTGACCAAGGGCAACTGCCATCTTTTTTAACACGCAGCTTCCTCATAACAAAACTTTTTCATGTGAGGGTTACTATTTGCAGTGACATTCAAGCCACTGACCTCAAAGTGATAATCCGGGTTCCTCTCAATAAAAGAAAAAATTCCAAATGAAACGGCAATTCAGGAGGGGAGCTCACCCAGACCAGCAAAAGCAGAGGGAGTTGGAAACGACATTCAGTGCTGCCAAGTGCGCAAAGTGTCATTAAAATGGTCCTCCCAGCCCTAGCCAGTGTTGCTCAGTGCATAGAAATCCAGCCTGGGACTGAAGGGTCCTGGGTTCGATTCTGGTCAAGGGCACATGCCCAGGTTGCAGGCTCCAACCCCAGTAGGGGGCGTGCAGGAGGCAGCCTATCCATGATTCTCTCTCATCATGGGTGTTTCTCTCTCTCCCTCCCTCTCCCTTCCTCTCTGAAATCAATAAAAATTTTTAAAAAGCTCATTAAAAAAAAAGCAACTATCCTTCCAACCCTACCCCATCTTGTCCTTAGAAAGAAAGAACTCGGGGTGTAAGTAACAAATGAATAGAATAAATACACATAAATACGATAGTTAACGATGTGTGTAAAAACAACGGGTCGTACTTTATTGTTTTATTTTTAAAAATATTTTTATTGAATTCAGCAAGGAAGAAAGAGGGAAAGATAGAAACGTCAATGATGAGAATCATGGATTGGCTGCCTCTTGCACGCCCCCTACTGGGGATCCAGCCCACAACCCGGGCATGTGCCCTCAACTGGAATTCAACCAGGGACCCTTCAGTCTGCAGGCCGATGCTCTATCCACTGAGCCAAACCGGCTAGGGCAACGGGTCATACTTTTAGACTTGGGGAGTCCATTCTTTAGCTCCCTTGTTTTTTGGTTGCGTTTGTTCTTTTTTAATAAAATTTTTTTTTTTACTTCAGAGAGGCAGGGAGAGGGAGAGAGAGAAACATCAATGATGAGAGAGAGAATCATCGATTGGCACACACCCCCATTGGGGATTGAGCCCGCAACCCGGGCATGTACCCTGACCGGGAACCGAACTGTGACCTCCTAGTTCATAGGTTGATGCTCAACCACTGAGCAACACCGGCCGGGCTCTTTTGTTCCATTTTGCCCCGTGGAGCAGTTTGAGAATCTGCAGACATGTATCCGTTACATGGAATCGCCACTTCAATTCTAAAAATACTCTCCCGCTACTAAACTCAATTAAAAAGAAGTGCAGTCGGAAAGCTTAATTAAGCTTTCTAGGTTGTTAAAACTCTGCTTCCAGAAAAAGAAAAAAAAAAACCACTATGCTATTCTCAGAGTCCCACAGTCCGATTGCGAGAAACAGCCAACGTATTATCCTTCAGGAAAGGTTGGTTTCTCTCCCTTGCTTAGGACCAGGCCATCGGATGGGGTTTCCATTGAGCCAACCCAAGGCTGCTGGGCTGCTGGTGAGAACGTTCTGGCAGTGACATCAGCCCCAGGAGAGGGGAGTTGACGGGAGGCCAGATTCCCTCAGGAAATTTGGGGCGAGTTGAAACCTCCCTTCCCCACCTCGCTTTGATGATGGCGACTGATAATGTCTTCATTTCTCAGCACCTGGTGCTAACAGCGCAGGCCGCAGGCCTCACAGCGCCCCAACAGCAGCAGAGCATGTACTGAAGCGTCCGTCACCCGCAGACGGGCCGTGTGCCCCAGAGCCCACGGAGGGAGCAGGCGGCAGCCGGGTGAGGAGACACACTTGACTTCCTTTTCCAGACATCAGAAATGGGGGAACCCACCCGGGGAGAAGCCACGCAAGGCAGGGAGGAAGCGTGGAGTTTGGGGCTCTGGGCAGAGACCCCGAGGCAGGGCCTGAGTGGCTTTTGAGTCCATTGTAATGCCCCGCCCCCACTCCCGCCCCTCGGGTGACATGAGTTTTATTGCATGGAAGTTACACTTCAGTTCAGAAAACAAGCAAAGGGGGAAAATGCAGCAGCCCTCCTGTCTGTCCCACCCCTGGCCCTGACCTCCCACCCCTGCCCTCATCGCCAGCACAGTGGCCTCGAGCACAGGTCACACCTGACTCTTCCCTCTGGCTACCTTCCCAAGTCCACACGTGACCGCACAATCAGTGGGTCCGGGCTGCCGGTCACTCCTTGAGCCAGTTCAGCAGAGACAGGGTGGAATCCTACATGAGCGTTGATTTCAATCCTGCCAGGAGCGTGGGGGAGCAGTAGGGAACCCACAAAAATCTCCGGCCCGCTCACCCGTAAGCTGCCCATTTGGCATCACCCTTTGCCCGACTTCCCATGCAATCTTTGTCCTTCTACCCACCATCAGCAGCTTACGTCCCCAGCATTGTATTTCCGCCCCATCATCGGGAGGGTTGGCACATGGGTGTAAGGCACGCACATCAGCGGGTGGGGGCAAGGGGCTCCCCACCACAGTGCCCCCCGCCCTCCAGGCCTTCAGGACGTCTCAGCACTCTCCCTGTGCAGACGGCTTGCCTGCTGTGACCTATCCCAATGCTCAGCCATTCATGCCCCAGCCTGTGCTGGCTTTGTTTCTCTGAAAGTCTTTTGCCTTCTGGTCCTCTTATTTTCTGACATTCACACTTACTCATTCCATCGGGTTGTCAGCACCTGATGGCCTCCCTGTGGCTGTGAGCCCGGGGGTCATTCAGGTCACGGGGACATTGAGCTGGGACCTGGGCCGCCTTCTTCTGACAAGAGGGGCTGTGCCTAGTCCCCAGGCCCAGCCTCCCGGGGACAGGTGATTTCTTTGCCACTTTCTGGGCCCAGGGCTCCAGTAGCCAGGCCGCTGGAGTTGCCAGTCAACTAACTCCTATAAGCAGCTGACATCACCAGCCAGACTTCCTGGCACCACACGGTCTGGGCATTCCCCCGGTGACGGGGCTGCCTTCTCCTGTGGGCCCTAGAGAAAGGGAGAATAACAGAGGCCAGAGCCTTCCCTGGAACATCCATCTGCCAGCCAGGCCTGCCCCGCCCACTCCCCACGGGATGCAGGCGGATGGGGGCCGGCCACCCCCCTAGCTGACCCTGTACGGTCTGCCCCTCACCCATGACAGGGACAGTGCGAAGCCCCACCCTGGGTTACTCTCTGCTCTCTGGACCTTTACCTTTGACCTCCTCACTCCCCTCTCCTCAGGGCAGGCGTTCCTGCTCATCAGCGCTGGTCTGGTCCGCAGCAAGCTCTCCCCTCCCGGGCCTTTAAGAAGTCCTGTTCGTAATTCTCACGAGAGAGATCACGGCCTTCTTGGTGGGTAAGTGAGCCGTCTTCCCAGGCAGTCCATGATGAGTGCCTCTCTGAGCCAAGTTCAGGTCCTGTCGTTCCAGAAACATTACTGAGTATCTGTGATATTTAAGATATTATTCTAGCCCTGGCCGTTGTAGCTAAGTGGTTAGAGTGTCCTTGTACCAAAAGGTTATGGGTTCAATTCCTGGTCAAGGGCATGTACCTGGGTTGCAGGTTGGATCCCCGGCCCCAGTTGGGGTGCATGCAGGAGGTAACCAATCCATGTGTCTCTCTCACATCGATGTTTCTCTCTCTCTGTCTCTTCTCCGCCCTTCCACTCTCTCTAAGAATCAATGGAAAAAATATCCTCAGGTGAGGATTAACAACAACAACAAAAAAATAATATTCTAGACTCTGCAGATGTACATACATAGAGAACGTGGCCGTGGCCCATGCCTTTGAGAAGTTTATAATATGTTCATTTATTGTTCCTGGAGTAAAAAGAACAATATTAGAAGAAAGGGGAAACGGAGAGAGAAAAGTGACCGTATTGACCATCAAACACGGACAAGCATCACCCAATCAGCTTGTTCTAGGAAGGGGTGTGGTGACATGGTGACGAGTCCAGGAGGCTGGGTGCTGGCCATTGCAGTCCTCCCCGGACCTGCCCCAGGCTCCGCAAAGACAACGCCCCACCCTTTCGGGTCTGCTGAGGTCCCGTGTGAAGGTCCCTCAGATCTTCCTCTGCTGCTGGATTGGAGAAAGCGGTTCGCTGGGGGAGGAAGGGGTGGGTCCATGAGAGTCTGTGGTCTTCACTTCCTACTTTCTAAAACGGGCCGCTTCTGGCCATGAGAAGAGGGAGACCCAATTGTCACTTCTCCGGGGTCCCTTATGGTCCCACCATAGTGGGAAGAAGAAAAAGGTTCTTCCAGGAAACAGAGCCTTGGGGAAGAGGAAACCTCGTGAGGAGACCACACTCCTAAGCAGCCAAGTCTCCTCTAACGTGGATGGATGGGTGGATGGATGATGGATGGTTGGGTGGATGACTGAATGAATGAATGAGCGGATGGATGGATGGATGAGTGAATGAATGGGTGAGTAAATGAATGCGTGAGTGGGTGAATGAATGAATGAGCCAGTAAGTGAAGTGCTGCCTGCCATGCAGTGCAGGGGCTTGGGCTTGTGGCTCTCCACCCTCTCCCTGTGCACAAGGTCACTTCCTCATGGAGGAAATGGATGGCCCAGGGCCAGGAGGAGCGGGGAGGTTCCCAGGAGCCTCCTTCTCGGTTCTCCTTTGGCAAACCGCCACTTCCCACTGAGGGGCCTTGGGCAGGCTGTGGCCGGAGTAAGTGGTCATCGCATGGTCAGGGGGCAAAGGGCACCTGTGCTCATTACTGGGAAGTGAGAAAGCGTAGCTCCCATGTCAGAAGGAGGCAGGGCCGTTTCCTCCCAGGTGCTTCCCAGGGAGGTCTCAGGACAGCGCCCCTGGGAACCTGAGCCTGCAGGGGGCGCCAAAGCGGAGGGGACCAAGGGCACGGGGTTCTGCTGTTTGCCAGGGTTCAGTACAGTCACAGGGGGCGTCTCAGCTGTCACCCGCCAGGGGAGGGACGTTTGTCTTGCTACCAGCTGTAGGAGATAACCTATGCAAGCTTGGCCGCCTGACACTGTAAGAGCACTGGTGTGTGGCTTGTCACATCAGAGAAAGTAGGTCTGGAATGAAGGGTGCTATGGACTCCATGTTGGTGCCCCGCCGCCCCCCGCCCCCCAAACTCATATGTTAAAACCTAATCCCCAGTGTGATGCTATTTGGAGGTGGGGCCTTTGGAAGGTGATTAAGAGCCCTCGTGAGTGGAATCGGGGACCCTCATGACCGGGTTTAGGACCCCAGAAACGCCTCACCGCTTTGCCAAGTGAGGACAGTTTCTGCCTCCAGCTAGACCCTGAGCCCTGCAAAGCAGCCTGCACCTGGGGCCTGCCCGCACTCTAATCTCATCTCACGATCCTCTCACAGGCTCTCAGGGCAGCCTGCTGACCCACAGGATGAATGTACTATCTCACTCAAGGTCACACAGCTGCAAGGTCACCCACGGCTGTCACCTCCACTGCATGTGTTCCCTGCCCGGAGGAGGAAGTGGCGACTTAGGACTCCAGGGTGGAGTGGCTCCCGCATTTGCAAGCATTTTTCAATCTGGGAGGACAGGGAGCTGGAAACTATTTAAAGGGGGAGCCGAGGCCTGAAAGTCTTGGCTGGGTTGGAGGAAGGGAGAGAAATGTATCCTGTGCCCTCAGGACCCTCCCCAAGGGGGAGGCAAGGGCGTGTCCAGGACAGCGCAGCCCGAGCACCCTGCACACCGGCCTGAATGGCTGCTCCCGCCCTGGCCCCCAGCTCAGCCGTCCAAGGACACAGGCGAGCAGCCAGGCCAAAGCCAGGGGCCCGCGGCACCGTGGGCAGGACACCGCAGGACACCCAGCGCGTTGGAGAAGGCCCCGGAACACTCTTCCGCTCAAATCCGCTCCTCCAATTAGCGTGTTTACTCATGTAACACGGCTCAGTTCTGTTGACACTCAGTGAAACCACTGCCCGTGGCTCCCGTCCCCAGAAAGGTCGTGAGAGGATCGGCTGTTTCTGAGCTTTCCCGTGCGGGTGACTTTGCTGCCGGCCATGGCTTTTGTCACCGCCTGGCCTTTGCTCGCAGCCGGGGAGGCTGATGGGAACCTCAGCCCGGGGAGACTCGAGTGGAGGAAGAAGTTCTCGTGCCTTCCATCGCAAGCACCCAGGCTGTCTTCACGGTCGCCCGGTCCTCTCTCTTGGCCGAGGGCCCCGGATGAGCCCCCAGGAGCGATGCTCTCTGGGCACTGTCCGGCGTGGATGTGTGGCCAGAGCTGTCATAACCATCGGCTACACTCCCGGGGGGAGGGGGCCACTCGGAGGAGCTACAGGGGCAAACCCACCTGCAGCCCCTCACCGGGACTCCAGTGGCACCGGCCTACACCACTCTCAGCGGGACTTCTGGTTACTGAGCCCACAGCATCCTGAACACGACAGTTCCACGCATGTCTGTGCCCCCTTCAGCAGGTGGAAGGTCGTCCATGTGCATTTCGGCGGCTTCCCTCGTTCCTGTCGGACTCTGAATTGGACCCTGGTGGTCTGAGCACCACCACCACCACCATCCTAACGAGACTGCTATTCCTCTCTCTGTCTTCCTGTGGGCATCCCTCAGAGCAGACCCTACGACGAGGGTTTGGTTGTGGGTAATCTGTGAGGTGACTCCGGGAAGCACAGGGCAGGGGTGGAGAAGAAAGATGGGGAGGGAGGAAGGCCATGAATAGGGCTGACATGGGGTTCTCACTGCCAGCGATGGGCTCAAGCGGCTGGGTCCTGGAGAGATGAGGGAGCCAGGCTTCCAGTGAGGATGTACCCCCAGGCTCCCATGCCTGGGAGCTGCGAGGCCCCTGGGGGCATGAACTCCCCTGGCACTTATGGGCTGTGCCCGCAGGGGAGGGAGCAACTTCCCCAGGTGGCAGGAGAGGTGGACAGGCATCACAGCCTGCTCTCTGCACGATCACGGAAGCCTCAGTTTCCTGACCTGTAAAATGGGGCCAGTGGTACTCACATGCAGGGCTCATGCAGAGTAACAGCAAATGCACTTCCTGGCAGAAGAAGGGCTCTGCTAGTGCTGGCTTTGTAAGTGTGGCTCCTTACGCGAGGAACGTCATCTCGCCCAGTGCGGTGACTAGGGGTCTGCCTTCCTCCTGCCACCTGGGCTCCACTCCCCCTTCCTGCATCTGTATCTGTGGGCAGCCCAGGGCTCGGGGCAAGTCTGACTTGAACACCCTGAATGGCTGCTGGCCGAGGGCCCGGGGCACTGGTGGGGCCACGCCAGTCAGCCAGGCCAGGCTGGGTGCGTCCGCTCCGTGTCAGCGCGAGGACCCAGGCTGCTCACCTGTGCCTGCAGGCCATGCCACGTGGCCCTCCGGCCCAGCAGCCACCTGCTCGGGGCCGCAGGAGGCCCGGCACTCGACCTTTGCCTCTCAGCATCATTTTCCGTTCGGCTGCGTCCAGGCCAGGCCGGCGATGGGGGAGCCTTGTTCCAAGGCCTGTCATTGTTTCAGGATCAGGTCGCCTGAATCTCAAGAATCTCACAGAAACCAGAACTTCCTGAGTCACCAGCACCCACCCTGGGGCCTTGGATGGAGGATGGGTGCAGAGTGGGGTGGAGGCAGTGGCTCCCGTGCCCCCATGAGGCCCAGAATGCCTTAGCAGCGCCCTCTCTGCCCGCGGGAGCTGGGGTTTTGTAGCTCAGGACGAGTGCCAAGTTGGCCTGAGGGTCTGGCCCCTCGCCTGGGCCTTGCTCTGCCTGAGCCAAGTCCGAGGGGAAGGTTGCAGCCCCCCAGGAACGCACAGTGCGAAGCGGGGAGCTGAGAGGTGTGTGCGTCACCCTGCAGGCCCAGCCCTGCCTCCTCCTGGTCTCTCTGAACCCCACATGCTTGGTGGGGACCAGCCCTCAGTGCCCTCAGGCTGGGCAGGCCATGGAACAAGCATCCCTTGGCCCCTGGCCAGTGGCAGGCTCGATGGGGAGGTGGTTTTTAACAGCCTCCTGCCTATCGATTTCTGGGTGGTGCGGTCGACTCCAGCCCACTCCCCTGGAGGGAGGCTGGAAACCAATGCCGCTCTGTCCCATCTATTTCCTGCAGGCTTGCTGGAGTGTGACCAGCTCCCCGCTGGCTACGCGACCTTGGGCAAGTCACCTCCCTGTGGGCTCAGTGGATCCGAATCCGTGTCATCGGGCGATGCCAGGTACCGGAAGGGCCACTTTCCTCAGCGGCCTCCCTACACAGGTATGACCCAGCCTTTCCTGACTTGTCAGATAAGGATATTGAGGCTGTGGCAGCCGGTGACAAGACATGGGCGAGAGGCAGTTGTCCCACCCGAGGGAGCCGGGGACCAGGTTAATGTGGCATCAAAAGGCAGGACCGGCCTTAGCCGGTTTGACTTAGTGGAGAGAGCATCTGCCTACAGATGAAAGGGTCCCGGGTTCGATTCGGGTCAAGGGCACGTATCTTGGTTGCAGGCTCTTCCCCAGCCCAGGCCCTGGTAGGGGCTCATGCAGGAGGCAACCCATTGATGTGTTTCTCCCACATCGATGTTTCTCCCTGTCTCCCCCTCTCTCTTCCACTCTCCCTAAGAAATCAATGGAAAAATATCCTTGGGCGAAGGTTAAGAACAACAAAAGTCAGGATCAGAGTTTTCTCCAACAACCTACCCTGTACCCCACACTGAACCCCTAGAACCAATTTGGCCCCAAACAGCAGCTCCCCGGGAGGGTGGTGAGTGCCCGCTAGGTGCCAGCCCTCCAGCCGGTGCTAGGGAGACGGTTGCCAGCCCTCCTGTGGTCTGGGTCAAGCAGGGCTGACACACTGAGGTGGGGTCACCCTCCTGGGAAAGGTTAGGGAGGGGCCTGTGACCTCCCAGACATGAGGAGGAGGGGTCCCATGGGGGGCCCAGGATTCATCCTCAGGACCCAGCTAGGTGGGTATCACCCTCCTCTGCACAGTGTGCGTGGCAAGGGGGGCCCCGCCCGGCTCTCTGGGGTCCTTCTCTCTTTCCCCTAAGCCACCACATGGGCTAATAATAGAATTTTCTGGCCAGTTCCACCCTCTCAGGCGGCACCCCAGCAGGACGCTGCTGTCCCCTCCCCACGGTGAGGTGGAGAACAGTGAAAGGAAACAGGCTGCGATGGGGTGGGGACCTCCCTGCGCCCAGAAATCCCCTTGGCCTGGGAGGACGGAGCAGCAACGCCCAGCCCAGTGTGGGTGTGCGGCCTTCAGTGGCACCACGCCCTCCGCCCCCTGAGAGCTATTTCTGCCGCTTCCTGGCTCGGTTTCTCTCCCTCCGCCCCCACCTCTGTCTGGGTTAGACCAAGAGGCCACCCGCAGGGCAGATCCTAGCAAGGAGGGGGAGACCGCCTGCCCCCTGTGCCAGGTGAAGGGCAGCTTTAACCCCTGGGACTCCAGTTGAAATGGAAAATTTGGAAAATGAGAACAATCGTGGCTCAATCCACACCTGTCCCTGCCAAGCAGAACCTGCTGGTGCCCCCCGCCAGGCTTGGGGGGCTTCTGGTAACTCTTCCCATGGCAGGGACCCCGTGAGCTGTGGGGGCCGACAGCCGCGAGTCATCACTTTCTCTGGTTGGAGGGGTCAGGAGCCTGTGACCTGTAACAGCCTCCAACTTCCTTCCCTAGGGGGTCCAGGAAGGTACCCCGTTGCCAAGGGGCTAGGCCACAGCAGAGCCCTGTGGGCGCACTGACACAGCAGGTTCAGAGCTCCCAGCCCAGATGTGTCTCCTGTCTGCCACTGCCCCCGCTGTGCCCCATGGCGGCACCCTGCAGCTCCCAGGGGCCGAGCAAGGGAAGAGCAAGACTCATCACAGAGAGGTTCTGATTCTGGTCACACATTCAGAAATGACCTCTTTACCTTTCTTAATAAAGAGTTTCTATGTGGGCCATAAATAAGCCATCTTCTCAAAGTCCCCCTGGAGCCCTCGGATAGATAGGCTCAGGACCACTGTTCAAAGTCACACCCCCTCGCCCGGCCTCCGTGGCTCAGTGATTGAGCGTCGCCCTCTGAACCTGGAGGTCACGGTTCAATTCCTGGGCAGGGCACATGCCGGGGTTGCAGGCTCAGTTCCAAGTAGGGGGGGCGTGCACGAGGCAGCCCATCCATGATTCTCTCTCATCATTGATGTTTCTCTCTCTCTCCCTCTCCCTTCCTCTCTGAAATCAATAAAAAAATATATATATATTTTTTTATAAAATCACACCCTTCCGCACCTGTCTGGATTCGCTGCCTACCTCTCCTGCTTTATCTTTCTCCACAGCATTTATTGCCAGAACTGTACTCTGTGTTTTACTGATTTGTCTTGCTTTGCGTCTCTTCCCACCGCACCCCCAGCAGATAGGAAGCTCCATGAGGGAGTGACCAGGTCTGTTCTGTTTACTCTATATCATCACAGCCTAAACCAGTGATGGCGAACCTTTTGAGCTCGGCGAGTCAGCATTTTGAAAAACCCTAACTTAACTCTGGTGCCGTGTCACATAGAGAATTTTTTTGATATTTGCAACGATAGTAAAACAAAGACTTATATTTTTGATATTTATTTTATATATTTAAATGCCATTTAACAAAGAAAAATCAGCCACGCGTGTCATAGGTTTGCCATCACTGGCCTACACCGTGCCTGGCAGGCCATAGTCACTCGGTCAGTATTTCTGAATGAACCGAGAGCAACCTTCTCTCAGAAGAGAGGGACCCTGTCTCAGCAGGTTGGGAAGCGAAGATCCCAGGGTCCCCCTCCTGGTGGCAGCTTCCTGGCGTAGAATCACACCTACCCGCTTTCCTGGCCTCACCGCAGCCAGGAAGGCCGGGCTCCAAGTTGACCAGCAAGTCCTGGCTTCCCAGCGTCCACCGTGCTCTTCCCACGCCCCTCACCCTCACACTGAGGCCCGCAGACCGTCACCAGCAGCCGGTCAGACGTGCGAAGCCTCCAGCCCCACCCGGGGCCCGTGGACCAGAGGCTGAGCTCTTATTGTTACTTTTTGTTGTTGCTAATCCTCCCCCGAGGATATTTTTCCATTGATTTTTAGAGAGTGGGAGGGAGGGGGAGTGACAGAGAGAAACATCGCTGTGAGAGAGAGACATTGATTAGTTGCCTCCTGCACGCACCCAGACCGGGGCTGGGGAACAAGCCTGCAACCGAGGTCCGTGCCCTTGACCAGAATCAAACCCAGGACCCTTCAGTCCAAGGGCTCACGCTCTATCAACTGAACCACACCAGCTAGGGCTCAGAGTCTGCATTTTAACAAAATCCCGGTCCTAAAGTAAGTGTGGGTGGCCGGCCCACAAATGATCCCTTCTCCCAGGCTCAGGGAAATGCTTTGCTGAAACCATCTTGGTTTCTTTCTCTCTTCCTTTCCTCTGCAGCTCCTAAAGCAGCCAGCACGGGGCTGAGGGGGCCGGGCCTTCATGTTCCTGCGAGAACGGGAAACGGTGAAGGGCGAACCCAGCAATTAGCCTGGAAGAGTGGGGAGGCGAGGCAGGCTCTGGAGAGCCAGGGAAACAGCAGCTCTAATTGCGGGGTGTGCCAGCCTGGGGCCTAGTGTGCGCGGGGGAGGGGCATTGAGACAGCAGCCACCTCTGTGTG
>NW_006296417.1:1618355-1618576 GCF_000327345.1 Myotis davidii | reverse complement strand
TGGTCATGCAGATAACTGAAAACCCAGCTGCCAGGGGGCCTCTGCAGGCCTGCACCCGCCTCCCCAGGCCTGCACCCACCCTCCCCGGGTCTGCACCCACCTCCCCAGGCCTGCACCCGCCTCCCCAGGCCTGCACCCACCCTCCCGGGTCTGCAGGCCGGCCAGGGTTGCTGAGCTGTTGTCGCCCCCAGGAGCACCCTGTGAGGCTGCCCCAGGTGTCT
>NW_006296417.1:1611595-1618234 GCF_000327345.1 Myotis davidii | reverse complement strand
AATGAGGTCTAGAGAGGTGTAGGCCTTCGAAATGATGCTCAAACTGGGGTTCCCGGAACCCTGGGGCACCATGGAGGGGCGAGAGGAGGAATCAGGCGGGCTTCCTCCCCTCACCCCAACCCTATCCGTGCACCCCAACTGCCACCAGGCGGCTTGGCTCCTGTCTGTTTTATATATTAGAACTCTGAATGAAACGTCACTGCAGAAATGAGCTTTTGCTACTTTTTTGACAAAAGGGAAGGGAAGGAAAATGTTTTCATCTGACATAACCATGATTTTTCTGGACTTATCTTACCCCGTGCTGCCCGGATCAAAGCAGACCCTTCCTTATCCCCCAAACCCCCAAGACCAAGTGTCCCCACACCCAGGCCACAGCTCCCCTCCTGGGGCGGGTGGCGACTTCTGTCCTCCCCCGGCCTGTGACATCTGAAATGAAGAAAGGAGGTACCGGGGAGAGGCACCCAAAATAAAGGCCGCGGAGGATGAAAGCCCGAGTCCAGTCTCCCCCCCGAAAAAGGACATGCGTTTGTTCTCAGGGAGAGTTGAAAGAAGAGCGAGCATTGTCCTCATGAAACGGTTCCATGTGAAGCCTTTGCTTTGGGGGTTTGTGCTGGTTCTGTGTCTCCTCTCCTCCCGTGGCCACTGCACATGAAAGGCGGGGTCAGGCAGGCGTGTGGGGGGCGCGCGCGGCCGGTTTCGCTTTGATTTTCCCCAGAGCAGCAGCGGGGAGCTCTTTCTACCTGGTGTCTGGCTGTCTCCTTCGGGCCAGTCCCAGACCCAGACCGGGCTGAGAATAATTCCTCCTCAAAAACACGCATAACAATCCCCGTTACATGTTTCCAATGCTCCACGCCTCCCTCAAAGCTCAGACAGGCGCCTTTGAGGGTTTTTCACAGAACAGAAATAAAACCTCCACAGAGGCTGGGGAAACTGGGCTGAAATCCCCCCAGGTGTGTGCCCTGCGGCTGACATGTGAGGGCCAGAAAAAGAGCCTGGGGCTCAAGGTGAGCAAGGTTTGACAAACAAAGGGGAGGACAAGAGGCTGTTTCCTGGGAGATTTCAGTCATTTTTGTTGTTTTTTTAAAGTATTTTTACTGATTTCAGAGAGGAAGGGAGAGGGAGAGAGAGAGAGAGAAACATCAATGATGAGAGAATCACTGATCGGCTGCCTCCTGCACGTCCCCTACTGGGGATCGAGCCCACAACCCAGGCTTGTGCCTTGAACAGGAATTGAACCGTGACCTCCTGGTTCATAGGTCGATGCTCAACCACTGAGCCACACCGGCTGGGCTATTTCAGGCATTTTTATGATGTGAGCCAACACTGGGCCAATGTGACCACTGCTAGTTATTTCTACTAAGGAGGGAAGTGAATAATCCCAAACCATGGGTAATCCCCACGCCAGAGGCACCTTTCGCTCCCTCCCCGCCTTCCAACAAGGCAGCTCTGAGCCTGGAACCTAAATCAGAGGGACCCAGATTCATTCATTCATTCATTCGTCCATTCATTCATTCGTCCACTCATTCATTCGTCCATTCATTCATTCGTCCATCCATTCATTCACTCAGTAAACACTAGACTCCCGTCCTTGTTCTAGATGCTAGATATACAGCAGGAAACAAAAGGGCTCCAGCCAGCCTTGCTCCCGCACGTCAGCTGCCCGGACCAAGAAACCCAGTTAGAACATCAGCAGTTCTCCGGGGCTCCCGTCTCAAACCAGATCGAGATGGTGAGTCACCTGGGACCTTGTTAGAAGTCAAGGGGGAGCCTGAGCAGGAGTCAGGGGGGCCTAAGGCTCTGCATTTTTAACAAGTTCCCAGGGGGGTCATCGCCACGGGCCCCAGGTGAGAGCGCCAAGCCGTCTGCTTCCCTCCCAGCTCCGTCACCAGCCCTGTGCGCCTGGGCAAGCGTTCCAACCACATTCTGCCTCAATTTTCTCATCTATAAAAGAGAGGTTCAAGTGGTTCCCACCACACAGAAATGTATGAGGGAAATGATTTTTTTTTTTTTTTTTGCCTAGGTCTGTTTGAAGTGAGGTTTTCCATCCCTTGCACAGAGTCTCAGCGATACATTTTTAAAATACAATTTTTTTTAATTGATTTCAGAGAGGAAGGGAGAGGGAGAGAGAGAGAAACACATACACATCGATGGTGAGAGAGAATCATGGATCGGCTGCCTCCTGCACGCCCCCTACTGGGGATCAAACCCGCAACCTGGGCATGTGCCCTTGACCAAGAATCAAACCGTGACCTCCTGGTTCATGGGTTGATGCTCAACCACTGAGCTATACCGGCCGGGCCATCATGGATTTTTTTTTAAAGCACATTGCCTGTTTCTTGTTTTTTTTATTCTCTCTTGAACTTTCCTTCTCCTGAAAGCAATGAGGGTGCGGCTGCCTCTGGCTGACCACCAGGGAAAAGGTCGGGTGTGAGGACTTGAGGAAAGGAACAGACACCTTCTCTCTGCACAACCAACCCAGGAAGGGAGGGAGCTGTCACTGCTGTGGGTGTGGAGAAGGTGGGGGGAGAGGGAGTCACGCTGGGGACCAGAGAGGGTGGATGAGGTTTAATGTCCTAAGTTCTAAGGGTCTCTTGTTTGGAGTTGGGCTGTGTGCATTAGTGAAGTTCATTTAAGTATTTATAATAATCAGTACATTCATTTTGGGAGCAGGAAATGCATGGCCTTTTTTCCAAGACAAAGTGGCATTGAGTGACACTTCACTCCTTCCCCACCTCCAAGCCCTTTGTTCACTCCCCAGAGGCCAGCGTGGGGACGGGCGTTGTCCAGCCAGACAGAAGGGCATCCCTGGGCGTGCCTGCCCTTTCCCGGGTGTCTGGGTGTGTTTGTGTACAGGCTGCGGCGCACAGTGGGCACTGCTCTGCTTACCGCCCTCACCTCCTGTCTTCTTCTTCTTCTTCTTTTTGTTTGTTTGAATCCTCACCCCAGGATATTTTTTCTATTGATCTTTAGAGAGTACAAGAGAGGGAGAGGGGGAGAGACAGAGAGAGAGAGACATCGATGTGAGAGAGACACACATCGACTGGTTGCCTCCCGCACACACCCCGACCAGGTCCGGGGATCGAACCTGCAACCAAAGTATACGTGCTCTTGACTGGAAATCGAACCCGAGACGCTTTAGTCCAAGGGCCAGCGCTCTAACCACTGAACAACCGGCCGGGGCTCACCCTCCTGTCTTAGAGAAGGTTTCAAACCCACCCCTCAGAGGTCGCCTTCGGACGGGTCACCCAAGGCGGCGGGAGAGGTGGCCCAGTGTCTGTCGCAGGAGGGGGCCTGGCACCAGACGCTCGTGAAACACTCGGCTGGTCCCTGGGAATGCCGCCTCCTCCGGGAGCTGTTGGTCCAGATCGCCGGTTAACATTCCCAAGAACAATTTAACCCCTAACTTAGCACTCGGGGGAGAGGCCCCCTCCCCGGTGCCATGGCTTTGAGGTGGCACCTGATCCTTGTTGCCGAACTCAGCGTCGTCCCCCCCCGCAACCCCCACTTCTCATTCATGGACACGTGCCACCTTTTGTCTTGCCCCCCTTGACTGTCACGGCTCCCAAGCATCTCCCTGGACGAACAGAAGATCATATCGGTGACTTGCAGTGGAAAATCTGTGTCACTATTTTTTCCCATCGCTCAAGCATCTATAGAGTTGATCTTTTTTTGCCAGGAGTTCTCTCACTGGAGCTTGACTACAAAAAGGAATGTGAAAACTGCTGATTAACTATTCAAATGATCCTGCTGTCATTTGCTCTACATGTGAAGATCAAAAGCAGTAACAGACGCCCTGGCCCGTCTGGCTCAGTGGATAGAGCATCGGCCCGAGGACCGAAGGGTCCCGAGTTTGATTCTGGTCAAGGGATCTTACCGCAGTTGCAGGCTCGATCCCCGGCCCTGGTCGGCAACCAATCGATGTGTCTCTCTCACATCGATGTTTCTCTCTCCTCTCTCTCTCTCTCTCTGTCTCTCCCCCTCCTTTCCACTCTCTCTAAAAAAATCAATGGGAAAATATCCTCCGGTGAGGGTTAGCAACAACAACAACAGAAAAGGAACAATGACCATGTATCCCCCTCTTCTGCTTCGGAAAAAGGCAACTGGAGGAAAACACCGCCTCCCAGCCATCTTCATCACGCATGCCCTTCCTCGCCGGCTTTTGGCATGGAAAAGATGAGTAACCGGTGTCAGAGGCTAGGAGCCAAAACTCACGCCCGGCCCTGGCCAGGAAAACAGTCCCTCCCCCAGCGATGACCTCTTCCCACCAGCTCCCACAGCCTGGGCACCGGGCATGAAATCTCTGAGCAGGACAGTGGGTGCTTTGGTGGCCAACCGCCCCCTTCAGGACATTCCCTTAAATACTCACTGAGCCAAGTAAGAGTGTCCATGGCTTCCCCTTGGAGGATGATGAAGCTGAGCCTTCTTCAAGACAGATGGCCTTCGGAAATCTGACTGGGGATGGAACCCACAACCCGGGCATGTGCCCTGACCGGGAATCCAACCGTGACCTCCTGGCTCACAGGTCAACGCTCAACCACCGAGCCACACCGGCCGGGCTCACCAATATTTCTAAAAGGAGAGAAGTGAGCTGTAAGCCGGGCGACATTTAACCTTTTCCTTTTCCATGATGGACCTTGTTGGGAATTTTTCATCAGCGGGCTGTTTCTGGCTGGGTTGACAGCCACTTTTTGATTGACATGAAAATTGGCAGCAAGCAGCTCACACGACAATTATTAAACTTCTGTGGTTCGTCAGGGGCTGTATCCGAGCTGGCTGCAGGATTGCCGATCGCCCAGGCAGCCTGATTTGGGGCCGTACCAGATGTTTGCATCTGCATGAGAAGAAGACACGGGAGGCTGGGGGCGTGCATGCCTGCTTGATCCGCGTTTCTCCGAGGTCAGATCATCTCTTGTTCCCTTCCCGACCTGCATATTCATAAAGACCTTTGCACAGTTAATGCGACGGAAGATGAAGTGGTTACAGATTGAGAACAAACCCTGCCACTGTGATTAGAGTAGCAGTTACCTAGTCAGTCAGATTAGCATTCCCAATTCACACCAGCTAACACGGAGGCATGGCTTTGAAAGCACACACAGCCGCCGGAGCCTGGGCGGGAAAGCCAGGGGCCTGGTGACGACTTCTACCTGAGATGACCCTTCCCCTGGGAGAGCCCCCGGTGGTGGCATCATGGAGGAGAACAGGTGGAATCCCATGACATCGCAAGGCAGCCATTGCTTGACCCCATCGGTGGCAGAAGAAGAAATAGCATCCTCCCTATGTCGATTTGGTTGGATATTTCCCAGACTCCTCCTTGGGAAAACTTGGGTAGTTTTTTTTAACTTTTTTAAAAAAAGACTTTTTATTGTCTTTAGAGAAAGACGTAGGGAGAAAGAGAAAGGGATAGAAACATCGATGAGAGAGAATCATGGATCGGCTGCCTCCTGCACGCCCCCTACTGGGGATGGAGCCCACAATCCAGGCATGGGCCCTGACCGGGAATCGAACCGTGACCTCCTGGTTCATGGGTCAACGCTCAACCACTGAGCCACACCAGCCGGGCTGGACATCTGTCTTTTTGACAAGCCCCAGACGATGCTGATGGACACCAGGGAAGCCATGGACGATCCCTGGATGGCCTGCAGAGAACCCATGGACTCATGATATTGAAAACATTTTACTGGCACGGATATTTCCCGGGGGAGTAGCTCCCACCAGGATCTCCAAAACAGGTTACTAACCCCCGGGAAGGATGAAAGAGGCGAGGAGACTAGAATTGGGCCCCGCAGCAGGCACTGGCCACCGTCTAGCCCAGGGTCAACCATGGAACCTGCAGCTCAGAGGCCTCCCCTGTGCTATCAGGCGTTGGCAGCTCTTTCCTCCAACCCTGGGGGTGCAGGTGACAGAAGGACGGGAGCTCAGAGAGAAGAGAGAGGGGGACAGAAGGGCCTGGACCAGAGCTCTTCCCAGCAGAGGGGGGCTCGCTCATCTGGCCCCCGTAGGAGGGGACATAGCCTGAGCTCCAGCATGTGGGTGGACGTAAGCATGGCCTGGGAGGAGCCAGGCATGGGCCTCCCAGCCCAGGGAGCACTGCCCACGAGTCCATCTTCTCTGCCAAGATGCCCAGTCTCCGTGCCTACCCCTCCACACTCAGAGTTTGGTCCCATCTGTACCTGGAGCAGATGGCGGCCCCTCCCTGGCTTTGAGTGCCTCCCCCACCCGAGGGAGCAGGGAGACCTCCCCTGACCTCCTTCCTGTGTGATCGCTAATGAGATCACGTCTGCCTGCCGGGAAGGGGCGATTATGCTGCCGCACCGGGTTATTACCCTTTACAAGTGGCGCTCGGCCTGCCCAGCTGTCTGCCCGCCCTGGGCCGTACACACCTGGCCGGGCCGGGGCAGCTGCTGGGAGCCGCTCCTTGGCAACTGGCTCATTAGCAGACGTGGCCTCCACAGCGGGCAGAGCTGGGCGGACGGCACCCAGGCCTGTCTGGGCCTCGGGGCTAAATCCCAGGAGTGGTGTGTCCCACCGCGCCACGCCCAGCCCAGCCCAGCCCTGGGGCGGCAGGCGGGGAGGCGGGAGGCACTGAAGGCGGCGGGAGGGTTCCTGCCTCTGCAGAGGCCTGGGAGTCTCAGAGGGGAG
>NW_006296417.1:1606864-1610648 GCF_000327345.1 Myotis davidii | reverse complement strand
GTGAATAGCAAAGGAAGACGCCAACAGTCCCATGAAGGCCTGTCTCCTGGGCTTGGCCAGCAGCGTTGTCCTGGCGGTGCCTCCTCCAGCACGCTGCCATCCTGAACCCTGAGGAAAGCCTCAGTCTCAACCGACACCCGCCTTCCCGATTTCCCAGCCCGTCCTGTCGTTTCCATTGGCTCGATCCCTCCCAGCCTGGTGTCAGGGCCACCAGCTTGCAGAGAACAGAGGAGGGGCTCCCAGGAGTGCCGAGCGGGGTGTGGAGGGAGGTGATCCTATTTGTGTGAAAATGTCAATCAAGAAAGATCCCCTGCCCGGCTAGTGTGGTTCAGTGGTTGAGCATCGACCCAGGAACCAGGAGGTCAGGGTTGGATCCCCAGTCAAGGGCACATGCCCGGGTTGTGGGCTCCATCCCCAGTAGGGGGTGTGCAGGAGGCAGCCGATTCATGATTCTCTCTCATCATTGATGTTTCTATTTCTCCCTTCCTCTCCCTTCCTGTCTCTGAAATCAATAAAAAATGTTGTTTTTAAAAAAATAAAGAGCCTTGACCGGTTTGGCTCAGTGGATAGAGCGTTGGCCTGTGGAATGAAAGGTCCCAGGTTCGATTCCGGTCAAGGGCATGTACCTTGGTTGTGGGCACATCCCCTGTGGGGGGTGTGCAGGCGGCAGCTGATCGATGTTTCTCTTTCATCGATGTTTCTAGCTCTCTGTCCCTCTCCCTTCTTCTCTGTGGAGAATCAATGGAACATATTAAAAAAAGAAAGAAAGAGTCCCTCAGGGGCAGAGCCCTGGGAGGGAGACGTTTACCTGCTACGGCCTCCTTCCTTCTCTGAGTCTGAAGGTGCGGCAGGGTCCCCTGGAGCAGTGGTTCTCAACCTTCTGGCCCTTTAAATACAGTTCCTCCTGTTGTGACCCAACCATAAAATTATTTTCGTGGCTACTTCATAACTGTCATGTTGCTACTGTGCTGAATTGTCATGTAAATATCTGATATGCAGGATGGTCTTAGGCGACCCCTGTGAAAGGGTCGTTCGACCGCCAAAGGGGTCGCAACCCACAGGTTGAGAACCGCTTCCCTGGAGGGTCTCATTCCCCACAGTGCACGCTGGGCGTGTCCCCAGTGGCTGACTGACAGGTGGAGGGAGGGCTGCGAATCATCCAGGGCCAGTGGACTTGCCCACTCACCCTCAGCCAGCAGTGCCCTCAGATGCACCTCCCAGCCCCCTGCTAAGTGCCTGTGGTGAAGGCCCTGCTCTCCCTCGTCCCCTCTGTACCCCGCCCCCTCAGCTGTGACCGCGTTGCCCTCTCTCGGTCCTCTCCATCCTCCCTCCATTTCTGCTTTCAAAAGGGGGAAAGAGCGTTTTGATTACGAAGCATTTCCAGGGCTGTTTAGGTTGGCCAAGCGCTGGGACTTTTGTTTGCCTTCCCTCCCGGCCCTGCCTGAGTGGAGGTAACGTTATTATCTCCTCTTGACAGGTAAGAAAGTGCTGACCGAGAAAGGCCCGCAGGCGGCCAAGGTCAGACGCCACGCAGCCCAGGACACGGCGGGGGGCTCCCCCCCATCACTGCCAAGCGTGGAGGCTGGGCCGGCGTGCAGGGCGGAGGCTGTGAGGACAGAGACCCCAGCCCAGAGGGTCCAGGAACTGCTCGAGGGGGACACCGGCACCCACTGGGAGCAACAGAAGTGAGGAGGACGAGGCTGCAGATCCTGGGTGCAGGGGGAGGAGGCCTGAATTGAGTGAGTATGAGAAACATGGAGAAAGCAAGTCCGGGTTGAGCGCCTGCCACGTCTGCCAGGCATTACGCCTTCCATTCTTCCCACAGTCCTGTCCTCTTTTTTTATTTTAAGTTGTTTAATTTTGATTGATTTCAGAGAGGAAGGGAGAGGGAGAGAGAGAGAAACATCAATGATGAGAGACAATCACTGATCGGCTGCCTCCTGCATGCCCCACACTGGGGAGGGAGCCCGCAACCTGGGCATGTGCCCTGACCGGGAATCAAACCGTGACCTCGTGGTTCAGGGGCTGATGCTCAACCACTGAGCCACACCGGCCGGGCCTCATTTGATTCTTAAAAGCACCAGTGAGTGGTCAGGGAATGTCACAGACACCAAGGCTATGGGCACAGGGATGTGTCCCTCAGGGCCTCTCTCTTAATGGCATGGCCTCTTGGGAAGTGTCCTGGGCTCTCTGAGCCAGGGCATGGGGCAGGGAGGACCAGGAGGCCCTGTTGTGACCCGTGAAGCCCTTGGTGGTGTGAGTCACCCCACTGTAGAGTGGCCAAGGAGAAGTGGGGGGGCAGGTACCAGCCTGGGAGCCAGCCCTCCACTCCTCCCTCCGCCTCCCCATCCGGACTTGGTTGCAGGCCGCCCCACTTCCCAGCCTCCCCAGCAGCTGGCCCCTCACGTGATCGAGTTCACCAGTGAGTGGCACGTGGCAGGGTGCCGGCTTCAGGGGAAGGACCGGCTCCAGACACGGTCACCACCCTGTCTCCTGCTCTTCCTGCTCCTCCTGCCTCCGTGCAGAAGTGAGGCCCGGCCAGGGGTGGCCGTGGGGTGCCTGAGGATGGCAGAGCCCGCAGCTCCCCCGTGCCCCTCCCACGGCCACCCAGCCCTATGTGCTCCAGCCTGGCTCCGTGAGGAACCGAAACCTCTATGAGAGGCTGTGGTCGGCGGTGGTCAGGGGCAACTGAGCCCAATCCCAAGTCCCAACGGTCTAGGAGCCGTCTAGAGGGGCCCCCTGACCTTAAGGTCTCTCGGTCTCAGACCTGGCTTCCAGGTCCTAGGGACCAGCCCTTACCCAGCACACACTCAGCCCACAGCCCCTCCCCGGGGCCTCCCTCCAGGAGCTGTGCGTGACGCCCACCCACTCCGGGCCTGCTGTTCCCACCACGGCTGTCTTCACCCTGCCAGGCTCAGCTGTTAGGCAGGCAGCTGGACAACACAGCAATTTTCTTTTTTGAAGAAATATATATATATTTTTATTGATTTCAGAGAGGAAAGGAGAGGGAGAGAGAGAGAGAGAAACATCAATGATGAGAGAGAATCACGGACCGGCTGCCTCCTGGAATCGAACCTTAACCTCCTGGTTCCTGGGGTCGATGCTCCACCGCTGAGCCACGGCGGCCGGGCTGGTCCCATTTTCTTAAGCGTTTCACGAGGTTCTCCCAGAGGCCAGTGCCGAGAGTGGGAACCCCTCTCTTGTGACATAATTACCGCCACCCAGATGGAGAGCTGGGGATGGCATCAGGGCCCTGGATGGCTGGGCAGGCTGTGCACTAGACACCTCCTGGGGCCACCAAGCCCCACCCTGGGGGTCCAGCCTGCAACCCGGGCACTTGCCAAGCCCCCCAGGCTTCCTGCGGAATGCCCAGCTCAGCGTCACCATGGAGATTTTCACATAGCACCCCGGAAATCCTGCGCCTAAGTCTGCTGTAACTTGTCTACCCCTCCCCATTCCTGCAGGAGCGCCACCTCCTCCGTGGCCACCAACCCCAGGGCAACGCGGGCTGGGCTGGGACTGATCTGGCCTGCGTGGCATCACGGGGTGGGGGCCTCGCCCCTGCAGGGCCCCCGAGAGCCTCCATCCTGGGAGCCGGCGCCCCGGGTCCCCTGTCTGCCATGCCCAGCTGACCCTGGCCCCAGCAGGAGCGCATGGCCTCCCTCCTCTGCCACTCTCGCTGCTGACTGGCCTCCTCCGGGAGGAGATGAGGAGATAAACCGCTGGGGGACTTTGTTTTCTGTGACAGCACGTGGGGGCTGCGCCCAACAGAAGTGCAGGGTGA
>NW_006296417.1:1602407-1606704 GCF_000327345.1 Myotis davidii | reverse complement strand
AGTGGGCCGGGGGTGGGGGGCAGGGTGTTATCGGAGTTCTGCTTGGGGCCCAAATCCAGAGAGAGCTCGCCAGCCCAGGGGCCCGGCCACACCTGCTTGTCTGTGAAGGAGAGAGGGCAGGTGGGCCGGAGACCCAGGGGAGCAAGCATCTGCCTCCCCCGGGGCAGCGGGGCCTCTGCCAGGTATGAAGTCGCTGGGGAAAGAATGTCCCGGCCAGCTGATGCCTCCCACTTTCTATCTCCAGCCTGGCCCTCCGCCCTGGACTCCGGGCCCGTAAATCCAGCTGCCTCCTCCCCAGACCATCATTCCCGATTTCCACCCCCAAAGGCTACTCCTGCTACCTTGGCGCCTCCATCCTTTCTTAGCTCAGGCCCAAAGCCATCCTTTTTTTAAATTTTATTTTTAAAATATATTTTTATTTATTTCGGAGAGGAAGGGAGAGGGAGAGATAGAAACATCAATGATGAGAGAGAATCATGGCTCAGCTGCCTCCTGCATGGCCCTACTGGGGATGGAGCCCACAACCCGGGCATGTGCTCTGACCGGGAATGGAACCCCACATTTTGCTTGGTCCCCAAATGCTAGGTGGGGAGGCACACAGACCAGGTTCCCGGCACCAGCTGAACCGTGGAAGCTGCCACCAGCTGCCATCACTGGCTGCCGCCTTCAATGCCATGTCGTGAAGCCACGGGTGGTGGAAGGGGAAATCGTCCCCATGGGCAGAACGGCTTCTCTAATATGCATTTATTAGCAGAGCACCCGAAGGTGTCAGGAGCTGAACGGAGGCAGCTGCCTTTGGAAGCGAGGCCGCTGCACAGGGCCAGGGTGGAGTGTGGGAGGCCAGGCAGAGAGACGCTGGGGAACAGCTTCCGCTGGCAGGAGAGCTGTCTTTGAAAGTTCTGAACATTTTTGCAGCTTTCCTCCCCCTGGGAACCTCCTGACCTGTCCCTCCTCGGAAACCCATCAGTCATCTCCCAGGCCCCATCCAAGCAGATGCTCTTCTCCAAACGGCCAGCCGGGGAATTTCGGTGCCGAGGCACCTCGCCCGCCATCACTGAGGTGCGTCTAAAGAAGTCCGTGTTAGTGAGCTCTGATATAAACCCGAGGCTGATTCCCCAGCCCATGTAGCTCAGTGGTTGAACATCAACCTATGAACCAGGAGGTCACGGTTCAATTCCCGGTCAGGGAACGTGCCCGGGGTTATGGGCTCGATCGCCAGTAGGGGGCGTGCAGGAGGCAGCCGATCAATGATCCTCTCTCATCATTGATGTTTTCTCTCTCTCCCTCTCCCTGCCTCCCTCTGAAATGAAAAAAAAAAAAGATATTTAAAACAGGTTTACATAAGGTTCTTCATGGGAAGAGATTGGTTGAAAGACAGTTTCCCTTTCCACAAACCTGTACTCAACACGAAAACCCTTTATTTTACAGATTAAGACACCGAGGCTGAGCCGAGGTGAGAGCCACGGCCAAGGTCACCGAGCTGAGAAGAGCTCCAAAGCTTGGCTCCAAACTCAGATCTTCTGACTCGAATCCAGCGCGGCCGAGGCAGGAAACCGGCAGGATGGCCCCTGCGGGCCGGCTGCTATGCGCTGGCCCATCCTCAGATAAGGAGCTCCCGGGAGAGGAAGGATCTGGGACAAAGATCTGAGCGGAGCGGGAGGACAGGAAATTCTGCCGGCTGGGATTTTCCCTGCCACCGGGACCCAGGCAGAGGGGCAGGAGGGGCCAGCGAGCCAGGGTTCCCGGAGACGCCCAGTCACCTCCCCAGCGGGCCCCTGGTAGGCAGTCCCTGCCCTCTAGGATCTCACCATCCAGGCAGTCCGATCCCCGGGGTGCAAGGAGATCCTGCCAATCACAGCTGCTGGGGGCAGGGGGGACGGGGGCTGCTCAGAGAGGAAAACACATTTGACTGGGGCCCTGGGAAAGGGTGCGGAAGAGGGGGCTGGGTAGAGCAAGAACAGGTGATTTTCTTTTTAATATTTTTATTGATTCCAGAGAGGAAGGGAAAGGGAGAGAAAGAGATGGAAACATCTATGATGAAAATCATGGATCAGCTGCCTCCGGCACGCCCCACACTGGGGATCGAGCCCGCAACCCGGGCCTGTGCCCTGACCGGGAATCGAACCGTGACCTCCTGGTTCACCGGTTGACGCTCTACCACTGAGCCACGCCGGCCGGGCAAGATCAGGTGGTTTTCCAAGTGGAAGAATCCACATGGGCCATGGCATGGAGGCAGGTGGGAACCTGAATTTGAAACCAGAAGTGGGGGCGTGGGGCCGGGCAGCAAGCTCGGGGCCCCGTGTTGACATGCTCTCGCTCTGCAGGTGGCCAGGAGCCGTCGGAGGTCTGTGCACGGGATAGTCCCAAGGTCAGTGTGTGTTTCTGGCAGTGAGTCCTGGGCGAGGGGAAGGGGAAGGGGAAGGGGAGGAGATGGAGGAAATGTGGAGGCCCGCTGCTGTGGCAGCTAAGACGCCACGGGATGAGGTAGAGACAGGGAACCAGAAAGGCAGGACTGGTTTTAAGAAGTATATTTAAACTATATCTGGCCCAGGTATGTGTGTGTATGTAGTGTGTGTGTGTGTGTGAGTGCGTGTGTGTATGAGTGTGTGTGTGTGAATGTATGTGTGTGTGAGTGTGTGTGTGTATGAGTGTGTGTGTGTGAGTGTGTGTGTGTGTGAGTGTGTGTGAGGGTGTATGAGTGGAGTGTGTGTGAGTGTGTGTGTGTGTGTGTGAGTGTGTATGTGAGTGTGTGTGAGTGTGTGTGTGTGTGTATTTTGTAGGCAGCATAACCAGGACTTAGAGTGGGGCAGATTGGTGGATTTTTGGTTACCAATAGCCAGGGCCCCATTTCCTCCTAGCAATGGCACAGGCTTATTGGAGTGAGTGTCTGTCAGGTATGACCAAACGTGTCCTGACTGTCCCAGGGGAGGACGGTGATCCCTTTGAAACACTGGACTTCTGCTCCCCAAGGGTCCTCCCCCAGGACCCCAGAGGGGCTGGGGAGAGAAAGGACCAGTCCACTCACACCGGTTGAGGTTGGAATCCTCATTCTGACACCAGCTGAAACGCAAGAGTTAAACCCTAAGGACATTTATCACCATAATTAAGCCCTCTCAGAATTAAGCGGGCATTCCTTTCCTCCTGCGGTAACTGAACCTTTCAATGTCAAGCTCAAGGACACACACACACGCACACACACACACACGCACACACACACACACACACACACACGCACACACGGCTTCTGGGTGTAATTCATCTGTCGAGATGCCTCTGCATTAACCCATTCATCTACGTGTGGCTAATGCCTCTCAAGGCCACATCTTGACCTTGACCTCACTCGACATCATGGCGGCCTCCCCCCTCCCCAATCAAAGGGTAAAGATCACAGGTGGCTGGCCTGTCATGTACTCCCTGCCCTCTCCCCCCAACAACTTGATGGAATATGTGAAGCATTCTGTTTTATACGTTGCCCAGGATTCCACACTCCTCCCTCGATCTTGCCCCCAACTCAGGGAACCCGTTATCTTGGGTACCGGCTCCACGGGTCCCCTTCCTTCTGGGGTCACCGCCTCCCCAGAGCCCCATGACTTCTGGGACCACGTGCCCACCATGGGGACAGGCAAACCAACCTTCTCCTGGCTTCCTGGGGCTGGGGCCCTGCCAAGATCCCCGACTCCCCAGTACTGCGGGAAGTCCTGGGGACGCCCGTGGTGGCAAAATGGCGTGGGGAACGGAGGGTGAGGGCAGGGCAAGGCTGTTCTGCCCTCTTTTCCAGACGAGTGACCAAGGAGGCATGTTCACTGCTGGCTGTGGCAAGGAGCTGTCCCCGTTCCGGGCAGGCCCCAGGGGTGGCCAGGGACAGGCGGCCCCAGCAGCTGCCCGTGTCAGGGTGGCAGCTCAAGGCCCCAGCGCTGTTCGTACGGTGGCCCAAGGACCACCCTGTGTTCAGTGTGTGTAACTTCAAAGCAAACATTGCCTTTTTTAAAAATATGTTTTTTATTGATTTCAGAGAGGAACGGGGGGGTGAGAGGGGGAGAGGAACATCTATGATGAGAGAGACTCATGGATCGGCTGCCTCCTGCACCCACTGGGGTGGGGATCGAGCCCGAAAACCAGGCCTGTGCCCTGAGCGGGAATGGAGCCGTGACCACTGGTTCCGAGGTCGACACTCAACCACTGAGCCACTGGCCAGCCGATTTTTCTGTCCTGAACACGGAGATCGCTGTAACTCTGTTCATTCACGTTCGCAGCGAAACGCGCACAGCGGCCAGTGCTGACCGTGAGGCACTGAGGG
>NW_006296417.1:1592216-1601626 GCF_000327345.1 Myotis davidii | reverse complement strand
TCAAAGCAAACATTGCCTTTTTTAAAAATATGTTTTTTATTGATTTCAGAGAGGAACGGGGGGGTGAGAGGGGGAGAGGAACATCTATGATGAGAGAGACTCATGGATCGGCTGCCTCCTGCACCCCCACTGGGGATCCAGCCTGCAACCCAGGCATGTGCCCTGATCGGGAATAGAACCGTGACCTCCTGGTTCATGGATCCACACTCAAACACTGAGCCACGCCGGCGGGGTGAGACATTGCCTTGTATTAGGATCCCACGCAAATCCCAAGCCCCAGAGGCATCCATTAGGTGCCCACCGCTTCTCTCTCTCCTTGGCCGCCAGGTCAGAGAGCTGCGCTGGAAAACGCCTCTCACTGGTTCCATCCCCTGCCCATTTCCAAACGGACGACAATAACACCACAGGGACAGCGTGTCCGGGAACGCGTCCCCATGACAAAGGAGGGAACAAAGACAGAGAGCTCTGCCCAGCCTCAGCCCCTCAGGAAGGTCAAGTCTGAGCTTTCATTCCCTACGTGTCTGTAAACTTCCCTCAGATACCAGGGCGACTGCCATTTGTTCCTGTAAAGCGCCTCCGACGCCCATCAGAAAAGCAGCCCCAGCCACGTGGCTGCCCGCTGAGGTCTGCTCCCACCTGGAGGACCTGCCTGGACCAGGCTGGCCGGCCACACAGCGGACACCGAGGCCGGGGTGCCAGGGGCTGGCTTCTCAGCGAAGGGCCTCAGAGAGAAGAAAATGTGCCGGCGGAGGCCTGACACGTGACAGGTGCTGCCTGTCACTCCCTCAGCTCTGCCCACAGCGGGCGCTGGGCTGCTCCAGCTCACACAGCCCCCCAGGTGGGCAGGGCTCCCGCCACGTTTTAGGAACGGAAACTCGTGCTTTGTGTGTGAATGCACATGCGCACACACGTATGCACAGGCATGCAGACACACACGCACATGCACACACATGCACGCACGCACGCACACACATGCACACTCATACACACATGCATACACACGCGCATACACACACATGCACACGCACACACACACGATGGCAGCTCGCTCTGCCCGGCGCCCCGGGACTCAGACAGAGCACGCCGTGTCCCCGGAGGAGGCAGACGCAGACCCAAGGAGCGTCCCTCCCGAAGTGAAAGAGGAAGCAGAAGGCGTAGGGTCACGGTGCGGGCAGCGCAGGCGTGGGCAGGGAGACCAGAGGGGGCCTTGCTTAACCTGCATCTCCTTCTGTCAGCTCTCTTTCAGCCTTAAAAACAGGACACACACGCTTCCTCCTGTTCCTCTGGGCGGAGCATAATGAAACCTGGGAGCAGAAGAGGGGCTCCCCAGCGCCAGGGCCGTGTCCGCCGGCTTCCTGGCTGTCCCCTGAAGGTACCCAGGACTCAGTCTGAACATCTGTTCTGTCCTCTGCTATTGGACCTCCCTGAGTCTTGTGGTCTGTGTGTGTGTTTTTAATCTATTCTGATATAATTATTTTTACTTTTTAAAAAAAATATATTTTTATTGATTTCAGAGAGGAAGGAAGAGGGAGAGAGAGAGAGAAACATCCATGATGAGAGAGAATCATGGGTCAGCTGCCCCCTGCAAGTCCCCCACTGGAGATCGAGCCCACAACTCGGGCATGTGCCCTTGACCAGAATCGAACCTGGGACCTTTCAGTTTGCAGGCCAACACTCTATCCACTGAGCCAAACCAGCTAGGGCATTTTTACTTTTTATAACCACAAAAGTAATATATGTCCATTGTAGAGGGTTTAGAATATAGAGATTAATACAAAATTGTTTTTTCTTTTATCCTCACCTGAGGGTATTTTTTCCTTTAATCTTTAGAGAGGGTGGAAGGAAGGGAACAGGGGAGCAATGTGGGGGGGGGGGGAGCGAGAGAAACATCGATGTGAGAGAGACACATTGACTGGTTGCCTCCTGCACGCGCCCAGACAGGGACCAGGGATTGAACCTGCAACCAAGGTACATGCCCTTGACTGGGAATCTAACCTGTGACCCTTTGGTCCACAGGCCGACACTCTAACCACTGAGCCAAACAGGCCAGGGCTCCCTGAGTCTTGTTTTATCTTACTCATAAAATGGGGACAGACAACAGCCCCTGCCATAATTCGGGAAAGTCAAGCGAAATAGAATAACAAACACGCAACGGCAGTAAATCCCACGTGTGTGTGTTATGTGCATTCATATCCATTAAAACATATATACACACTCTGTGTCCCCTCCGCGCGGAGCCTGGGGTGCCCCTGCCCTTGGCTCAGGTTCTCCTGGGCGGACAGCTGCCTGGGGCCGGCGTCTCTCCTCCCGCGCCTGCCCCGCCCCTGCCTGGCAGCCGCTGAGGCCAACTGGGATGGGCAGCTGGTCCTAGACGGGAACTTGGAGGCCTGACCACGGGCAGGTCGCTCCCTGTGCGGGCCCCAGGCCTGGAATGCCCGCTCGTGAAACTCTAGCTGGCCGACCTTTTGGGTGAAGTGCCGCCCGCCTGTGCCTTGGGGGCCCGAGATGGAGGGAGGGCGGCCTGGTGGGAAGTGACGGGACGCCCGTCGTGCTGTGGCTGTGCGCCCTTCACCCTGGCTCTGAGGCCACCTCCCTCCCAGCTTCTCTTCCCTCTGCCCTTCAGCATCTTCTCCGCCACACACATTGCTCGGGTCAAATAATAGTGACAGCAGCAGGGACGCCAGGCCACCCTCCCCAGGTGGTCCCTCCCGCCACGCTGCCTGCCCCCGTGCACCTTCTCCGTCTCCCAAGCGGAGCCCCTCACCCTCCCAGCCTCAGCCAGCCCCACACCGCGCCCTGTGGCTCTCAGCCCCACACCATCTTGCGTGTTATGCACACGTGTGGTTGTGTTTATTTGTGTAGCGTCTAGACCAGTGGTTCTCAACCTTCCTGATGCCACGACCCTTTCATACAGTTCCTCATGTTGTGGTGACCCCCAGTTTCATTGTTACAAATTGAACATAATGAAAGCATAGTGATTCATCACAAAAACAATATGTAATTATATATGTGTTTTCCGATGGTCTTAGGCGACCCCTGTGAAAGGGTCGTTCGACCCCCAAAGTGGGAGGGCTAGGCCTGACATAGAAGGGGTGCTCAGATAATAGGCATGGAGCCCGGCCGGTGTGGGTCAGTGGTTGAGCGTCGACCTATGAACCAGGAGGTCATGGTTTGATTCCTAGTCAGGGCACATGCCCAGGTTTCGGGCTTGATCCCCAGTAGGGGGCGTGCAGGAGGCAGCCGATCCATGATCCTCTCTCATCATTGATGTTTCTCTTTCTCTCTCTCCCTCTCCCTTCCTCTCTGAAATTAATTATGTGTGTGTGTGTGTGTGTGTGTAACAGGCATAAAATGAATGAGTGGATGAGGTAAGAGAGACTCAGAGAGGGCAAGTTGCTTGTCCAAGGCCACACAGCTGGAAAGAGGTGGAAAGAAGCTTGGGATTCCATCGGCTTCGACTCCTGGAGGCCTGGTGCCTGAGCTGCTATCCCCACCTCTCCCTGCCCCCTAGGGGCCCCCTTCCCTTGCTCCACACACCTGCACACGGAATACCTTAGCTCTGCTGTCAATCATACCCCTCCCTTACTCCCTACCCAGGTAGCATCACCCAGGGACACAAGGTGGGGGTAGGAGTTGGGCTCAGGGGCCCAGCTCGCAGCCTTTCCCAAGCAGACAAACCTCAGAAAGAGAAGAGGTTGGGTCCAAGCACGAACCCTGGAGAGCCTCCTCCCGCGGTCTCCTTCCCATCCCGCTCCCCTGCGCCCGGCAGCGTTTGAAGACGGGCCAGCAGGCTCTACCTGTCTTGCACATTTGGAATCTAGGTCATTCTGCTGCCCCCTCCCTCCTCTGAATGACAAGAAGGCTTTCTCCTAGGGTCTCAGAGCCAGAGAGAGGGGATGGGGAGGGGGGGGAGCAGGGCCAGGAGGGAATGTTTCAGTGGCACCCACACCCTGCCTGCTGCTGTCAGGCACACTTCATTTTGGAGCCACTATAATTTATGAGATGCAAATGGATTTAGCATCAAAAAAAAAAAAACCTTGGAAAAGGTACAAAGTGCACCTCACACCCTTGCGCTCTCAGGCGTGCGAGGGGCTCCATTAATCATCTCAGACAAAAGAGATTTCATCTGAGGCTGGTGGCTGGGGAGAGCGCCCGCGTCGCTCCCTGAGCCCGGAGGCCGGCGGGGGGGAGCAGGGGGCGCTGGCTGCCGGCCTGGCCTCCGGGGCGCGCGCTCCGCACTTGCACTTAGGTCTCCTCCTCTGAGTCAGGCAGCAGATGAAATTACAGAGGTTCCTGCACAGGATGAATCAGAAAGCAGGATCAAGCCAAATATTTAGACAAGCCTTGCCCCGCGTGGGGCAGGAGGAGGCTTCGCAGCCAGCAAGCAGCCAGCCTGGAGATGGTTGGGGTTTTTTTTGTGTGTGTGTTTTTTTTCTTGACAAAAGTGCCTCCTCGCACAAGGCAGGCTGCCATGTAGAGAGAATCCTCTCCTATCCACAAGGCACCCTGCGGTCTGATCTCTGTGCCAGCGCCTGGGAAGGGGGCTCACAAGCATCCCAGGGCCCTGAGCAGGGATTCCGTCTGGCCCCCAGGCGAAGGAGCATGTCAGGGTGCAGCTCGCAGGGAGGGGGCGGCGGGGAGGGGGAAGGAGATGGCTTCCTTTGAGTCACCCCATCTGCCTTCCCTTTCTGGGAGTCATCAGGGCGGCGGGCGAAGAGGGGATCACGCAGCCCGCCCACCACTCCTGCCTGGCCCTGGTCTGTCCAGACGGGTGCAGACACCAGACCCGGCGGCCACAAAATGGGGAAGGAGGTGCAGCCCTGTGCCCCGTGGCAAGGCTTACAGCTGCGATGCCGTTTCACGAGGGGCCTAATTGCTACCCTCCCAGCTTCAAAGCCAAGGGCTTTCAAGGCCGCTCGGAACAATAAAACCGGTAATGACAAGGCCACTTTAGGTTTGTCTGGAATCTCGCTTTTTTTTTTTTTCTTCAACGAACTTTTGAAAGGGCTCAGCGTTCTGGGGGTTATTTTAAGCCACCTTTCCCCCTCTGCAGGGATGCTCCCAGGAACCAAGTGAGGCGGCCTTGAAGAACACAGACATCCCTGCAAGCAAGCCGTGGACACTGGTGCATAACCGCAAGGGCTCACAGACGCTGGGGGCTGACTCCGTGCGGCCACGGGAATGTCCTGCCGGAGCCTCGTGAGAGCCCTTGCTAGGCGGGTGCTGTCACTTGCTCACTCTGCAGATGAAGAGGCAGATTGGAGAGGTTGTACGGCTTTTCCAGGACCGTACAGCTAGTAGGTTGCACATCTGGAAATTTATATGTATATATTTATTGATTTAAGATATGAAGAGAGAGAGAGAGAGCGAGAGAGAGGGAGAGAGAGGGAGGGAGAGAGAAACAGCAATGATGAGAGGGAATCATGGATCAGCTGCCTCCTGCACACCCCACACTGGGGATCGAGCCCACAACCCGGGCCTGTGCCCTGACTGGGAATCGAACCGTGACCTCCTGGTTCGTACATAGGTCATTGCTCAACCACTGAGCCATGCCGCCCGGGCTGCACAGCCAGAATTTAAACCCAGGACCCACTCCGCCCCCCAAATGTATGCTGCCTCTCAGCAGCACCCTTGGTGCACAAAGCCAGTGGCAAAATGACCACGATTACAAGTAAGTTCAGAGCCCTCTGCGAAGTGATCAGCCTGGGCGCTGCCTCTGGGAGCCTGGCCGGCCCTAGAAGCCGGAAGAAAAGGCTGAGGGAGGGTGGCTGGCTTCCTCAGAGGCCAGACAGTCCTCCTCACGGGCTAGCCAGGGTCCGGCCACGTGGGCCAGCCCTGCTCGCTCGGAGACAAGACTCAGCAAAGATCCTCCCGCCAGACACCCCCGGAGACACCAAGGCTGCTGAGCTTGCACGCGGAGCAGACCTGCCTTCGGAGGCACGGAGCCCCGCACCGGCCCGCACGGCCGGGACACCGTGCCCACGAGCACTGCTGCGTGGAGCCACAGAGCTTTCGTGAGGAACCTCACTGATCATGCGCCAGACTCCGTGCGCCGGCAGCTCACACAGGGTACAGAGGATCCATTGCTCCGTGATGTCTGAGACACTGAGAGACGCGCTGGTCTGTGGTGGTGGCTGGGCTCCTCTGGAGATGTCCTCACTCTCATGGCTGGTGGCTGATGCTGGCTGTCAGTCGGGACTCAGCAGGGACTGTCACCAGAATATGTGTATGTGGCTTTGGTGATCTTACGGCATGGAGGCCTCGGCGTAGTGAGACTTCTTATATAACAACTGTATTTGTCTTCTGGGGTTGTCATACCAAAGTGCCACACACTGAGTGGCTTAGAACCCAACAGAACCGCCCAGCCAGCGTGGCTCCATTGGTTGGGTGTCATCCCATGCATCCAAAGATCCCTGGTTCGATTCCCGGTCAGGCCACATGCTTGGGCTGGAGGGCTGATTCCCAGTAGGGGCCATGCAGGAGGCAGCCAATCGATGTTCCAGTCTCTCTCCCTGCCCCTCTTTCTAAAATCAATAAAAAACATTAAAACAAAAACAAACAAACCACAACAGGACTGTATCGCCTCACAGTTCTGGAGGGTAAAAGTCCAAATTCAAGATATAAGCGCAGACGGTTTCTTCTGAGGGTGTGATCTGGGCCAGGCCTCTCCGTGGCTCGCAGACGGCCTCTTCTCCCTGGGTCTCCACATCGTCCTCCCTCTGTGTGTCCGTGTCTACATTTTTCCCACCCCCCTCCTTAAACATAGATTTTTATTTACTTCAGAGAGGAAGGGAGAGAGAGAGAGAGAGAGAGAGAGAGGAAAGAGAGAGAGAGAGAGAGAGGAGAGAGAGAGACGAGAAACAGGAACATCCATGATGAGAGAGAATCACGGATCGGCTGCCTCCCGCACGCCCCATGCTAGGGATCGAGCCCACACCCCGAGTCTGGCTTTGGTTATTGACGTGGAACAAGATGCTTTTGGAGATGAGACTTTTTTTCTCGAAGTGCCTGGCTCTTGCGGCCGGACACCTCCCTGTCTTTTGTGGCATGGACCTCAGGGGCCTGTCCTGGACATCAAGACATGGACATGGTCTCTTCTCTTTGGAATCCAACTATGAACAGCCGCACGTCTCCCTGTGCTGGGCCAGGAGATCACTGGCGAGGATGTGTGAAGAGAGAAAAACGCAGTAATGAACGTTAGGTGCTCTCTCATGTTCTCATTCAGCATGTGTTAGAAGTGCTGGGGCTGATGGAAAGGTTTGAACTGAGTCTGTCTCTAGGATTGGCTGCGGTATCAGCGTTTGAACCGGCGGGTCTCCCTGTGGCGAGATGCTGGGACCCCTGAGTGTTAAGGATGCAGAGAGAGGGGTAAGGGGACTGGTGACCCAAGTGGCAGTTCATTGATTCATTGAGTTATTATAGCACCTTTACCCTTCCTCTCCTCCAGGACAGGAAAGATGCCATTGCATAGTCTGCTGACTCCTAGAGTGTATTAGTTTCCTTTTGCCACTATAACAAATGACCGCAGGCTCAGTGGCTTTAAAAGAACATACGTTTTATGTTTCAGTTCTGGAGGTCAGACATCAGCTGTGGGTCTCCCTGTGTTGAAATCAAGGTGTCAGCAGGACTGGTTCCTTCCAGGGGCCCAGGGAAGAACGTGTCCCTGCAGGAAGGACGCCAAGCGACCAGCCTCCAGCCCCAGGTAGGCCCAGCCTCACTGAGGCCACCAGCGGAGTTGGGTGATGGGGACAGGGCCGGCATTGAGAGAGAGAAAGGGAGGGAGGGTGGAGAGAGAGAGAGATAGAAACTTAGCGATGAGAGAGCATCATCGATGGCCTGCCTCCTGCACACCCCCTGCTGAAGATCGAGTCCGCAACCTGGACATATGCCCTGACCGGGAATCGAACCAGCAACCTCTCGGTTCATGGTTCAGTGCTCAGCCGCTCAGCCACATCGGCCGGGCTTGGCTCTATGGACATCCAGTTTTTCTAGCTGGGGCGGGGAGCAGCCCTCGGGTCTGACTGGTGCCAAGTGGTAAATATTTGGAGCGTGTGAGCCTTAGGATCCCTGCAGGAAAGTAGGCAGGGACTCAGAGCCATTGAGATTTGGACGCTGACGTCACCACTTCCATCCCCTGGGGCTGGTGACATGGAGCACAGGATCCTGTGGAAAAGGCTGCTGCCCGGGAACCGTGGGCACCAAGGCACCTCCCACACAGACCCTCAGGCAGCAGGGAGCGAGCAGGGCAGCAGGACCGAAGGGGCTTTAAAGTGACCGAGCCCAGGACACAGCCTGCTGCGCGGAGGGCCAGGGCGGCCCTTCCTCCAGGGCGGGGGAGGGTGGCCACTGGCTGGACTGGAGGAACAAGGAAGCAACCCCAGAGGGGCCACGTGGGTCCTTCCCAACAAGGAGAGATCCGAGTTTATAATTGAGATGAGAGAGGGAGCTGCATTATTTATGAAGCAGCTCGGCCGGCCCGGAGCTAACAAGGAAGGAGGAGGCCTTTAGAGGGGAAAGTGGTTTCAAAAACATCCGTATTTTGCTGAAAAACACACACACAAACTATGATTTATGGAGCGCTGAGGTTTAGAACCGGAGATGACTTGAGTGCAGTTAGAGACCATGGGGAGGGGGTGGCAGTGGGGGGATCGGCAGGCTCCTGGTGAGAGAGGGCGCACTGTGGGGTCACTGCCAAGTTTTTAATTTTGAGTTCATCAAATTTATCTGTGTGTGTGTATGTGTGTGTGCGAGTGTGTGTACAAGTGTGTGTATGTGTATGTGTGAGTGTGCATGTGTGAGTGTGTGTGTGAGTGTGTGTATGAGTGTGTGTGTGAGTGTGTGTGTGTGTGTGTGTGTGTGTGTGTGAAGGTGCAGGACCTCTGGGACTTGGGAGTTAATTCTGTTTGCTGTGCTAATCTGTTTTATTTTTTATTTTATTTTTTTAATGTATTTTTGTTGATTTCAGAGAGGAAGGGAGAGGAAGAGGGAGAGAGAGAGAGAGCGAGAAAGAGAGAGAGGGAGAGAATCATCAATGATGAAAGAGAATCATTGATCGGCTGCCTCTTGCACGCCCCACACTAGGGATGGAGCCTACAACCCGGGCATGTGCCCTGACCGGGAATCAAACCATGGCCAGGCAGGCTAATCTGTTTTAGACCAAAACTCTAAGAAAAGAGTATTTTAGTATTCTTTCTTTTTAAAATTAAGGTATAAGGTGGTCAGGTTGATGAGGGTTGATCATTGTATATGCCCATGTAACCGCTGAAAACATCTCCAATCTCTGCCCCCACCCCCCAGCCCGGTGGGATGGGGACTCCCCTGAGGCCTTGTTGCCCGTCCAGCCCCACTTGCTGTCGGACAGTAACACTTCCATGCGTCTCCTTCTTGAGTTTGAATTGAGGAAAACCTCT
>NW_006296417.1:1590827-1592034 GCF_000327345.1 Myotis davidii | reverse complement strand
CACGGATAGTTTCAAGGTATTCATCTTTCTTTGGTATGTGTGTATTGATTTCAAGAGGAAGGGAGAGGGATAGAGAGATAGGAACTTCGATGAGAGGAACATCATCGATCGGCTACCTCCTGGACGTCCGTCCCCTACTGGGGATCGAGCCCACAACCCAGGCATGGGCCCTGGCCTGGATTCGAACTGGTGACCTCTTGGTTAGCCTAACCAACTTGGGACTGGGAATAACATGACAGGCAGCCTCCAAGATGGCCATTGGTGATCGCCACCCGCCTCTGATATCCATGCTCTTGTGTAGTTCCCTCCCACCATGTGTTGGTCGGTGTGACCGATAAAATAAGGCACAGTGTCCCTCTCTCGAGGCGCTCGCTCCGGGGGGAGCCAACCGCCATGCTGTGAGTCTACACAGCGAGAAACCAAGGCCTCCTTTCAAAAGCCGCTGAGTGAGCCACCTGGCAGCAAGCCCAGGATCACAGTGGCAGACGCGGGTGGCAGACAGGGCTCCTGCAGGCGGCCCCAGCGGCTCCTAAAAGAGGAAGTAGAGGCCTAGGGCGGTCAGATGACCCATAACATCACACATTGGTCAGCCCCCAGGCCGCAGCACTCACGGTCTGATTTTATGTTTTAAATATATTTCTGTGGATTTCAGAGAGGCAGGGAGAAGGAGAGAGAGATGCGAGTATCAGTGATGAGAGAGAATCATGGGTCAGCTGCCTCCTGCACGACCCACGCTAGGGATTGAGCCCAGACTGGGAATCGAACCGTGACTTCCTGCTTCACTGGTCAACGCTCAACCACTGAGCCACACCGGCCAGGCAAGACTTGGGCTTTTTAAAGAGTATTGTTACTGTCAAAAAAAAAAAAAAGCCACTTGAAATTCAAATGCTTTTCCCTTCATTTTTGCAAAGAGGCTGCAGGCCAACCAAGAAAACAGTTTAAAGAAATCTCAGGGACAGGGGTTGTGCTATCCCTTCAGGTGGACGGAAACGGATGCAAACAACAGAAACCAACTCTGCTCAATTACGAGAAAAGGGGTCTCTTCAAAGAATACCGGGCAACTGACAGAATCACGTGCAGGCCTCAAGGGCAGGTTCAAAGCCCATCTTTCAGGAGCGGCAAGTCAAACCACACGAGATCCGGGCTGTCGGGGCAGCCCCCCCCACTGCCCTGCGCTGAGTGCCACCGCCTTCTGAGGGAGGGAGGG
>NW_006296417.1:1572870-1576757 GCF_000327345.1 Myotis davidii | reverse complement strand
ACTTTGGAGAAGTGTCTATTTTTTGATTTTTATTATTTTAAAGGATTCACTGTTTATTAACTGACCAGATTACAAAAATAACCATGGTATCTACATTTTTTTTATTTTATTTTTTTAATGTATTTTTGTTGATTTCAGAGAGGAAGGGAGAGGAAGAGGGAGAGAGAGAGAGAGCGAGAAAGAGAGAGAGGGAGAGAATCATCAATGATGAAAGAGACATTGATCGGGGCTGCCTCTTGCACGCCCCACACTAGGGATGGAGCCTACAACCCGGGCATGTGCCCTGACCGGGAATAAAACCCGAAACCCTTCTATCCACAGAGCCAAACCAGCTAGGGCCAGACCTGTCTTCTTGCTGCCTCAGTTTCCCCCACGATTGTTCTCTTTTTAAAATTAAGGTATAAGGTGGTCAGGTTGATGAGGGTTGATCATTGTATATGCCCATGTAACCGCTGAAAACATCTCCAATCTCTGCCCCCACCCCCCAGCCCGGTGGGATGGGGACTCCCCTGGCCTTGTTGCGCCCGTCCAGCCCCACTTGCTGTCGGACAGTAACACTTCCATGCGTCTCCTTCTTGAGTTTGAATTGAGGAAAACCTCTCCCTTGAACACTTGGCTCCAACCCTATGGTTTCTGAGCTGGTTTGGATGTCTGAAGCTGGGCCGTCTTCATGCCACTGTCTCCTCTCTCCTTCTTCCCAGCTACCACCCCTGAAAGTGGCGGAAACCGAGGCTAAGGACGGGAAAGTCCCCGAGAAGGATGAGAAAAGCAAGCACACGCATAGTTTCAAGGTATTCATCTTTCTTTGGTATGTGTGTATTGATTTCAAGAGGAAGGGAGAGGGATAGAGAGATAGGAACTTCGATGAGAGGAACATCATCGATCGGCTACCTCCTGGACGTCCGTCCCCTACTGGGGATCGAGCCCACAACCCAGGCATGGGCCCTGGCCTGGATTCGATTCATTCAAAACTCAAATTACTTCTATATTTACATGACTGTTTCTGCCATGGGAGGAACCTTGGCATCTGTTTTCTTAGTTATGGTAGTGGTCCACCTGCCCTTTTATGTTTTAAATATATTTCTGTGGATTTCAGAGAGGCAGGGAGAAGGAGAGAGAGATGCGAGTATCAGTGATGAGAGAGAATCATGGGTCAGCTGCCTCCTGCACGACCCACGCTAGGGATTGAGCCCAGACTGGGAATCGAACCGTGACTTCCTGCTTCACTGGTCAACGCTCAACCACTGAGCCACACCGGCCAGGCAAGACTTGGGCTTTTTAAAGAGTATTGTTACTGTCAAAAAAAAAAAAAGCCACTTGAAATTCAAATGCTTTTCCCTTCATTTTTGCAAAGAGGCTGCAGGCCAACCAAGAAAACAGTTTAAAGAAATCTCAGGGACAGGGGTTGTGCTATCCCTTCAGGTGGACGGAAACGGATGCAAACAACAGAAACCAACTCTGCTCAATTACGAGAAAAGGGGTCTCTTCAAAGAATACCGGGCAACTGACAGAATCACGTGCAGGCCTCAAGGGCAGGTTCAAAGCCCATCTTTCAGGAGCGGCAAGTCAAACCACACGAGATCCGGGCTGTCGGGGCAGCCCCCCCCACTGCCCTGCGCTGAGTGCCACCGCCTTCTGAGGGAGGGAGGGGCGGTGCTCGGCCCCCAGCGCTGCTGTGGTCACCACAGCCCTTGCCTCCCGTCACCGAGCTGGTGCACGGGCCTGGCAGAGGCGAGGCCCTGCTCGGAGCCCCAGCTGCAAGGCAGTCTGGGAAAGGAGGTCTCTGACCATCACAGTGCAGATGGAGGAGGTCGCTTTTGCTCCTCGCAGACTCATGCAATGGGCAGTTCCCCAAAGAGAGATGCCGGGAACCAAAGCAAGTGGCCAGGCTCCTCCTCGCACACAGGAAACACACCAGGGCTGGGCCCAGAAGGCTCTCCATCGCCTCAGAAGCTCCGCCCAAGAATGGCAGCCAGCAGGCAGGCGGGAGGCCCAGGGGACAAAGATACTTGGTCTTGGGGGGTGGGGGGAGCAGAGTGTGACAGGTGTCAAGAGGCTAGGAGCAGCCCTAGCCGGTGTGACTCAATGGATAGAGCGTCAGCCCGTGACTGAAGAGTCTCACGTTCAATTCTGGTCCAGGGCATGTACCTCGGTTGCAGGCTCGATCCCCAGCGCTGGTCTGGGTGTGTGTGTGGAAGGCAACTAATCAGTGTGTCTCTCTCACATCAATGTTTCTCTCTCTGTGTCTCTACCCCTCCCTTCTCCTCTCTCTAAAAATCAATGGGAAAAATACCCTCAGGTGAGGCTTTAGAGAGAGAGAGAGAGAGGCCAGTTGCATTTACCACGCAGTTGGGGCCAGAGCAAAGGCTGGGTAAGTGCCCAGGCTGTTCAGCTGGAAATCACATCCTGCCCAGAACGTAAATGTCACGCTCCCAGGCCCAGCACAGCGACCGGCCTCAGCGCCGTGCCCAGGACTCCGCAGTCTCCGACCAATGGCCTGCGCCGGCTCTTAGACCCAACCTGTCTGGGTCAGGAAGGCCGAGCCAACAGGAAGCGCAGGAACGCTATCACTGACCTAATCTTTTTCTTTGCCAAACCAGCCCCACGAAAATGCGTCACTGCAGAAACCCTAAGGAGGACCAGCTCGGTGAATTCTTTCGAAGGCCGGTCACCTTAATCATTCAAACCGGTGGCACGACGAGGACAGGAATGCTCGTCTGGGGGCGATTGCGGGTGCTATGGCTCGTGAAAATTAAGGCTCATGCTCCTTAGGATCCTCAGTGCCAGAGCCGGGGGTGATGTTTGCGGATTTGTCCTTTTGCGGGCACCGTAATCCTGGGTCTGCTACTGGAGGCGATCACTGGATGGCAGCGTGAGTAAGAGAGAGCACACACATAGCCCAGGAGAGATTTACAGGCGAGCTGGGGAGATGTTTGATCTGTTTACACAATAAATCAAGGCCAGAAACACAGCAACCTGAGAAAAGGCACCCGACACGAGGCACGGAGACCGGGTGTGGCCCTTTCTTCCAAGGAGGAAGGAATCCCACCGAGCTTGTCCTTGGCACCCTCAGCCTCCCCTTTCTGAGACTTTTTCATCCTGGGGTTCCCTTGGACCCCCTCCTTCCCACCACCATAGAACAGAGGGGCCCAAAGTCTGTCCTCAGAATAATTCATGCTCAACTGTGAGTGACTGATATCAGCCAAATCAGGAAACAGAACCAAGTCAAACTCTCAGGAGCAAGCTTCCAGAAAGACTTGGGAGATTCTCACTGGGAATGTGGGGTGCTGCATGGGGACGGGGTCCCATGAAGAGACAGAATGACCAGACTCCCTGGGTCTGGGTGGAAATGTCCAGCTCCAGTGTATGAAAACAAAAAAATCACTCCTCACAGCTGTGGTTTCATGGTACTATCCAAACATCGAAGTTAAAAGGAAGGTCAGTGTAAAGAAAAGTATTGACTCAATGATGAAACAGATGGCATGACAAGACCCATGACTGAAGTTTGCTGAAGGATGTCTGGGAGCCTGGCTCCTCAGAATCTGGTCCTCGGGCGGCATCCTGGGTATCTCCGGCCCCACCAGTTGGCATCCGCATTTTAACAAAGCCCCCGGGACTCGCATACGTGTCAGAGTTTGAGAAGCACTGTCTAAGAAAACCTGGGGAGAGCATTTGCAGTGCTGCGATTGGTAGATGGCTCACATACATCCTGCTGAGCAGATGCGGCAAAATTGGGTCAATCTTTGCCCAGCGGAGAGAATCCTTCTGAATGTCCATGGCTCCTTCCTTCACTCTCCCAGGAAGCTGTTGTTTGTGTTTTCACTGTGAGCATCGCCCAGGGCCTCCCCACGGACCTCCCTTTGCCTGCAGGGAATCATGGCCTCTGC
>NW_006296417.1:1565406-1572698 GCF_000327345.1 Myotis davidii | reverse complement strand
CGGCCAGAGGACAGCCTGGATGGCCCAGGCCGTGGCTGAGCCTAAACTCCAGAGCCTCAGGGACCTGCGGGGACGGCTGCCAGCTGCAGGGGCCCGAAGATAAAAGCGTTAATTTAGCTTGGCCGGCGTCCAGAGAGCTGAGCAAAGCGAGGCCTCCCGGCGAAGGGTATAAAGATATAAATAAATAAATAAGACGGAAACAAGTTGGCAGATGTTTGCGCTTCCCTTTAAAGAGTGAGTTGCACGCACTCGGCCCGGCCTGCGTGCCAGGCGCGGGGCCAGGCGCGTGACGTGGTCACTCCCTGAGCCCCACTGAGGCCCCGCAGGTCAGCAGCACCGGGGCTGCCTCGCAGTGAAGTCGGTGGGGCCGGAGAGGGGGGTCTTGCCTGGGGTCACGTGACCCCCACGGCTTTGTGCCGAGAGCCAGCTCTGGGCAGGAAATGGAAACAGGCCGGTCGTTTTCCCAGCGGACCCTGGATGGAAGGAACGCTCGGTATCCTAATAAGGTTTCAGAACCGAAAGGAGTGTCTTCATCACGCTCAGCTCTGCCAGCACCATCTCATCCATCGTCTCTGCACTTGGACGCACACAGGGCGGACCGTTAGCCACGCAGCGAACGTGGAGGCACCTTGGGGGAGGGTCTGAGCAAGTTGCCAAGATGCTCGCCTTCAGGAGGGTGGTGCGTCCCTGACAAGGAGCCCGGGAGGCTGCCCCTGCCCGGGATGCCAGAGGGACAGAACAGGGCCACTGTGGGAGCTGCCTCCTGCACGCCCCCTATTGGGGATCGAGCCCGAACCGCGGGCATGTGCCCTGACCGGGAATCCAACCATGACCTCTTGGCTCATGGGTCAATGCTGCACCACACAGCCACGCCGGCGGTCCTGGCCATTTTAGATCAGACCTTCCATTCACCCACAGAGAACGGGAGCCACAGCCTCTGCAAACAGGAGTAGATTCCACTGCTGCTGAGGCGGTTGGAGAAGCTCACGTTGAAATGCTGTTTCTGAGATATTTCTAATCCGTGCCCCGTTTAGATCAATGTAAACCGTGTGCGCCTTTCTTCACTATTATTTGGAATTTCAAGTGCAATGAAACACGAAGTCAAAGCAAGTCAAATGAATCACGTCATTGATGTACTTGATGCAAATGGCCTCCCCCTGCTGAGATCTTAAAATGCCCCTCAACAGGGGGGAACCTGGCTGCTTCCAGCTGAGTCCTGATGGAGCGAGTCAGTGCCAGGCCACGGTAAAGAGATGCGGACAGCACAGCACACCTATGCTGCTCACACCTGCCCAGCACGTCTGCCTGCCCCGCGCTGGGCAGAAGGCTCCGTCACTCCCCTTCTCCATAGATGGGAACGTGGCCAAAGCTGAGCCAATCATAGCGCCTCACCTGCCCCTGGCCGCAGGGATTGGCCAGGGGGGTGGGCACGTGACCAAATCTGGGCCAATCACAGCGCTTCATTAGCCTCTGGCTACAATGATGGGCTCAGGGAGTGGGCCCATGACAGAACCCGCACATGACTTTACAAGGTGGAGAGGTGGCCACGAGAGGAGAGATAGGAGAGCCCCCTCTCTGTTCTGGAAGCTGAAGGGCAGGGGAACCCTGAGGCCAGGCACCCCTTTGCTGCCGCCAGGAGAAGCGGTCCCGACAGAGAAGCCCACCACACAGAGGCCAAGGTAAAGAGCACAGGAGGGCCCCGCCGGTGTGGTCAGTGGTGGAACGCTGACCTACGAACCAGGAGGTCACGGTTCGATTCCCGGTCAGGGCACACGCCCGGCCAGGATGCAGGCTCCATCCCCAGTGTGGGGCGTGCAGGAGGCAGCCCATCCACGATTCTTTCTCTCATTGCATTTTTTTTTTTTTTTTTGCGTCTTAACAAGAATGGTTAAAAGTTCCAGTTGTCTAAGTAGCTAGAAGTTTACACTAATTTTCCATTAAAATTTTTTTCTCCTAAGAGAACTGTAAATAGTAAGACAATTTTTTTTTTTCACTGTGGAGGAAAGGAAGGAAGGAAATCCTAACTTTACCACCTCCCCTTTGTAAATTTTCTACTTTTTTTTTTTTGGTTAAAAGGCTTTTTTCAACCCCCACAGCTCAGGGTTAGTGAATATACCCTTTTTAAAGAAATTGAATTTTGTGGTGAAATGACCAAATAGCTTAGACGGAGAAAAAATAAGATCTGATGAAGAAAATACTAGACTTTGAATAACATCTCTCTAAGATCCATTCACACTGCTGCCTTTTTATAAGTTAGAGGCCGAAGTCTAACCCACCTAGGTACACCCAGGACTCTATAAATATACACACACCTCACATCCTTCTCAACGCCGTGAACGCTGGGCTTGGGGAAATACTGGAGCCATACAGTTCCCGAGAGAAGCTTGTTTTTTCAGGTTATTAAAAGAAGGTGGCGAGCATTCATGAGGATATGAAAATTCAGCATCGTCTGGAGGAAACTCTTGAATCTGGTTAGCGCGGCTGCCAAACATCTCAGCTATGTTATGTCAGGATGTTCAGTTGCAAGCTCCACGCTAATGGATGGAAAGATGGAGTAAGAGCAGGAAGTTCCTGCAGGAACACAGAGCAACCTTGAAGACCAGCGTCCCGACCGTGAACTCAACTGTCCAGAGGATACCCCGTGAGGCTCCAGTTAACAGTCGGGGGTGCCAGATGCCCGCAAGTGGGGAGCAGGGAAACGCAGGAGCGGCCCGCCTCTCTCCACCTTTTCTGAGACACCACGTAGGGGGAAGATAAATTCATGTTGCTCTTTCTGAAAAAGTGGATGTTTAAAAGAAACGCACACATAAAAACATTATGTCTGATCAGCGTGACTCAGTGGCTGAGCATCGACCTATGAACCAGGAGGTCATGGCTCGATTCCCGGCCAGGGCACATGCTCGGGTTGCGGGCTCCCTCCCCAGTAGGGGGCGTGCAGGAGGCAGCCAATCCCTGATTCTCTCTGATCATTGATGTGTCTATCCCTCCCTCCCTCTCCCTTCTCCTCTGAAATCAATAAAAACGTATTTAAAAAACAACCAACATAACAACACATCAGAGATATAACATATCAGAAAAATGTAATCGCCTCGGAGTGGGAGGGGGGTAGGGTCTGGGAGGAGGGGAGGAATGGGGGGAGGAAAATGGGAGACGTCTGTAATACTATCAGTTATAAAATAATATTTATAAAGGAAAAGATAAAAGTAGTCATTAAAAACTTGGTTCCCCGCTTTTCCATGCAGTTAGCTTGCAGGGTGAGGCTGCTATTTTTATCAGCTGTCTTCAACCCAGCTGTTGCTTCATGTTAACGTGGCGAATGGTGTGAAAATCCCAGCAGAGGCGCGTGAATCCCAGAGGGATCTGTCTCCTGCCGTTTCTAGAACAGATAAAATGTCACCCGCTGCAGTGGGGGTGGGTCAGGGACGTTGCACCAGTGAAGGCAATGTGACTATTTCTGACATTTATTTTTTAAAAAAATATATTTTTATTGATTTCAGAGAGGAAGGGAGAAGGAGAGAGAGAAACATCCATGATGAGAGAGAATCATGGATTGGCTGCCTCCTGCACGCCCCCTACCGGGGATCCTGGGCATGTGCCCTGACCTGGAATCAAACCGTGACCTCCTGGTTCCTAGGTGGATGCTCAACCACTGAGCCACACCGGCCAGGCTATTTCTGACGATCAAATGATATGGAGCTGAGGACCAAGCTTCCTCTCCATCAGCCCCAGCCAAAGAGCCTGCCCTGGGAGAAACCAGAAGCAGGAGTCCTCGCGTTTCAGGGGCACCTGGCTGTCCCAGGTGCTGGCCGTTGTGGCGTCCTGAGGTTGGGACAGCTGCGTAGCCTGAAGCCCGGAGGTGGCCCTCGAGAACCCACTTCCTTTTTCTGACTTAGAATGTGACTTGTAATTTCAAACCCACTCTTTGGATTTCCTCTGTGTAAATAACAGCATTTTGGCGAGACTGTGCAATGGGGGCGGGGGCGGGGAGAGTGCCACATAAAACTTAGACCATTTAAAAATACAACTCTAATTGCAGGTTGGTTTGCCCAGGGTTTGGCAAATTAGGCGGGCAAATTGGAGGGGCAGTCGGAACTTGCCCCAGGCACAGAAACACTACTCCGTTGCCCATCCGACGGTGCAGTCCATCAACTCTTTCGGAGCTTCCGTCTAGAACAGCGGTTCTCAACCTGTGGGGCGCGGCCCCTTTGGCGGCCGAACGACCCTTTCACAGGGGTCACCTAAGACCATGCTGCATAGCAGATATTTACATGACGATACATCACAGTAGCAACATGACAGTGATGAAGTAGCCACGAAAATAATTTTATGGTTGGGTTACAACATGAGGAACTGTATTTAAAGGGCCAGAAGGTTGAGAACCACTGGTATATACAAAGCCCAGCCCAGCATCTAGCATGTAGGAGGGACTGTGATGCCTGTTGGATGGGGGGGGGGGGAATAAATAAATCATCAAGGATATTTATTGAGAATTTAGTGGAGTGCCTGGCACGTAGTAGATGGCGTTCACAATGGGAGGCTTTGGAAATATGATGGTGGGGGCATCGCTCTAACAGGAAGACATTACCGGCATTTAGAGGGCAAGGACAAGGACAAGGGCACTAGACAAGGCCTGGGGGGGGGGGGCAGCCCTGCAAGGCAATGAGTTGCCCCACCGCCCACACAACTTCAAAAGATCCTGCCAGACATTGTTAGGAGGAATCTGCGATGATCTGCATTCATAACACTGTTTTACATCTAATCAGAAAGAACTATTTGCACATTTCAGTGGGCACTGAATTTTCCAGGAATGCAATTAGCACACACACTTAGAAAACACGCCTTTGCATTTTGTTTGCAACAACTCCACGGGGAATTGTTCCCCTTTGCAACAACTCCATTAGCAACGCTGCTCGGGGTGTTTGAACCCTCAATAGAACATGCTCGGATCAGGCCATGTATGAGAGTGTGATGGTATGTGTTGATGCAAAAAAACCCAAAAACAACAAACCACACGCTGATTTGTTCATGTATTATCATTTCATTTCTTCTCTTTTTTTAAAAAAAATATTTTTATTGATCTCAGATAGGAAGAAAGAGGGATAGAGATAGCAACATCAATGATGAGAGAACCATGGATTGGCTGCCTCCTGCACACCCCTACCGGGGATGGGCCTGCAACCCGGGCCTGTGCCCTGACCGGGAATCGAACCGTGACCTCCTGGTTCATGGGTCGATGCTCAACCACTGAGCCACGCCAGCCAGGCTGTCTTTTCTTCTTTATGTTATATTTAAAGCATACTAACTTTTTTGAAATTATGTATATAGGTAGGTTATCTATGCATTTTTTACAAGATCATAAAAATCCAAAATGTTTGTTTTAAAGGAAGGCAGTACTTGTCATTGGGATTAGAATCACTGTATTAGATGCTCTTTTTCTTTTAATAATAATAATAATAACAATAATAACAACAATACTAACTCCAGGGAAAAATTCCCACCTGGGGAAGCAACCTTTCTTGGAGAGGTGACTCTGATTAAAACGCATAGCGCTAAGAAGGGGATCAAACATATTAAGAACAGTATGCTATATAGGCCAGGTCCCTTGAAACATATGCTGTGCAGATGTTTCTTCCCTGCAGCGACTGTATCAAGCAGCAAGGATGGACTGGCTTCCGGCAGATGAAGTTGTCTTGTCTAACAGGAAAGGCCCTCTCAGAGTATGGCCTATAGCTCCTGGTACCTGTCCTTCTGCATTCGCTTCATACTCTCTACAACATCCAGGCTTTGCTTCTGAAAACAACTGCCTGAAAGATGCATCTAAATCATCAATGCTGTTTTGCTGGTGTGGCTCAATGCTTGTGCGACCAGGTCAGTGTATATGGCCACGAGGCGGGCTCGATCCCCAGTGTGGGCCTTGCAGGAGGCAGCAATTCAGTGATTCTCTTTCTTCATTGATGTTTCTATGCCTCTCTTCCTCTCCCTTTCTCTCTAAAATAAAAATAAAATAAATACAACATAAATGCTATCACAGCAGAGAGATGCTCAACAATATCTAAGATTCATTTAATAAGTTTATTGAGTTTTTGGTGAGTGCCAGCCATTTCTTAAAGTGATCCTCTGATCCACAGGTGGGGAATATCCTGCCTGAGGTCCATATAAGGCCCCCAAAATCATTTGGTCTGGCCCTCCCAAAGCATAGGGGTCATTTAAAGGTTTGACCAAATTGCAGCAGCCTAATTGTCAATAATTTCATTTCATTTTGTATGGCCCTCAAATGATGTTATAAATACCCAAATGGCCCTTGGCGGAAAAAAAGGTTCCTCACCCCTGTAATTCTTCCCATTGGTAATTAGAGGAGCATCTTTTCCTGTTTCTTTGCCCTTTAATTTTTTTTGCCATAAATAAGCTCTTCCTAAAATTGTTCATATTTCTATTGCATAATCCATTAATTTTATTATCTGTAAGTATAGATTTTTCATTGCATTCTAAAAACAAATTACTTTCTGACTAAAATGACAGATATTACACGCTTATAGTAAATCCCCTTCATGTTCTATAATATAGCAGAAACACTCTACGTACTAGCAAGTACTGAAACATTATTCTTGGCCAATAGGCAGAGCTAGTCTCCTTCCAGCCTCTGGTCATAGCTTGCCCATCCATCAGTTAGTACATCATCTTGTTTTATGTGTGTTCCTATTTAAAGACATCTTAGTTGTGACTGGCTTTTTTTCACTTCGCATACATAACATTTTAAAGTTTTATGTATGCTATATTCTAGTGTATGGGTATACCACATTTTGTTTACCCATTCATCAGTTGATGAGTAATTTGGTTGTTTCCGGTTTGAGGCTCTTATGAATAATGCCGCTCTGAACATTGTGTACAAGTTTTTTTGTGTGAACATGTTTCCATTTCTTTTGGATATGTACCTAGAAGTGAAACTTCTGGGCCATCTGGTGACTCTCATTTTCCAACGTGGCCCTGCTATTTTACATTTCCACCAGCAATGTACGACGGGTCCAATTTTTAAACATTCTCATGAATGTTTTTTATGTTATTTTATTTTTTTAATCTTTAATGTCTTATTGGTTAAGGTATTACAAATGTATCCTCATTCCCCCAATAACCCCCAACCTCCCCCCTCCCCCCACTCATGCTCTCATCTCCTGTTGTCCATGTCCATTGGTTTGGCTTATATGCATGCATACAACTCCTTGGGTTGATCTCTTCCCCTTTTCCACCCCTCCCCTCTGGGGATTAATAGTCTGGTCACTGTTTTTCTGTCTTTG
>NW_006296417.1:1564353-1565155 GCF_000327345.1 Myotis davidii | reverse complement strand
CATGTCCATTGGTTTTGCTTATATTCATGTATACAAGTCCTTCGGTTGATCTCTTCCCCTTACCCCCGCCCTCCCCTACTTCCCTTCTGGGGATTGATAGTCTGATCGCTGTTTCTCAGTCTCTGTATCTGTCCCTGTTCATCAGTCTGTGTTGTTCTCTATAATCCACAAATGAGTGAGACCATGTGGTATTTATCTTTCTCTGACTGGCTAATTTCACTTAGCATAATGCTCTCCAGTTCCATCCATGCTGTTGCAAATGGCAAGAGTTCCTTCTTTTTTACCGCAGCATAGTATTCCATCGTGTAGATGTACCACAGTTTTGTTTTGTTTTTACTGCATTTCTGTGAAATGTCCGCCCCGCCCCCCCATAGGCGATCCCTGGAGGCATCTCCCTACAGAAAGCAGATTAGTGACTGCCTGGGGCTAGGGCTGGAGGACAGGGAGGGGCACTGGGAAAGGGAGGCGACTGTCAATGGGTTTAAAGTCCTACAATTGGCTCCTCTCTGAGGGGGCGTGGCCAGGCCCTGGGGGGCGTGGCTGGATCTAGGCGGGAAGAGCCAGCTTAAAACCCTGCGGAGGCGCAGCAGCCCACACTGCAGTGGCTGTTACAAGTGGAGGCATGGAGGAGTGCGCTGGCCTCTGCGGCGTGGGCTCTTCGCGGGGATGCCGGTATCGTCAGAAGCGCCAGCGCCCAGCTGAGATGGCAGCAGCCAACGCCAAGCGGTGTCGTCAGAAGCGCCAGGGCCCAGCTGAGATGGCCGCAGCCCACAGCAAGCCGGCCCCGGCCCCGGCAGAAGAG
>NW_006296417.1:1562991-1564274 GCF_000327345.1 Myotis davidii | reverse complement strand
TCGCTGCAGGATCTGCCGCTGGAGCTGCTGGTGGAGATCTTCGCCTCGCTCCCCGGCACCGACCTGCCTAGCCTGGCCCTGGCCTGCACCAAATTCCACCGCATCCTGCACACCGACAGCATCTGGGGACGGCGCTGCCGGGAGGAGTTTGGCGTTCGTGAAACCTTGCCGAACCTGGAGACGATCAGTGGTATGTCTTATCGAGAAGTCTATACGAAGCTGCTCCACCCACACAGACACATTCTGGGTTTGTGGCAGCTGGATCATGGCTATCGAAGCCTGCTGAATGTCGCGGTGGACGGCTTGTGCATCACTGGTTGGACGTGCAGGCCTTCCCGCAACCCCCAGGGGGATGGCCCAATGCAATCCAGGCCCGCGTTCAGAATTCGCCTGACCGAGCGGAAATCCGCCGCGGTGGAGTGCATGGAAGGCCGCCACCGCCGGCCCCACCGCCGCCACCTGCAGATTCAGAAGGACAGGTTCAGCATCAAGACGGACCACCGAAAGGCCTCACCAACGCGGCGCTGGGACGAATGGGGGCGGGTGCTGGTGCAGGAGGTCAGACAGCCAGGTGACTGCCTGACCTACCGCCGCCTCTACCTCCCGCCGAGCCGCCCGGACGACCTCATCAGGCCAGGCCTCTTCCAAGGCAACTCCGATGCCCACGGCCGAACGATCGTCATGCTCAGCTTCCATGCGAAGCAGGCCAGGGTCACGAAGATCACGGGAGACTCCATGTGGACGTTAGCCATCCACCTCAGGCGCCGCCTCCAGCTGCCAGATGGCGAGTTCTTCCGCAACTTCTACGAGCTCTCCCGCGTGGTCCAGGAGATTGACCAGCAGGTGATCCGGGAGCAGCAGCAGCAGCAGCAAGAAGAGGGGACTGAGGAAAGCGAGGGCCATGGCTGGCACAGCCCTGCCCAGCCCAGCCTCGGGGAGTCCGGGGCCGCAGCTTCGGAGGAGCAGCCTGTCCCGTTTGTTCTGCCTGCGGGCGTGCGCTCAAGGGACCAGAACTACCCCCGAACCTGCAGGATGTGTTTCTATGGCGTGGACACTGTCACTGTCACCTTACCTGGCTCCACCTACCCCAGGCGCTTCCCTGGAGTCTTCATCCTGTTCGATGAGAACCGCTTCGGGTTCCTCTGTCTGGCGATGAAATTCTTCATCCTGTACAGCAGAGTCCAGAACACCTTCCAGAATGTGGAGGCACCATCTCCGCAGGCCTTCCTGGAGATGCTCTCCAACATTCAGCCCGGACCCCCTGGGAAGAGCAGCTGGCATGC
>NW_006296417.1:1555571-1562313 GCF_000327345.1 Myotis davidii | reverse complement strand
GGCTGTGGACTGAAAATTCTTGGGTAGAAGGAAGTGTGGGGGTGCAGGAAGAGACTGGAAAAAAATCATACACCTATGGATGAGGACAGTGGGAGGGGTAAGGGCAAAGGGTGGGGTGGGAACTGGGTGGAGGAGAGCTATGCGGGGAGGGGGGAGGGGAAGAGGAACAACTGTAATAATCTGAACAACAAAGATTTAATTTAAAAAAAGAAATAAGATATTTCTTATTTTCATTCTGAGGTCTCACTATCTTAGTCATATTACCAAAATGATCCTGTACACACACCAGAGAGACTTTTTTTATTTGTTTATTTTTAAATATTTATTTATTAAATTGCGGTGACATTGGTCCACATGAACATATAGGTTTCAGGTGTGGGTTTCTGTGTCGCAAGACCTGTATATGGCACCGTGTGCCCACCACCAAAAGTCAGATGTTCTGTCACCTTACAGTGGGACCCCTTCTCGCCCCACCCTCTCAGGGATACTCTTAATCCTTTGCCCTCAAAGTCCTGGTGCCTGAGAGAAAAGTGTGCATTGCAAGACTCTGAGTTGTAGCTAACTAGAGAGAACAGAGAATCAGGGAATTTTAGATCCAGAAATAATCTTAGGGAAAAAAATGTTTTTCATTCTCTCTTACTTTCAGACAGCCAGATTTTTGCTGTACCATGCCATCTGGCTAAGAACTCGTTGTAATAACTTTTTAAAAATGATAAAAGTAGAATATATATTTATTTTTTAAAAATTGGAAATTATGATAAAGAACCAAGAACCAGAAAGGACTCAGAATCCTCTACCTGTTTTCTTCCATTTATGGGATTCACAGCCATTTAGTTAACCATAGATCTACATTTTTGCATCAGATGTTTGCTTCTTTTTCTTCTCTTTCTTTCTCTCTCTTTTTCTTTCTCTTTCCTCTTCCTCCTCCTCCTTCCTCTTTGCTACTTAAATGATGCTGCCAGAAACATCTTTGCTTCCAAATTCTGTTACATATAATATTACCCACCCCCTCGCCCCCTTGGTCTACTTTTCTAGAAATAGTCTTTGGACTCAGAGGATTTGGCTGTTTCTGAGGCTCTCCATCCATCCTGCAATGATTGTCCATGGCTGCCTGAGTCACGAGATAAAATATTGATGAGGCACTTTATGAAAGATGAATCAGGCAGAAGATACCTAAGTGTATCGATCAGTCTCCCCATTGCTCACGCTGTGACAGCCAAACACTGCGTGTGCCCCTTCACTGGATGCAGCAGAAGCAACACAGCCCCAGCTCTGAGAGATTCTTGCCAAAGTGGAAAAACAAACACAACACAACAAAACAAAACCTAGGCAAACCTATCACGCTTTCAGCTCTCATCTCAGTTCACAGGACATGCAAGGGGGAGAGGAAGAGGTTCCATAATGCCACGAGCAAGTCATCAAATACGGGGCCTGGGAGAGTCCACTCCACAACTAATTCAGTTCTTTCAACACAACAGAGTATGGGTTAAAAGAAATGTCGGGGTGCCCGGCCAGTGTGGCTCAGTGGTTGAGTGTCAACCCATGAACCAAGAGGTCACGGTTTGATTCCCAGTCAGGGCACAGGCCCGGGTTGCGGGCTCGGTCCCCAGTGTGGGTCGAGCAGGAGGCAGCCGATCCATGATTCTCTCTCATCATGGATGTTTCTCTCTCTCTCTCTCTCTCTCTCTCTCTCTCTCTCTCTCTCAAATCAATGACAAAAATATTTTAAAAAGAAAAAAGCAATGTAGAGGCATAACTAGGTTTGATCTAGGGACCCTTCCTGTGAAGCTAGAAGGGAGGCCAGAACAGATTTAACCAAAACAGCTCTGGGCTCTTCACTTGCCCACAGTGGGAGCTCCATGCTGAGGGAGCTACCAGCCAACCCCAGGGGCATGGCTTGTGCCTCCTCCATCAGCAGGTGCTAGTCTGCATCGTCTTAATTTAATACTCCATCCTGCCCCCCCCACCCCAAACACACTGATCTTAAGTGTAAGAATCCAGTCTTCACAATTCAATATATTAGCTGTTGAGTTTCCGTAAGTGCTCTTTATCAGGTTAAAACATTTTCCTTCTAGTTTCCTGGGAGTTTGCATCACAAATGGATGTGGAATATTTTATCAAATGCCTTTCCTATTGAAAAGATTATATGAGTATTGTGGTGTGGTTTTTTTTCCCTCTCTCTCTCTCAATCTGTACACATGGAGAATTCCATTGGTTGATGTTCAAATGTTAAATGAAAGTTGTATTCCTGGGATAAACACCACTTGGCTATGATGTGTTACTTATTTTATTTTTTATCCTCACCTGAGGAGTGGGGATATTTTTTCATTGATTTTTAGAGAGAGTGGAAGGGAGAGGGGAGGCAGAGAAAGGGGGATGGGAGAGGAGAGAGGAAGCATTGATGTGAGAGAAACACATCAATTGGTTGCCTCCCACATGTACCCAACAGGGCCTGGGGATCGGACCGGCCACCCAGGTACGTGCCCTTGACCGGGAATCCAACCTGTAACCCTCTGGTTCGCAGGCCGGTGCTCTAACCACTGCGCGACGCCAGCCAGGGCCCCATCCTGAGCCTCAAGTCCCATCACTCACAGCTGACCCATTTATTTTCGCCTCCGGTCCCTTGGCCAGGCCACACACCCTTGGATTTGCGAACACACGGCTCTGTTCCTAGCCAGCGCGTCCCGACCAGCAAGTCACTGTAATTTTTGGTCGCGTTCCCATCCTCCCTCCCTGTGTCATTAGTCACATCCTCCTTCCCCTTTCTGCCTTGAACAGGCCGTCATTATGAGGAGGCCAGGCTGGTGTCAGGCTTGCATGAGAACCGCAGCGTCAGGCCGTCACCGCGCTGGAGCCGGGGATGGAAAAGGCTGGGATCCGGGGCTGGCTGGCACCGTCCCGTGAGTCATCATGGAAACGCTGTCCCCGGACGCTGCCGGGAGGCCCTGGGCGGCTGGTGAGTCCATCCGTCAGATGTGTCAGACGAGATCCTGACCCCCTGACATCCTCCCGCGTTCCAGAACGTGTGGGATGCGCGGCCTTCCGTCTGGTCTCCTGGTGACAATACAATTTGGGTTGTTTCATTCTATTTTGGGTTCCCTTGCCGTTTCCAGTGTGTTAAAAACACACAAAATACTTTTTTTCAGATTACAAAAAGGATACGTATTCATTGTACAGAAATTGAAAAAGACAGGGAAACGCACCGAAGAAAATCCCACCACCAGAGAGATAGAGAGTTGCATAGATATATCTCTGGTGGTGGAATAATATATATATATATTATTGATTTCAGAGAGGGAGGGAGAGAGAGAGGTAGAAACATCAATGATGAGAATCATTGATCAGCTGCCTGCCTCTGGGGATCAAACCCACAACCCGGGTATGTGCCCTAACCAGGAATCGAACCTGTATGTCCTGGTTCATAGGCTGACGCTCAACCACTGAGCCACACTGGCCGGGCTGGAATTTTTTTTTTTTAACGAATTGCATTTGCCTTAAGATGTTTTCTGGATTCTAGTGTGTATAATACTTTTCCAAGTTGTTTTTTAAAACTCTAACAGTGTAGCTCACACAGTCCTCATTTTTTTTAAAGCATCAGATTATATCATGTTTGCCCTGAAGGAGAACTTACATAAGATACCCTAGTTAAACACATTCTGTCTAAAAACGGGAAAAAGCAATCCCAAGAGGGTCTTTGGCCCCAGGCTCCCAGCTCCGAGCCCCGGAGTCAGGAATGGAGCCCTGGGTTTTGGTCGCAGCTTCCTGCTGCTTCCTGACCCGCCCTGTCCGTGCTCGCCTTGTCCGTGCTCCCCTCCCGCAAGATCTGGAAGGACTCTGGCCTCGCAGGCAACGGACCTGGAGGAAATGCCCATGAGTTCCCAGGCTACCAAATAGGAAATCTGCCCCGGCCTTCCATCTTGAGCCAGGCGGCCCCGTTGAGGAGATGGAATTTGCAGTTCAAGGTCACTCTGTTGGAAAACCAGCCATTGTCACACATCCCAGCAGGACACATCGGCCAAAGGTCTGATGGCGGCCATTTGGGAGTAGCTGGCCTAGTTACTTTCAGAGTTAGACACCTTCTGTTGTTGTTGTTGTTAATCCTCACCTGAGGATATTGTCCTATTGATTTTTAGAGAGAGTGGAAGGGAGGGGGAGAGACGGAGAGAGAGAAGCATCAATGTGAGAGAGACGCATGGATTGGTTGCCCCCCCCGCACGCGCGTGTGTCATTTCATATCTGTGCAAGTACCTCTGTAAGCTAGAGTCCCAGACCTAAGATTGCTGCCCTGGCCAGTTTGTCTCAGTGAATAGAGCATCAGCCCTCGGGGCTGAAGGGTCCTGGGTTCGATTCCGGTCAAGGTCAGGTATCTCGGTTGGGGGCTCCATCCCCAGGAGGGGGCAGCCGATTGACAATTCTCTCTCATCACTGACGTTTCTAACTCTCTCTTCCTCTCCCTTCTTCTCTGAAATCAATAAAAAGATATTTTAAAAAAATAAGCAAAGAAAATAAACACACCTCTCAAGACAAAAAAAAAAATGCCCATTGATGGGAGATGTGGTGGGGCCAAAGGGCGCTGTTCCCACGCGGGATAGAAACGGCCTTTCTGTGGCTAGAATTCCTGGGACCACGGCCCGGCTGCAGGCTGGTCTCCGCGTGTGAAGAACCAGCATCACCCACCGCCGCGACCAACCCACGGCACATGCTCCCGGAATGCCCAGCGGCTGAGGAGCGAGGCATCTCTTCTGGGCTCCAGCCGTCACAGGTGGCACCTGCTAGTGGTGAGTGGCCTGCTCTCCCCAGGCCTGGGACAGCTGTGACCTGCAGGGGGGCCCCTGTGGTTACCCAAACCGCGTCCCTCCCCTCCAGAGAGCTGCCCCCGGGCCCTTTTTGTGACACGGTCCGGAATGTGTGGCTGCGATGCGGACAGGTGCTCCAGCACCTGTTGGGGTGAGGACTGGGCTGTCACGTGTCACCTGACACGAGACCTGATGAGCTGTGCTGGTCTGAAGGCTTTCTCAAGAATGTGGATTTTTTTTTGTCTCCCTAGAAGGGCTCCTCCCTGGATGCAACCCTGCCTCCCCAGCCCCTATAGACACTCCCCTGGAGCTCCTGTCAATCCATCGCTGGCAGGTAACTTAACATATGTCTTAAGTCTACATCTGAACTCTCCTTTTTGTTGTTGATAATCCTCACCCGAGGATATGTTTTCCATTGCTTGTCAGAGAGAGTGGAAGGGAGGGAGGGAGAGGGGGAGAGAGGGAAACATCGATGTGAGAGAGACACATCCATTGGCTGCCTCCTACACATACCCCACTGGGCCAAGGATCGAACCTGCAACCCAGGGTCATGCCCTTGACCAGGAATCATACCCGAGACCCTTCACTGCATGGCCGACACCCTGTCCACTGAGCCACACCGGCCAGGGCCACATCTGAACTATCTTTACGTCCTTCATAGAATCGATGGCCATGTTTTTTGCTTATAGTGGGCACTCAAAAATACTAACAGAAAAAAGGATGGCAACCATATTCACATTTATTCAATGGCATTGCTCATATCTGAAGGCTCATCTATCTGCCATTTTACTGGAAATTGACTTGGCTATCATTTTTTAAAAAAGCTTTAGGTTGTCTGTTGAATTCGGTAATCTCTTGCCTCTTTTACATTCCGATGTTTTTGCAGTTTTCTTTTAGAATGTTTTTACATTGTGTGCATTTTGAGAAAGAAAAAGGAATACTCAGAAAAACATTTTAAATGGTCCATACGCTTACTATACTGGTAACTGCTTTTAAAAAATGAAAAAAAAAAAAACCCCAAAAAATGTACATGGCCAGAACGTTTAAACCAGCGGTTCTCAACTGTGGGTCGTAACCCCTTTGGCGGTCGAATGACCCTTTCACAGGGGTCGCCTAAGCCCATCCTGCATATCAGATATTTACATGACGATTCATCACAGTAGCAACATGACAGTTATGAAGTAGCCACGAAAATAATGTTATGGTTGGGTCACAACATGAGGAACTGTATTTAAAGGGCCAGAAGGTTGAGAACCACTGATTTAAACCAAGGGTGGGGTTAGGAAATGCCAGTGAGAGCTGCCTGTGACATTTCCCGCCCCAGTCCCTTTCATCCAAGAGCCTGCTGTTAAAGAGTTTCTTATCACGGCCCTGGCCGGTGTGGCTCAGTTGGTTGCAGCATTGTCCAGTGCACCGAAGGTTTTCAGGTTCGATTCCGGGTCAGAGCACATACCCAGGTTGTGGGCTTACCCCCAGTAGGGGGCGTGCAGGAGGCAGCTGATCGATGATTCCCTGTCATCATTGATATTTCTGTCTCTCTCTCCCTCTCCCTTCCTCTCTGAAATCAATAAAAATATATTTAAAAAATAGCCCTAGCTGGTGTGGTTCAGTGGATAGGGCACCGGCCTTCCCTTCCTCTCTGAAATTAATAAAAATATATTAAATATATATATATATATTATTTTTTTTAAAAAAATCAAAGAACAAAAGGTGAAACCTTGGGGTCTTTCTGTAACCTCAGCTCTGCCCCTGTATTCCGTTGCGGACCACGTATCCTAAAGAGCAGTTGCTCCCCAATGCACCCCATTACAGATCCAACGACCAGGACGGGGGATTCTGGGGAAGATTTTTTTTTATTTTTCATTTTTATTTTTGGCACACCGAGCCCACCTCCTCCCAGCTGCTGCAGACCGCGAAGGCTGCTCAAGGGGAGGCCCCGGCCCCTT
>NW_006296417.1:1550264-1555458 GCF_000327345.1 Myotis davidii | reverse complement strand
AACACTTGATCGCTTTCTGGGGCCCTTCACCACCCCTGGGCCGAGGGGCGCTGTCCGCCTTCATCTGCGCGCTGCCTCGCAGATAGAAATGATCAAATGAAGTCAAGACAAGGATCAAGCCTCATAAAAATCTTGCCCGCAGCAAGTACCAGCAAAAAAGTGAGCCGTGCCAAGGCGGCGCGGGCCAACCCGAGCCAGGGGTTGTGCAACCACCCAGCAGGGGTGGAGATCTCTGACAAACACAGGGGCCGCATTGAAAATGGGAGCATCCAAATGAGGCCCCCCCACCCCCAAAAAAAGCCATTCGGATCGTTGGCTCATGTGAACCTGGAAAACCGCCCTTTCTGACCTCCCGTGTTGTGTTTTTTTTTTTTTCCTCCTTCCCGTGTCAAGCCCGGGATAAAATAGATTTTCCATTCTCGGGTTTTCTGGGTTGGTCACTTTGGCTCTAACCTGAACCCAGCTTTCAAGCGGTTGCATCAGACCAGAATGTTCCACGCGTTGCCTCTGCCCGGTGGCAGAGAAAGGTCCATTCTTGCGCTCAGGGGACCTTCACCGGAGGCCTACTATGTGTCATGTCCTCAGCCAGGCTCTGGCGAAGGCAGGAGGTGAGTAAGACGCAGCCACGCCTGCAGGCCGGGCCTCGGATGAAAGAAGATGGTCTGGGAAGAAAGGCTGGGCGCCAGGGGTGTGGGGAGGCCCCCCGGGACCCACCAGCGGAAGCTCTTAAGGTTAGCGCTCCAATTAACCAGCGCGGTGGCTCTGGCTAATGAGAAAAGCCATTGAAGTCTGGGTTCTGATCTCTTCCTGTTCACCCTGCTGCTGGCGCAGAAGGGACCCCACCCTGAGAAATAGGAGGTGATTGCCACCTGCCACCTGCCAGTGGACAGAGGAGCCGGGTAGCAGTCTATTGGTCACATGTGCTCACACCTGTGGGGGAGGGCCGCGTGGAAGCGGGGTGCACTCGGGTGGAGTGAGCCAGCAGCCACCTGCCAGTGGACAGAGGAGCCGGGTAGCAGTCTATTGGTCACTGCTCACAGCCTGCGGGGGAGGGCCGCGTGGAAGCGGGGTGCACTCAGGGGCGGAGTGAGCCAGCAAGGACTCTGGGGTGCAGGCTGTGTAGTAACAGGAGGGTGAGAAGACCCCTGGTTCCTGCAGGAGGATGAGCTGTGCTTGTTTGAATGACTGTGTAGGCTGGCAGGGACATGGCACCTACTAGGGTTAGGGTCCGGTGGGCGTGGTTGGTCTGGCTGACAGGGGAACGAGCTGGGGAGGGGCATGCATGTCTGCTGAGAATGGGGGGTCATCGTTAAGACTCTGGGACCCTGGCAGGATAGTGCAAGGAGCCCGGCCGGTGTGGCTCAGTGGGGTTGAGCGTCGTCCCAGTGGGAGGTGACGGTTCAAGCCTGCGACCTGACTGGGAATTGAACAGTGACCTCCTGGTTCATGGGTCAACACTCAACCCCTGAGCCACACTGGCCGGGCTGTTTATGTTTTTTTTTATTGTCTATATGCGGCCATGACTGCAAGCTTCATGAGAACACGGATCTTCTCTGTATTCTCAGGGCCTCGAACAGCGTCTGGAACACTCAGTCCGGCTCAGTGCACGTTTGTGGGCTCAGTGAACAGCCGCACGGGCCGCTGCTACTTGTGCAGGTACATGTGGATGCCGTAGGTGGTGTGAGGATTGCTCAATCCTCAGCGCGACCTCAGGGAAGGATTGCTATCATCTCAGAGGGAGGAAGAGGGGGGTTTGGAGAGATTGAGCAACGAGCTGAATTCACACACGTGAGAAATGGTGGAGGTGCGATTTACACAAAGGACCGCTAGACTGGTCCTACCTTTTAAGCGACTCCTCCACGATTGGCCTCAAATGGTAACCTCCTAAAGTTCTGACATACAGCTGGCAATTGGGGGATGGTTTGTACCATGTGACTATATATAACCGGGAGCCCATTCTCTCGGTATGAGACCTTAGTAGTGGTTCTCAACTTTCTGGCCCTTTAAATAAAACAGTTCCTCCTGTTGTGACCCAACCATAAAATTATTTTCATGGCTACTTCATAACTGTAATGTTGCTACTGTGATGAATCGTCATGTAAATATCTGATATGCAGGATGGTCTTAGGCGACCCTGTGGAAGGGTCGTTCGACCGCCAAAGGGGTCGCAACCCACAGGTTGAGAACCGCTGCCTTAGGGACATATGGGCCCACACTAGGTGTAAATGGACATCCCATAGACGTGGCAGACTGAGCCTGGGAGTGCATGCGATGCGTTTTGAAAGAAATCCTTGAGAGAGAAGTAGACAGTTTCAGCCTTGAGAAGAACTATCTGGGACAAAAATACAGAGAAAAGAGGACAGTGGAGAGAGATCATGATTTCATCTAAAAGGGGTAGATGTGGGTGGAATATTCGGCGATTTGTGAATGCAGCCCTGTTTTTAAAATGTTTGTTTTTATTGATTTCAGAGAGAGGAAGGGAGAGGGAGAGAGAAAGAAAGATCAATGAGGAGAAACACGGATCAGCTGCTTCCTGCACACGCCCTACTAGGGATGAAGCCCAGAACCCGGGCATGTGCCCTGACCAGGAATCAAACCATGACCTCCTGGTTCATAGGTCTACGCTCAACCACTGAGCCACACTGGCTGGGCTGCAGCCCCTTTTTGGATGGAACACAGAAAGTGGAAATAGACTCAAGGTTTGGAATGACTATAATTGCCATGTGAATGTCTTGTGGGTTGAGGAGAGAATGGCAAAGTCTGAATAAACCCTGTGCGGAAGGAAAAACACAACCTACCCAAATGACAACACAGGATAGGAACTGAAAGACTTATTTGAAGTCTGATTGTATAAAAACATCCAGCTGCCAAAGACTCGGGCTCTTACATGTTTTAAGTTTATTTAATCTTTATGTCGACTCTGACATGTAAGAATATACACTGAGCAAAGGAGAGGTCTTTGATCTCCTCCGTTGGGAACCTGAATTCATCATTTTCATTATCAGGCATTCAAGAATAAAAGACCGTGTGATATGCAAATGAGAGGATTGGAAACAACATTTCTAATGCTGGAAAAAAGATGTCATGGACGGCCCAGCCGGTGTGGCCCAGTGGTTGCACATCACTCCCCCTCCCCCCCATGTCCCCTCCACACACACACACTATGGCCTGCCAGCCCCTTTGAACCAAGTGCTGCTCTTCCTCACCTCCATATTGCAGTGCCTAGCACAGCGGTTCTCAACCTGTGGGTCGCGACCCCTTTGGCGGTCAAACGACCCTTTCACCGGGGTCGCCTAAGACCATCGGAAAACACATGTTGAATATCTAATTACACATTGTGTTTGTGATTCATCACTATGCTTTAATGATGTTCAATTTGTAACCATGAAAATACATCCTGCCTATCAGATATTTACATGACGACTCATAACAGTAGCAACATGACAGTGATGAAGTAGCCACGAAAAGAATTTTATGGTTGGGGGTCACCACAACATGAGGAGCTGGATGAAAGGGTCGCGGCATCAGGAAGGTTGAGAACCACTGGCCTTAGTACAATGTGAGTCCCTGGAGCTCAGACACATCTGAGGGCTTTAGAGCGGCCAGAGAGAGCGGAGGGCCCACAGGTGCCGCTCCTCACAGCTTACCTCCCAGAGGAGGGCGGATATAAGTGCGCACATGTGGGCTGTGCCGCGCTGTGTGCCGGGAATTGCTGGAGACACTGGAGTTCAGGTACGGTTTGTCGGCCCCAACAGAGGCTGTCAACGTGATTACTGTCATGACAGATAAGACTGCTTCTGTTTTGCTAATGGATTTAGCGGTGCCGTAGAATTCTTCACCTTTCCTTCCTTCCTTCCTTCTTAAAACTCCCTGCAATTCTCCAACAACTGCTTTGATGTGGTGGGGGGAGAGGTGCTTGCTTAGGGGGATGAAGCTCTTTTCATCTGTGCTTCGGCTGGACTTGCCGCAGAGCTCTCAGCCCGGCTCTCTGGAGTGACCCACAGCATCGGAAAGGGTAGGAGGTGGTGTGAGCGCAGTGGTCTGAAGAGTTGGCCTTTGCAAGGGCGGGGGCACGGGTGGAGCCCCGAGGAGGAACCCCTCTTTTGGAGCAGTCTCCTTCCCCTTCCAGGACGAAGCACAAGTGGGAAGCAGGGAGCCCCTGCTCACTGTCCCCCCACCTCAGACCCTAGGCTTGGAAGGGAACGAGTCAAACTCCTCTTTTCCTGGAGCGGAGAAGCCAAACCCAGCTGGGTTTGCAGTGCCCGGCCGGTTAAAGAGCACGCTTTTCCGCTTTTGCTGAGTGACACCAAATTTTAACGTGTTTCCAAAACCTCCCCCTAGCCTCCTGCTGCTGGCTCCTCTGAACCCCCTCCATTGTGGGCTCTGAGCAGGATGCAGGTTTATTTTTCAGTGTCTGGTGTTTATGCACCACGTTGGAGTTGGGTTTTCCCTGGTCCATGGCCTCCTCCTTCAGGGAGGGAGCCTCCAGCTTCCTCTGCACCTTCCCAGTTCCTCTGCTCACAGCCTCTGGGAGCCTGCTCACCCACCCCATCCCTTGGTTTTAGAGTGCTATGGGAAGGACTGTGTCATCTCCAGGTGAAAACGAGCATTCGCTTTGTGTCCATTGCATTGGGGGTGCAGACGTAGGCAGCGTGGCCTTCGAATGGCTGCAGAGGGGAGCAGCCTGCAGGACACAGGGGCCACAATGGTAACCCCACAAAACAGGACAGCTGTCTGTCCCCCCAGCTCATCTCCTTGGCTCCTCTCTCAGAAAAGGCCGCAGGCCGAGCGGTTAGTAAGTAGTTCAAGTCCTCAGTGCCCTCCTCTTCAGCCCTGTGACCTCTGCTTCCCTTTCCTCTTCTGTAAAATGGGAACAGAAAGTGAATCTAGTGCGTGGCGATGTTGTAAGAGCTGGTGAACTATGTCTGGCACACAGTTTAGCGCTCAAGGCGTAGTGGCTGTGCCTCTATTAGTAATTAATTGTTACTAATAGGAAAGATTAGGAGGTTGTGGCTCTCCTGGGTCTTGGTGAGCTTGGCTGGCCAATCCCAAAGGGCCTTCTAGGCCCCTTCAAACCCTACTCTCTCCGGCCCAGGTACCGTTGCGATTGCTCAGTGAGGTTAACCTGGCGGCCGCCAAGGCGTGGGCACAGGTGCGGCCCTGACCACAAACAGGGCGTGGGCTTCGGCTTGGC
>NW_006296417.1:1549690-1550024 GCF_000327345.1 Myotis davidii | reverse complement strand
GCGCTCCCGGGCCGGCCCGCCCTGGGAGCCGCCCCAGCCCTCATCAAATGACCAGTATCCCTCCCTGGAGAGCACGGCCCTTCAGAGGAAGGCCAGCTCCATCTCGCAGCCCGGCGCCAAGCCGCCGTCATCTCCCTTCCTGTGCCGGGTGATCCGTCTCCTAACCCACCCGGAAAAACATAGTCCGCCCTCCTGTACTTGGGGAATGGCACTCGCTCCCCCTCGGCCCGCCTCCCTCAGCCCTCGCCAGTGCCTCCCCCCTACCCACAACTCTAGGGCCCCCCGAGGAGAGAGAGCAGGTCCCTAGGGACGGCTCAGGGGAGAAGCGAGCCGG
>NW_006296417.1:1541257-1549113 GCF_000327345.1 Myotis davidii | reverse complement strand
GACCCCCTCCTCCCCCGAGTGGGGGGCGTTCGGCGCTCGCTGTTGGGGGACCTGAAGTCCCCCCACTTCTGCTTCGGTAGAAGGTCGGTCTAAAGGGGCGGAACGTCTCGCTGCGAACTCCCCGTGTGTGGAGATGTCAGTGGCGGCGGCGGGGTCTCTATTGGAGGGTCCGGGAGGTGACCCGGACCGGGGGCACCTGCGGGGGCGGCCACGGGACCATCGCGGGGAAGCGGGGGGCCGAGGAGGGGGCAGCTCGGTGTCCCCCCGACATCCAAGCGGACCCTGGCTCGCAGGGAAGGGTTTGTGCGATAGGAACTTTGCCTTTTAGTTCGATTATCGTCTGTCTTGGAACAGCGAGAATGAAGTTAGTAGGTGACATAGTAAAAAAAAAAAACTTGGGAAAAAGTGAGCGTTGCCAAGTTAAGGAAACATTGATTGTTATTTTTCACCCCGTGGAAGTGCAGGCTGGACGTAGGAAGCGAGCCTCCCGCGATGGTCCGGTCGGGAACCGCGTGCGCGCGGGGAAGGGAGCGGCTCAGCCTCAACCTGCGCTCCGGTTCCCCCGGGGAGATCGGGGCTCCCGCCCGCCGTCCCGGGGCGATCGGAGGGGCCCGCCGCGGGGGTGCCAACAGCGGGGTGTGCCCTTTACAGCAGAGCATCGCTCCTCAGCCTGTTTCCCGTGGGTCTGGCCTCGCGTGTCCCCCGAAGCTGCCGCCGGGTGCGGATGGCACCGCTGCCCTTTCCCTTTAAGAGTCCAGCTGTGCTGTTTTGGCGACTGCCAAGCGCTCTGGTTGTCAGTTGTAAAATCTGTTACCTTGGCAGTGTTTGCACGGTCTGTGCAAAAGGTAAACAGAATAGTTAAATTTTTTTTTGAAAGCATAAATAAGCATGGCATTAAAAAAAATACGAGTGGAGGAATGAGGAGTAAAATAACTATTGGGCTGTTAGGGCTTTTGTGTGCCCACTTTTTGTATTTTTGTTTGGGTGTGTGTGGGGGTGTGTGGGTGTGTTTTGGGGGGTCTCGGTCAACTCATTGCTTTCACTGTTTGGTAACTTTTGTTTTAGGAAAAAAAAAAGTTAAAAAATGTTTCCACCAAAGTGGATGCCAGTTTTCGCTCACATGGAGTGAACGTGTTGTGTGTCATGAAGTATTAGGATTAGCTTGTTCCATCGATGACGGTGTCCTGATGGACTCTGGAATCCCTTTCAGTTCTCAGCGTGGGTGCTCGTGGAACAGTTGCGATGAGAGTGTCGTAATAATGGAAGTATTCTGCGGAGCTGAGACTGGGACTTGGATACCTGGTGGATTCAGACTTCGGCAATTTGTTTGCAAGGTTGTTTCCAGCAGAAGCTTAAACTTCCTGAAGTAACAGCGACCTCCCTCCACAAACTTGCTTATCTATTTCTTTTAATTCACACTGTTGTTACTTGTGTATAAAACTGTGTGTCTCACATTGGAACAAAGGTGATGAAATTATACCTAACAGAAATTTTATTTCCAGTAAAAGTTTTTTGTTTTTTTTAAATTAAGGGATTTGAGTGAATGGTGAGGGTTGTTCTGGAAGGAACATAGCTCATCGCGATTCGGCAATAATAAGTATAATGTCATCGTGTGGATTTATGGCTTGAGAATGCCCTCCTTCCAGATTCTTAGAGTTTTTATGTTTCCTTAATAGGTATGTGCGACAAAGATTTTTATTTTTTTGTAAATACAACTGGAAATAATCCTTTAAAGATGTTGAGTTGTCTGGAGTGGTGTTTTATTTTTCAAGACAATTGCATGATAGCTTTGTATCTTCCACGTAGAATGCTCTGCGGGATAATATTAATTGTATTAACATTCGAGCAAAAGCAACATCCGTCATTCATTTGGTTACCAAGAGAGAAATAGTGATGTGTATACTGAGGGTAGTTAAGTAATTATGGAAATGTTGAATAGACCACGATTTTAACATGTGAGCTATTTCAATTAAATCTTGAGTAGATCTGTGTTCTGATTTGCGAGGAGGAGGCTGCAAACAAATGTGTTAGTGGGAAAGTAGCTTTCAATTAAATCTTGAGTAGATCTGTGTTCTGATTTGTGAGGAGGAGGCTGCAAACAAATTTGTTAGTGGGAAAGTAGCCTGTTGCCAGCCAAGTTTTGGGAAGCCCCCCCCCCCCCCTTTGCTGCTTTTAATCTGGCAAGAGGACATACAGTGATGATGGTTCTGGGTTGTCTGTGGGCATTTATACTGTCAGTAATCAGACCATACCCTTCTTGTTTTTGTTTGCTTGCTTTTTTTTTTTTGTTTTGTTTTGTTTAAAGTTACACTCTTGGTACCTATGAATGTTACAAAGTGTTGCTGGAGTTTTATCAGTGATGCGACAGTGGAAATACTGCTCTGTGGATTGGAAATGAACATCATTGCTTTTTTCTAGATGAGAAGGCGCATCTGTGCACACTCTCAGTAGGTGAAGTACCTAGAGGAGTATGCATGTGGCAACGCAGACCTGTCTTCCGGTTACATAGCCTCCAACAGGAGGACACGGTCCCGTGTACCGATTGGCACGTTTGTCCTCAGGTCTTGGTTCACATCTCAGCTCTCCCCCTGACAGAGTTAGGAGACCTTTGTAAAATCCGAAGGAATTACTCTGCCTGCCCCTGGGAGCTGTTAGGGTTAAATGAAATAATGGGTGTGAAAGTTTCCAGCACACTGCCTGAGGCGCAGTGCACAAAAATGCACATTGCCTGATCTCTCTTGATTTCTTTCTCCATCTATCCCTTCTTCCAATACGATTACGTAGGTACGTTGCCTAGTACATGTACGTGTAGTGTCTGTGGCCGAAGGAACTCCTATCGCGTGTAAATAGGAGAATGCACACGTATTTGTTTGGGATACAGTATCCTGGCCTCTTAAATTCACCGTCAGAGTCTACATAAAATGTTTATCTGGCTTTCTAAATTAGATTTTTAAACTGCAATCATTGTTTGATTCTAACCTCTCTAATGTCCCCAAATTAAAAAAAAGTTGCCATGAAATATAAGTTTCCCTACTTTTCAGTGAAACGTGCCCTTTAGGAATGAACTGTGTTTTCAAGATGCAGTCATTAAAATGTGAAATTAGAAAAATACTTTTATGACATACCTGCCATAGGTGTATTTTCAAAATAGCTTTTCTTTAGGAGGTAGTCTACGGGGTGGGGCAAAAGTAGGCTTACAGTTGCAAGTATGTGCAACCGTTTATTCTGGTGCTATTACTTATTGTATTATTTCCTATATGAACAGCTGTAAAGTGACTTTTGCCTCCCCCTGTATAATTTCTGTTCTTCATTTCACCTGCTCTGTGGAATGAAATGATTTATCTGTGTGTGCTTTACCTGTGTACTCCATAATCTGTGGACCTGTGTCCAGCTTATTATCATTGAGCGGAAACCCACTTAAGTCTCACGCATAGCACCTGACGTGTGTTGACACATACTATTCGTAAATACTATACTTTAACATACATTTTTATTTACCGATTTGAATGGATATTTGTATTTACTGAATTGAATTGTTTATTGAACTTCATATTCTTTTTAATATCACATTGTCTTAGTAATAATCCCTTGAGATGAAGTCATGCGCATGTAAGTTAAAAGTTGGCAGGTCTCTGAGGTAGAATGCCAGTATTTGAACCGTGGTGTATGAAGGCTGGTGACTTCCTCCTTTCGTTGAATCAGATGGTGCTGGGAGTCAGAGGAATTGTTAATGTGGGTGAAAAACAGACATTAGTGGATCAGACAACTAATAAGCATCAACCACGGCACATCTTTTTATAGCTGTCTTGAATCAGTACTATTTTTATTTTCTTCCTTAAACAAAAATATAAACTTTAGTCTGTGAACTTTAAAAAAAAAATTCAACCATTAGTATCAGTAAAGTTATGGTTTGAGAACTACCTTGGTAGTGGGTGGTGAACTTATATTGCATGAGCTGGACCCATCTACCAGGTTATCTTTGTTACCAGCAGCATGTGTGTGCAGGTTGACTTGGGTTAGTTTGACTTATGATTTGTGATCCTTGGGACAAAGGGATCCTCTTCATTTAACCTGGGAAGGTGACTGCTGGCTTATTAAAGCAGGGTGCTCTTGCATCGACGACTACTGTGTTTGCCTGTCTCACCTCTTATCTCCCCACACCCAACAATCCATCTTTGACATAGAGACGGAAATTATATTTCTAAAATTCACATCTAAATGACATTCTTCTTCTATGAAAAAAATGTGAAGGCGTAGAAAGTCACCAGAGAGGCAGTCATTTAAGGCATAGAGATTGGCCCCTAAAGCCATACTGCTGCCCTGGCCAGCTTGGCTCTGGATAGAGCATCGACTGGGGACTGAAGGGGCCTGGGTTCGATTCTGGTCAAGGGCAGGTACCTCGGTTGCAGGCTCCCGGCCCTGGTAGAGGCAACCAATCGATGTGTCTCTCTCACATTGATGTTTCTCTCTCTCTCTCCCTCTCTCTCTAAAAATCAATGAAAAAATATCCTCAGGTAAGAATTTAAAAAAATAAAATAAATAAAATCATACTGTCTTAGAGTCTCCAGTCTAGTACTGTGTTCTTTGGCGAGGTCTCAATCTTCATGGAGTTGTGAGGATGAGGCGAGATGTGTGTTATAAAGGCTTCAGCATGGTGCGTGGTCCCTCAAATGCAGTCATTTTTGTTCCCTGCCAGTACTATTACCCTGCTGCTATGGCTATTATTTTAGTCATGGTTCACTTCCCGATAGGATTCTAGCCTATCTCTCCAGGTTCGTGGTCAGCCTCTGCCCTTCCATTCTCTGACCCCGTTCAGGCCACGCATGCCGACGATGGCCACGTTTATTTTCCTGGCCCGGAACTGCCCTTTAGTTCCATATCCACTTGGAAATCTAGTTGGGATTTCGAGCGTAATTTTAGTCATGTGACCAAAACACAGCTATTTATTCCTCTCCCACGATCTTCCTCCCTCCTCCCCCCAAACCTTGGTGTCGTTCCTGGCTTTCTCCATCTCAGTGAATGGCAGCCCTGGAGCCAGAAACGTACGCCATCTTTCCGCGTTCCCTTCTTTCCTCTCAGATCCAGTTCCATCTCGCATTCCATTCGGTCACACCTTCAGCGTTTACCTTGAGCCGCTCCACCCCTCTGCCTCCCCGCCACCTCTTGATGTCAAGGCACCCGTCTGTTTTGCATGAATTACCGCAGTGGCCTCCGAACAGGCTTCTGGTTCCCTCTCTTGCTCCTCACAAGTTCTTTTATCACACGGCAGCTCTAGAGATTATTTTAAGAGCTAAGTCCTGTCATTTCTCCGCTTCGAATCTTCCGATGACTCCCCATTCCTCTCCTTTCTGTGGCCTGAATGATCCTTCTCCTCCGCCATCTGGACCTGTCAGTGTGCTTGAAACCCTGGATGTCCTTGTTTTAGGGCAGTGGTTCCAACCTTCTGGCCCTTTAAAACAGTTCCTCATGTTGTGATCCAACCATAAAATTATTTCCGTGGCTACTTCATAACTGTAATGTTGCTACTGTGATGAATCGTCATGTGAATATCTGATATGCAGGATGGGCTTAGGCGACCCCTTGATAGGGTCGTTCCACCGCCAAAGGGGTCGCGACCCACAGGTTGAGAACCGCTGTTTTAGGGTCTTTGCACTTTTTGTAATAACTGCTTGTCCTCACTCAGACTACCCAGTTAGTTACTGTCTTCACTCATCTGATTTCCTTTCAGATACTTATTATAATTTATACATATCTTGTTTGTTTAGTTTTTTTAAAAAAATATTTTTTTATTGACTTCAGAGAGGAAGGGAGAGGAGAGAGAGAGAGAGAGAGAGAGAGAGAGATACATCAATGATGAGAGAATCATGAATTGGCTGCCTCCGCATGCCCCCTACTGGGGATGAGGCCCGCAACCCCGGGCATGTGCCCTGACTGGGAATCGAACCGTGACCTCCTGGTTCATAGGTTGATGCTCAAACACTGAACCACACCGCTGGGCTAGTTTATGGCCTTTCTCCACTATCTGAATGTAAACTCTGTGAAGGCAGGGGCCTTGTCTGTCTGGTTGGTGGCTGCATCTCCAGGCAGTAGCGCACTGCCTGGCACTGGGCAGACAGTAGATGTTTGAATGAGGGCTTTGATGTCTTTTGTTCATATTTTTGCTAGGAATCGGCATGCTTCTTTGCTTATATACCTATCGCACTATTTATTCAAGTTGTGGCTCAAGTGTCATCCGTGATACCGATTTTAATCTCTCAAGACAGAGTTTCTCTCACTTGGTGTTGATACAACACACTGTTTGCAGAATGAATACCATTTTAGAGTATTTGGGGTGCTAGGCTGCGTTCCTCCAGCAGGGCTTCCTGGCTCTCTGTGTGCTCGGGACCTACCAGCTCATCACGGAACCTAGGGAAAGCTCAGCCAGTGTGCAAGTTTTCCTAATCAGCTAGACGGATCAACCACAACTGGTTTTCCCAGTCTGCCTTAACAGCGATAAAGGGACTTTCCGGGCTGTAAGACTCCCTTATGAATCCGTGTGCATAGTAACATCGCCATCAGCATTTTGGGTCAAGGCAGTAAGTCAGAGCTGGTGAGTGCATGTGGCATTTCCTGATATTCCATCTCGCCATCTTGTTGCGTTGGCAATGCCTCTCCCTGTGAAACAGTGTTGGAAAGTGTAATTAGTTACCCATTGCTCCTTACTAATCAGCATCTCCTCTAGTTCCTCCCTTCAGCTTATCCACCGACTCCTGTTTTATCTCAGAAAGGCCAGGGGGAGGGACTCTGCTGTTTAGCACTGTCTGCATGAAACAGTGCGGATTCCACCTGTATTGCTAACAAAGATTTGAGAAGAGCTTTTGTGGCCAAGGTCAGGGACCTAACCACTGTTGGTAATAGTGGAAATCATTCCACATTTTAAGCAGCTGACTCACACGTGGGGTTTTGGACTATCTCCCATTTGCAAGTTGGGGACCACTTTAGCAGGAAGTTTATTTTGACACTGAAAACCTTTTTCTTAATGGCGTTAACCTTAATTTGACAAGGATTATGGAGGGAAAGGTGAAGGAGAGTCTGCGAGTTAAGATTGCGTTGTTCAGAAATGGCTCAGTTTCCCAATACTAGTAACATTTTAGTATTGGCAAAAAAATTTGTGTGTGTGTGTGTGTGTGTGTTTGCTCTGTTTTGTTTTGGGAAAAAACTTAGAGAAAAGTTACAAGAACAGTACAGCGAACTTCCATGTACCTGTCAATCGTTAACATTTGGCATGTTTGCTTCATTATTGTTTGTGTTTATACAGTGGCCCCAAAGTCTGGAAACAGATGTTAGTATTTATTTTATTTACAGTTGGAAGCCCCTTGATTACATCTTGTGGAGTATGCCAAAGCTGGGCGTCTGCTCCGTTCGTCAGACGCGTTTCATCTGATGCAGCACATCCCAGACGCACACAGGGATAGGCGGAGATGCTGCCTTCATCACTGTGTCCTTGTAACAAGGAACCCGCACAGTGGACATAGCATGTCCTGTAAAGTGATAGCAGGAATCCACTCTGTAGATCTCCTGTTGCTTCCTCTCCTTCCTCCTCTTTTCCCCCCTCTTCATCTTTCTCTTGAAAATAATTTTTTTTATTGATTTCAGAGAGGAAGGGTGAGGGGGGAGAGAGAGAAATATCCATGATGAGAGAGAATCATGGGTCAGGTGCCTCCTGCACGCCCCCCTCTGGGGATTGAGCCCACAACCCGGGCCTGTGCCCTGACCAGAAATCGAACTGTGACCTCCTGGTTCCTAGGTTGACACTCAATCACTGAGCCACACGGCCCGGGCGTCTTCCTATTATAAATATTTTCATTGAACCACTT
>NW_006296417.1:1522747-1541160 GCF_000327345.1 Myotis davidii | reverse complement strand
CTGAGTGACGGCGTGTCCTCAGCACCACGTTAGGGGCAGCGTGGTGTCAGGTGGACCCGTTGATGATGCGCACTGGGACCCCTTAGGTCAGGGGTGCCTGCCGGTTCTCCCCGTAAAGTAATCATTGTAGTCGTTGCTGTTACTGAATAATCTGTGGGGAGACACTCAGGGCTGTAAATACTCTGTCCTCCCTACAGTGCTCACATAGGAGTTTAGCGTTCATTGAGGATTCTTGCCTGAATCAGCTGTCACACAATGGTTTCAGAACGGTGTTTTTCCGTGATTCCTCCCACCTTGACTGCTTGGCATTTGATTCCATGGTAAAGGAGAACTTTGCCTTCTCCTTCGCTTATTTAATATCAAAATAAATTCATAGACGCTTTTTATCCAGCAGGCAGGCTATCCTCTGTTACCTGTTGGCACAGGACTCGTTTTGATGTGAGTTTGAGGTTCCACGCTAACACGCATTGGGTCAGCGGGTGCTGCTTAATTCATTGATCGTTTGGACACGCTCCTGTCACTTCCGGAGCACTTCCTTATTTGGGGGCCATAGTCATTCCAGGCTGCCCTGCTTTTCCTCCTGAGAACCAGCCATCTCTTCGGGGAGCCTCGTCTCCCTGACTGGGGGAGAGGATTTGAAGCCAGAACTGGGCAGTAGGTAGGTGTGCTTGCAGATACTGAGGTTGTGTTGTCCAGGCTAAGACATTCCCAGTTTATGCCGACGCCTCAAGCAGCAGGTTGTAATTTCTTACATTCCCGACACTCGGAGAAGAAAGGCTTTTCCTTTGAAAGTGGGAACAATTTAAGGGACGACTGTCACCTGATTTTTCTACATAATTTTGTAATGGTTGGGTGGTGTTTTCCACATTTTAAGCTTCTCTGGAGTAAGAATCCTCTTTTAGATATCTCTTGAGATATTCAGCGAATATTTCCACAGGCCTGGAATATAGTTGATACCCATGTCTTGTTTATAACATATAATTAAAATAATGACTCAGTATTATCTTTATTACTCTCATGCCGTAATTAAATATTCTTGTTTGTTATAACATTTTAGGTAATTTTGTGGATCCTTTAAAGTGAATTGGTGATTCATTTGTTCTGTGTTTAGTAATCTGCTCTCCTAGAAGAAATGAAAAAATGGTCAAGTTTTTCATCTTCAACTTTTAAAACCCCGATTCCTGAGATTAAAGTATGCAATGGAAGAACATCAAAATGCCCAGTGTTGGCATTGCTGTTTTATAGTGTTTTGTTCTTTAGCAAGCAACACCCTTCCTGGGCATCGCTTTAATTATAAAATGAGATGATATCTGGATGCTCTTTAACTTGGCATGCTTTGTGTCTAATTAACATGAAATTGTTTATGAAAGTAAAAATTAAGTGCCACAAAGATAGTGGAAGGAGTATTGTGCTCCTGAGCCAGGGTTCCTCGGGGCTCTCTCCTTTGAAGCGGTTCCTTTTTGTGTTGCTTTGGCGATTTTTTCACCGATGGTCCTTGCTTTCTGCGTTCAGTCCATGCAGCTGGGTGAGGAAGCTCCCCAGTGCACGGGCTCGGCTTTCACAGCGAGTTGGACGGGGGTGTGGACATACATGTTCATCATCCCCTCTGCTATGTGCTTGATGTGGGCAGTGCAAGTTCCGGCAACACAAAGAAGGGCGATTCACCAGGTGCAAGAGAGGCAGAAAAGTTCATTCCAGAAGTGGCACCTTCAGTTTAGGTTGAACCCTGCAGACTGAACAGGACAGCTGCGTGAGGAGGGACGACAGTGCTTGCCAGCCTGTGTTAAGGACAAGAGATGCACCTAAAGAGCCGGAATTGCTTGGGGAAGCGCAGAGCGCACTATGGGTGGGCCAGGCAGGAGGGAGCAGCAGTCACCTGGGAGTAGAAAGGTGGGGCTTAAGGGGTAAAGGGGCAGATTGGGGAGCCCTTAAGCCCTCAGCCTGGGAGGGGATGGACTGCTGCTGCTTGCACTGTGGAGAGAGCTTGGGGGAGAGTGAAACCTGGCAGGCGGGGAGAGCCACTAAAGGGGTGGCAGCAAATTGGTTAAAGGGGTCAGGTAGCCCCGCTACAGCTGAGGGGATGGGGAAGGGAGGAATTGGATTTGAGAGAGAGGTGGGCGGTAGAATGGAAAGACTCTGCGATGGAAGGCATGTGGAAGGTGAAAGAAAGAGTGAGGGGTGAAGACGAGGTGTATGGGCAACCGGGGGAGTGAGTGGGCAGCTTACTGAATGGGCGCCAGGAAGAGCAGCAGGCGGAGAGGATGGAGAGGATGGGGGTGTGTTTGCCTGTGAGGGAGCGCCTGATGGGTGGTAAACAGCTGGGTCAGAGGAGGGAAGGATTCGCTGTCGGAAGTGAGACAGCTCCTGGTCATAAGGCCCAAGGACTTGGCCAGGAAATGGTGCTGGACAGGGACGGAAGGGAAGGAATGAAATGGGCAGGGACCTGAGGGGGTTTATGTGCAGGAAGCGGAAGGAGGAGTCTTGCTAGAACTCGTTCTCGCCTTTGCGATCTGATGCTCCTGAGAAGTACTGGTTATTCCTTTCTAGAATGTCTTTGAGTTGGGTTTCTTCGATGCTTTCTTACGATTCAGATGGGGTTTTCTTTTTGGCAATGACACCACCCGAGGATTGGTGGCATGCCCACAGGTCCATTTACATCGGTGTCTTATCGCTGGCGATGCTCCCGTTGATCGCAGTGAAGGTGGCCTCTCTGGGTCTCTCCATTGTCCAGTTAGCTTTTCTCTCCGAGAAGGGAAAATATTTGCGGGGGAGTCTATGTTAGATTTCCTATTTCTCTTCAGACTTCCACCCACTCATTTTAGCATCCATCAGTGGAACTTATCTACAGCAATTATTACTGTAATGTTTACCTAATGATTTTGTTTTTTCCTTCAGTTACCAACTGAAAGTCTACTGTAATGAAGAATTGCCCCCCCCTCCACCATTTATGTATTTAGTCACTTATTTATATTAGTATAGACCCTAAGATGCTTTATCTGTAGGCTGTGATCTCACGTTATCATTATTTACTGTATTGCTCCGATCGGCCCGCGTTGGCCTTTGGGAGTCCCTCTGGTTGACTGTGTCCTTTCGGCCTGTCTCCATCCTTTCTGAAGGACTTCCTTGCTGTCTGGCGCTGTAAGAAGCTGCAGGCTCAGCTTGCATTTTACCTGTCGCAGTCCAGTCCTGGAATCATCTTCTTTCCCAAAGAGCCCTGGCTTTCTTGGAGGATGGCATTTAGAAACCAAGGTCTGGGCGCCGGATGTGCTCATTGCGGCTGGGGTGTCGCTGTTTCTAGGCCTTCTCAATAGAGCGACGGAATATGCATGTGTGTGCCAACCACACGTACACGTCTGCAGTCAGGCCTATGATACGGCCTATGTGTCCCTGAATTCCCTGTGCTAGACGAAGCTGGACAGTAAATACCACAGGATTCATGCGATAAATGGAGTTGGGGAACGAACTCACAAACTTTGTTAGTGACACATGAAAAAGAGAATAGGAACCTACTAACCTATTTAAAACAGCAGCATGGTTTTAGACATGTTCAATGGTTAAGTCATACATGAGGACATAGCAGATATGGCCCTTCACTATGAAAAACAACAAGGTTGCTTATGTAAGTGGGTGTCGGAGGGCTGTGGCTCTGAGTGACTGTGAAGGGGCGGATAGGGAGTGTGGAAGCAGAGGAGACATCACAGGTGTGGGTGCTGTGGCTGATGGCGCACGCGGTGGGCTGTGGTAGCGCATTTGTATTTGAGCCCGTTCTCCCTTGGGTGCCTCCCTTCTGTGATAACTTTTCATTTTTTTCTATTTCTTGTCTGCATTCGGCCAGCTTTTCTGTATTTGGACCGTTTTGGATTAAATGTCTGAATTTCGGATTCAGAGTGGTTTTCCTGCCTTCAGGTCTGGCTTGAACCTATTGAATTCTGTTTGGAGGACTGAGTGGCCCTTTTCCTCGCCTGCTTTGGGGCGTGTGGGTAGGGGTTCCGCTCGGTCGGTAGGGCCCACATTCTGTTTCCTGGTCTGGATTTCGGGGTCCTTGTTGGTCTTTACGGCGTTGGGGTTTGTGGTATCCCCAGTTTCATGGTGCCCTCCTCTGTCAGTGTAGACTGCCCTGTTAGCTCCGTGGTTTTGGTTGGTTTGAATGGTCAGAGAAGGGTTGTGAGACTTGCAATGCTACGGTCCTGTTTCGTCTCCCAAGACCTTAGATTTTCCCCTTTTCTTTTTCCCTTCACTGTCCACTTGCCCAAGGACATCCCTTTTCCTTCTCCCTTTCCTCCCCCAAAAGCCACGTGGGGCACGGTGCGCCCCTCTGCATGGCCGGGGCGCCTTAATTGGTGTCTGTGCCTTTAAATTGCTAGAACTTTGAACTTCCTTCCGAGTTCTGATCCACCTGACTCGCTTCCAGGATTCTCAGATTGAGGGTAGGGTTAATATTTTCGGGGGTCCTTGCCAATGCCCCCCCCCCCGGCTGCTTTGCTAGCCTCCTCGCCACCCAGCCTGTGTCCAGTGGGGGTGAAGGGACAGCCTGAGACCCCAAGGGCTGGGATGGGGTGAATTTCCTGGCTTCATTCCTTATTTTGTGGTATCAGCATTCTTCGTCTGCAGGTGATGCTGAAAGCGTGTGTGTGTGTGTGTGTGTGTGTGTGTGTGTGTGTGTGTGTGTGTTTGGTAGAATTTCCTTTGCCTTTTTTCATATGGTTTAGGGCAGTAGTTTTTAGTTACTTAGATATTCTATCACCATTGTTCTGAATAAAAGTCTCTACTCTCGGGGGAGAGGGAGTGGGACTCGATTTTTGCCAGCGATTTCCAACCTGTGAGCTGCCAGAACTTTAACATCAGCACCTGACGGTGTAGTCGGGGGCACTGCCCTCTTTCCCCTTAGGTTGTCAAATGAGGAATGACAGCAGCCAACACACCAGTAGCCGTCTGGTGTGAAGGAATCAGAATCATACCGATTTTTCTGTCAGATCGGCAAAAAATACAGAATTTTAGGAATGAGTTTGTTTGTGTGTGCCGTGCGATGGAAAAGGTTGAAAATCGCTGATTTACGCTGTCAGTGCTACAGAGCTCAGAGTAAGAAAGGACATGGGCAGTCAGCCTCCCCGGGTGAGCGAGGGGCCAAGAAAGTTCCTTGTCTGAGAAATAGGCTAGTCCAGTAGAAACACTCCGGCTGCATTGAACAGCGCGCAGCTGCGGGCTCTGGGGGCGGCAAGGGACTTAAATGCTTTTATCTGCAAAGCAAGGTTCTTCCGTCCAAGGCTGGTCTCTGGATGGACATTGGCAAAGCCTCGGCTCTATCCTAACACCAGTGAGCTCGGACCCATATGCAGCCCAGGGCTTCTGTGGCACCACTTGGTTCTCACACGGGACGTTCCCGGAAAAGGTGGCTTCCACACTTACGATTCATCTGATGAATATGATCATCTTTGAAAATTACACCGCACGTACTTTTTTCATTATTTTTCTCCTCTCGTGGTTTTCCCAGTTTTATTTTATGATCTTGTCCTTTGGTTATAATGAATGGTAGGTGTGCCATGCCTAGACGCTACACGCCTTGTTGAGTTTCATAAGGTGGCACTTATAGGTTCATTGGAGCTGAAGCGAATTGGTTCTGTCTTTTATGCTTTCTAACAAGAGAAATTTAAAATAAAGTAGGAATTAGGCATGGGGTTCTTTCTGATTGGTTTCTAGAAGTTGTTTGAAATATGTATTACCTGTAAGCACTTTTTCCCTAAAATGAAAGTTTTTTGGTCAGTGTTTTATGTTGTTGTAGAAGTTGACTAGTTTCATTAGTCATGTTACATTTCGTTTTGTAAAACTATCAACCAGAATTAAAGGGCGTATTGACCGTAAACATCAGAAATCTCTCGTAATGTCAATGAAAACCTTTACGATTGATGATGCCTTTGGAACTCCCCGCCGGGCTTCCTAATGGGGTTTAAAGGCAGTCAGCACCTATGCCCAGTCGTCCGCCTTTGGAACCTCATTTATGAGCTTTCATTTCTTTTTTCATATTTTCCATGACTCTTAGATAACGACCTGACCTGCTCTTTGTACATTTTCTTTCTTAAAATCTATTTGTATTGATTTCAGAGAGGAAGGGAGAGGAAGAGAGAGATAGAAACATCAGTTGATGAGAGAGAATCATGGATCGGTTGCCTCCTACACGCCCCCTACTGGGGATCGAGCCTGTAAACCCAGCATATACCCTAACGGGGAATTGAACCAGGACCTCCTGGTGGATAAGTCAACACTCAACCACTGAGCCACACCGGCCGGGTGCTTGTCTGCAATTCTGATAGCCAGAGATCTCTAAATAAAAGCTTCCCTCAAGGTATCTGGTGGCAAGAAGTGGCTGGACTGATGTGAGGCCGTGTGTCACATCTGCCCCGTCTCCGCCTGAAGGGCATGTTCCCATGGCCTGGCTGGTGTGGTCCCGTTATACCGAACGTCCAGAACAGGCGGACTATAGAGCCAGGAGCAGATGTCCCACCGCTCGGGCTGGGCTGCGGGCTGGCGATGGGAATGGGAGTGACTGCGGATGGGTACTGGGTGAATATTTCTGCGATTAGTGGTGACGATTGCGCATCCCTGTGACTATAAAAAACACTCCAGTGTGCAAACAGGTGAATTGTATGGTGTGCGAATTCTATCCGGGAACTCTGTGTGGTATTTCTTTAAATAAGAGCAGCAGCTGTGTGAAGAGATGCCTGGGGCCTTGTGGACAGCTCAGGGGATATTGATGGAGGTGGAGGGGCGTGGTGGACAACGGCGTTTCTTGGCTTCAGTATGTTGTCACTTAGGACACAAATGCTCGCTTCTCTCTCCCCTGGCAGAGAACGGAAAAGGTTGTGTTGTCGTGGGGCTTATATAAGAACCGGCCTGTAAACCTTACTCGGGGCTGGGGTTGTGCATGATTCCAGTTGACGGGATTATTAGTCTTGCCTTTCTTTTATCTTTGCATTTTTTTTGTCATATTCAATTCAGATGCTTTCCTTTCCCATCTCCAAGATGGTGCGTAACTGTGCTGTGCCCATCTGTCTGCCCGGCCCCCTGCTTTGCTCTTTTAGTTCCTCACACCTACTCAAGTCTGTGTCATCTTTCTTTCTTACCCCCTGTAACTGGAACAGTCCCCGGGTGCTTAAAATCACTTTCTTCCTTAAAGGCTTGCTTCTGTGAAATTTTCCCGACTTAAAGATACTGTTTCTTGTGACTTAGTATCTATTTATATGCCTGTGCGTCCTTGTAAGACCTTAGCAGTATTTTTTTTTCAATTTTAGTATCAGATAGTGAATGATTCCAAATATATTCCAAAAGTTCTAATTTGCCGTTTGCCGTAATGTTTGCCTTTCTGATGTCGCGAGCAAATGATGAGATTTTAATAGGAAAGTTAACTCATTGGTTTCCAGGGGCATCCGTCTGTCCCGCTTGTCTGTTCTCTGGCTTCTCTCTTTCTCCGAACGCATTGCCCTCCCGTCAGTAATTACAGTGACTGTGACGGCGATGCAACGACAGCCCCGTAATTAGTGAGCACTTACTGCGCTCACACTGTGTGCCAGCCACTGCGCCGGGCACGTTCGATGCTTGTTTAATGCTCACAACTAAACTTGTCAGGTTTATGAGCTACTATTACATTATTATAGATGCAGAAACCAGGACTTAAAAGATAATGCCGATTGTTCTCCACTTTGTAAGGTCAGAAAATTATGTGTATGGGGCTTCCCGGTGTTGAGGACTGGCTTTCATAATGTGGGAATTTTGGATCTTTGTAGGTTCTCTGGTGGGGGCTCAAGAATTTGCAAATTTATTCCCAAGTGGAAGCATACAGGGTGCACTCACTAGTGTTTTGCATTTTGCTCTCGCCAACATGTTTTTGCGATTCATTCATGTTTGTGTCTATCCGTTTTTTGTTCCATTTTTCTGTTGCCTAGTATTTCATTGTATGTTAATACCACACCTCCTCCATTCACCTCTTGTGGACACCTTGGTTGTTTCTAGTTGAAGCTATTAAGAATAAAGCTTGCCCTGGCTGGTTTGGCTCACTGGACAGAGCGTCAGCCTGCGGACTGAAGGGTCCCAGGTTCGATTCCGGTCAAGGGCATGTACCTGGGTTGCAGGCACATCCCCAGTAGGGGGTGTGCAGGAGGCAGCTGATCGATGCTTCTCTCTCATCGATGTTTCTCACTATCTCTCTCCCTTTCTCTCTGAAAAAAATCAATAAAATATATTTTTAAAAGAATAAAGCTCCTTTGTACGTTTGAGTACAAGCCTTTGTGTGGACGTATGCTCTCGTTATTCTTGGCAAAAACCAAGGAGTGGGAGTTCTGGAACACATGTTAAGGGTATGAATTACCATACATGCTAAGTGTATGTTAAGTGGGTAAGAAGCTGTGAAACTGGTTTCCAAAGTAGTTGTATGGTTTCACAGTCTCACCAGCAATAAGAGTTGTCATTTCTCCATATCTTCATCAGCACTGGGTGCTGTCAGTCTCCTTAAGGTTGGCTATTTTAGTGACCAGGCAGCAGTCCCCTCCTTGTCCATGGTGTGCGTGGGGCAAGGGGATACATCCTGAGACCCCCAGTGGATGCCTGAAGCCACGGGTAGTATCAAACCCTATCCATGCTATGTTTTTTTTCTATGTAGACATTCCGATGGTAAAGTTAATTTAGGTACAGCAAGAGATTAACAATAACTAGTAAAATAGAACCATTATAACAATATACTTTAATAAAAGTTACATAATGAGGTCTCTCTCTCCTATTGCACTACGCTCACCGGTTCACTAAAGGAAGCACTTTCGGCTTCCCTCTGGCAGGACCGAATGGCCAGCATCACTCCTCTTGTGCTTGGGGCCATTGCTAAGTAAAATAAGGGTCACTGGGACACAGGCACTGTGATACCAGGACGATGGACCTGAAGGCCTAGCAGGCTACTAAGAGGCTAATGGGCGGGGAGCATGTGCAGCATGGATGTGCTGGACAGAGGGGTGAGTCACATCTCAGGCGGACAGAGCTGGACAGCACGAGATTCACGTGAGTCAGAATAGCATGTAATTTAAAACGTATGGATTGTTTATTTTTGGAATTTCCCATTTGACATTTTTGAGACCATGACTGAAAGCCCAGAGAGTGAAACCGCAGATAAGGGGGGACTACTGGCTACTGGCATCTCATTGTGGTTTTAAGTTGCATTTCTTTGAGTAATGATACTAGGCAGTTTTTACTTACTAGAGGCCTGGTGCACGAAATCTGTGCACTGGGGCGGGGAGGGTCCCTTAGCCTGGCCTGCACTCTCTCCCAGTCCGGGAACCCTCGGGGGATGTCCAACTGATGGCTTAGGCATGGCAGTCGGACATCCTTTGCGTAGTTGGGGCTGGAGAGGGACACGGGAGGTTGGCCAGCTGGGGAGGGATCGTGGGAGGGGTCCAGGGCGTGTCCGGCCCATCTTGCTCAGTCCCGATCGGTCGGACCCCAGCAGCAAGCTAACCTACCAGTCGGAGCGTCTGCCTTCTGGTGGTCACTGCATGTCATAGTAAGTGGTTGAGTGGCCTGAGCATATCATTAGCATATTACGCTTTGATTGGTTGAACGGGTGACTGGACACTTAGCATATTAGGCTTTTATTATATAGGATTGGTGTTTCATGTCTCTTCAATTGTGAAATGTCTGTTCATCATCTAGATAGAAGCCTTTTTATTCTCACCATCGTAGAATACTTTCTTGCCTATCATGTCAGCAGTACTTTGATTTCACTTTGCTTTCTCGCTTATTGGCATTCACTGATTAGGCATCAATAACGAGGGAGGAGTTAGTGAGCAAGGGATTTATTTTGGGTCACTCAGGATTTCAGTTATCAACAATTGTAACAGGTTGTCTGTTTGCTTGGTCAAGTGTAGTTGAGACATTTGAAGAGAGGAATTTGGACCTTGGTCATTTAACCTTTCTTGTTAATCTGAAAAATTGGAAATTGACAGTAACTTGTGCCACAGTATAAAATATGATAGTCCGCATTTACTCATCATTGAAATGATGCCTTCAAAGGTCTCGTTTGTTTCAGAGTGCCTTCTTCATTAAAAAATACTTTTTACCATGTGATTTCTGTGATATTATCTTGTGTAATTTTTATTTGTGATAACTGTCCTGTAGAAATTTAAAGTATACCTTACAAGGTATTGAGAAGGTATCCGTTTGTCATTTTTATTCACAGCAGGCACCCACCTGCCCTTTGTCAGGGCATCTGTCACCTATAGGTGTGGATGGGCAGCGCCTATCAGTGTGTATCAGCAGCTGCTCGATGTACCGGCCTCTGAGACGGAGGTTTGCTCTGCGGTCTGTTGAGCCTGTTGCCACAGCATGCATTGGTTTTGTCACTTACTTAGCTCACTCATGGGAGCATGACTTGGGCTGTGGTTGGTGAGGCAGAGCTGTTAGAGCATGCCTGGATCCTCACCGCTCTACCGGCTGAGCTGCGTCACGCTTGGCAAGTTGCTTCTTAGTATTTCAGTTTCCTCTCGGGGACAATAATGAGGTTATTGTTGGCTTTACATCAGTTAACACGTGTAAAGCAATTAGGATACCGATTAGCAGATGACAAAGACTCAGATGTTCCCGCTGCTGTTGCCATTGTTCTTGTTACTATTATTACCCTGGGTCTTCCCTGGATACCTTCCCTCACGGTTTAGTCCCCTTCCTGCCGCAGTCCTTTCTCTCTCGCTTGGTTTTTTCTCACGAAGGACTTCTTACTAACCTGCCATATATATTGGGTATTCTTCGGTCGCTTGAGTAAAAAGCTGAAGAAAGTTGTAGACATTGATTTGATAGTTTGGGCAATGGCTTGTAGTCCATGCAGATTAGTTAGAAGTAGAGGGAACTAGGTGGTTGGCTGGGACCAGGTTTGGGCGGGGCAGCCGTTAAAGGTACAGGAGTCTAGCCCTTGCCTGGACAAGCAGTGGAATTTAGAGGTTCAGTATATGAAATTTATTTACAACTGGCTAAAGCATTAACATTTTAGTTTTGGTTTTATTTTCTGAAGATAAGAGTGTGTTTCATGGTAGATGATTATTCAAGCACTACAGTCATGCAAGTCACCCAGTCATGCAAGTCTACATTATTGGATTAGCATCATAATTTAGCCTGGCATTTGGGGTACAGAGAGGCATAGGTTTTAACCATCTTTTCCTTTTCTGCCTAAATGTCTTGCTACTATTTCCAAGCAGAAATGTAGCAGGACTGGATTATTTTTTATGCACTAATTCATTGGTTAGTATTCCCAGTGTTCCTTTGTTAATGTGAATTATTGACATTGATCAGTTTTATATTCATTTTTGGCATTTCATGGTCATTTTCATTTTATGTTCCCTTAAAAGACAGTGAAAGCTACAAGGATATATATTGTATACGAATACAAACATGTATTCTGGCAATAGAAATCAACCATGGACAGTTTTCTTTCTAAATGGAAATGTTCACTGTACTGCATTCTCAACTATTTTATCCAAACATAAATTCAGTAAGCTGTGTGTATCAGGTGAATAGAAAGCATTATCATGTGATATACTTAGCGGATGGGGAAATGGAACGCAGGGAGCCAGTTGGTGAATCTTGGAGTGCATACAATGTTACTGAACATTTCAGTCACACTCCCTAAAAAAATGGATTAGTGACATTAGACATGCTCAGTGGCCTAACATTATATTTCTTATCCAAATAAAACAATTGACTTTTAAACATTTATTTTTCTATTATTCAGCAAGTATTTGTGGAGCTATCTGCCAGGCATAATGTTGTTAGAATTTGTAATAATGAAATATATTTAATTCTGTGTCCGAGTTAAGAGCAATTACTAACCCATCTCATATTTTTTTTCTTTATTAAGGAGTCGCATTTTGTGAAAAAGTCACAAAGAAGAACTTTCTTCAAGGATCCTATCTAAGTGCACTTTTTATTGATACGTCATTTCTAGTAAGACACTTTTCATTTTTCTCTGATATGAAGTAAATAAGTACCATGGAAATGCTTTGTTTAAACACCTAACTTTGGGAGTTAACTATAACCCATTCAGACTGTCTGTGAGTTTGAATTGCAGTCATTTTGGAGTTTATCTTGGGGATTCGTATAGATGAATTAAGGATTTATAGAGTCCAATTAAAGTGCATAAGAGTATATAGTGATAGTTTACCTGACACTGGTCAGATAACATGGATCTTTTCATTGTTGCCACCTCCATATCAATTACCTTGTTTGTTGGTTTTTTTGAAGAAAAATATCTACAGTAGGCAGTCTGTGTTTATTGTGGCCAGAATGAGGAGGATGGGAGGGTGTGAGGAGAATTGCATAAAGCGAGGGGGCAGTTTTCAAATAACAGATGAAGAGGACAAATCTAGCCCTGTTTCTTAAAAGGTGCGAAGGGTCAATGAAAAAGATTAAGCTAATTTAGGAGATACTTGAAAATGTGGGCTTTTTGTGTGTGTGTGTGAGACTTTGAATTTATTGCCTTAAATCATAGGCCCATAATTGCAAGGCCCTGGAGTGTCTCTATTTCGATTTTAGACGTTATTGGTCCAGGTTAATGGTTCCAATACGTCAGTAAGATGTGTAGTCCTACTCAGAAGTTTTCATGAGTGACCCCTCATCTGAAGTCTACCTTTTTGTTTTAAATAGGGGAAAAACTACATCGATATTAGACTATTTTAAAAGAGTGGAATTTTGGAAAATGTTAGCAGGGGGTGTTTCTGGAATGTTATAATAAGTTAGCATTAACATTTCAAATATTAGATCTCGTTGATTAAGCCTGGTTATTTCAGTAAAAACCTTGGGAAAGGTACTTAAGACTTTTTGTTGTTGTTCTTGTCATTGTAAGAATAGTTTTGCTATTTAACATAAGGTCTAATTTTTTCCTTGAATAATTATATATTAGAAAGTACTTTTATAAATTTAGAAAATGAGTTCCTTGTTAGGATACTTTATTCTGATATCAGTTTCTTGTAGCTTTATATTTTTATTGTTAAACTTGGAAGAACAGTGTATTCTTACATCTTTCAGTTTAGGAGAACATGGAGAACAGGCATTGTTTTTCAGTCGAAGCAAAGTATCCTTCAGACCAAAACTTATATATGTCCAGGCAGGATGGGACTTAGGACGTCTCATTCACACTTTAAAATAGAATCCTTGGTTGGTCTTGTGTAATATCTCTGAATGTTCGTTTTCTTTCTTTTTCATCTTATTGACATTTCCCCTAAGCTCCTTTTGTCCACTAACTGCTCAAAACGGAATGATGGGAGGCGGAGCACTGGAGGGAGCACTTGGCCTCAGAACTCCCATGCCCGTGGCTCAGAACTCTGGCGCTCTCTGAGCCTTGCTGATGGCTCTGTGCGTAACTGCAGCTGCTGTGTTCTGGGTCACACGTAAGTGTTAGGAAGCTACGAGGCTTCCTTCCCTAACTAAGCTCCAGGATGTCGCCAGTGTCTTATTCTTCATGGCAGGCTTTCCATGGCTCTGAGGGTGACGTGTGAGTTCATAACTACTTGCTTAGGAGTTACTCTGAGAACTTAGATGGGAAGTGCTCTTTCCTTTTGAATAGATTCATATGTTGACTCAACAGCTTCCGATTAGGGATTTCCCCCTATACTTCTGCCCTAATTTGGAGTAGAAATTGGAGGAGTTGGCACAGAGATTGGGCAAAAATTTTTCTAACCTTTTTTCTTTCATGTCTTGGAACTGTTTTGGGCTTCTGTTTTAGGTCTGTGATCCATTTTGAGTTAATTTTTTAATATGGTGTGAGGTAAGGGATGCGATTTATTTCTTTGCAAATGTAACACTTTTGAGAAGCTAATATAGTCCCCTGTTGAATTACTTCGGCATCTTTGTTGAAAATCAGTTGACCATTATATGTGGGTGTATTTCAGGACTCTATTCTGTTCTTTAATGACAACACTGTATTGTCTTGATTATACTGTAGCTTTATGGTGAGCCTTAAAAGCAGATGGTATAACTCCTCCAATTTTGTTCTTCTATTTCTAAGTTGTTCTATTCTAGGTTCTTTCCATTTCTTTTCGTGTATTTTAGAATCAGCTGGTCATTCTCCACAAAAATGCCTGATGGCATTTTGATTATGAATGCTTTTATCTGCAGGCCAGTTTGGGGAGAGTTGACCTCTTATGGGTATTTTTCTCTGTAGGCTTCTAACTTAAGTCTGTTGTAGTCCAAGAACATACATTGTGTATTTGTTGTAAGTGCAGGATGTTGTCTGTGTTAGTGACTGTTTGGTGTGCACTAACCATTCTGCAATTGTTGAGTGGAGCTTTCTAGAAATGTTATCTTGGTCACATTGGTTGATAGTGTGCTTCAAGACTTATCCCTTCTGATTTCCAATTATTCCAGTAAGTGCTGAGTGAGCAGTGTGGGACTCTTCAGCATTGATTATGGGCTGGTCTGTTTCTCCTTTTATTTCTTGGCTCATGGAATTTGAAACTCTATAATTAGGTGCATGCATATTTAGTGGATTTTTTTTTTAATGTCTTCTTGATGAATTGGATCCACTGTCTTGAAATGTCCCTCTTTATTTCTGGTAATACATTGTGAAATAGTTTCTGAAATAGCTCACCTAGTTTTGTTTGTTTGCTTTATTGCCTTCTCTGTGTGTCTGTCTCTCTTATGTCCGCTTGCATAGTTATTGACAGAAAGTCTGCTGTTATTCTGTACTCCCTTATGTAAATTTTCTCTTCATTTGGACTGCTCGAAAGACTTTTTCAAATGATTGCTTTAGTCATTTGGTTAGGATATGCCATAGTATGGTTTCCTTTGAGAAAATCCTTAACTTTTTGTTTTGTTTAGATTCTTTACATTACAACCAAATCTGGAAACACTGTCTGCCATATTTTATGACATAGACAGGTTATCCCTGTGTACTTTTATGCTATTTGCCCTTATGGTTCCTGTGTTGATTGCACTGGATGAACATCCAGCTACATATATTTTGTCATTGTCTTATTTCCTTAGAATTTTTGAAAGTGGAGTATTTTTCAAGGGAAGCTGAAATTTAGGTTTCTTTTTGAAAAAATATTTTAAATGTGGGTCAGATCATTTAAGAACCTTCTAGAGGATAGTTTTGAGTGACTGATTTTCAAAGACAATAATAAATATTTTGTTCCCTGGTGCTAACTTCCTTTTCATTTTACATTTTACCCAGAGGTGGGCACATTTTCCCTACGATATTAATGTCATCAAGATGCCCAAGATTCCCCAAAGTGTATCTTTAGCGCTGATGTTTGAGCCTTAGGTCCAGCTTCCTACTTGACATTTCCAGTTGCCTGATCCATGACCACCTCAAGTTTAATGTGACCAAAATTGAATTCTTTACACATTACAGACCAGTAGTTTCATCGCTAGCTTTACCCAGTAGCAGATGAGTTTCTATTGAACGAGAACAGAAAAACGTTTTATATAAATGTTAAAGGCACGCTTTAAAATTAAATACCCATTGCATTTTGAAGTTATTTATTACATGTTCTTACAGGCTAATATCTTTTGAAAGTAGGATACTTTGTAAAACACTGGGTACTAGGAAGCGAGAATTCTCGTGATCTGTCCACGATGTGTTAAGTTCCTCTCTTAAAGAAGGAATGAATCCTTACAGATTTTCTCATGATAGATGCCTGTTTGGTTGTTAAAGGCATTCAGCTGTTGACTGTACATAGTTACTTTATTAGAAAGTTTATTTTAGTAGCTTTTGATAAAATTTAACAGGTAGTTGATTATCAGAATCATCCAAATGGTGTGTTCTGATGAGCGACCTCAAAGAGTGGTGTTTATTTAATAAGGGCCAAGTTGAAGTAAAGTTCACCTTCTGTTTAAAGTCCGTGCTCTTAAAATATTGATGTACTTAAACCACAGGTTCTTTAAAACAGTAAACAAAATTGATCGTAAAAGACTGAACATCTGTAATCTGGATTAGAATGACTTGGTCTGAATTTGAGTGCTAGATTCTGGTATCTTGCAAATAAAGACAACAGAACCCATAATGGGAATCTTGCTTAAACTCTAGTTCCTGGTTTTTTTAAATGACATACTACAAAAAATAATTCAATTACCTGAGAGTTCAGTTTAAACTGATTTTTTACTGTATTAATTTGGCCTGAATACAGTGATAGGCCTGGCATTTAATTAGATTCATTTTTGCCCCCCTATGGTAAGATAGATTACTTTCCCTATGGGCAAATGGTGCCCAACGGTGTTTGTTAAACATGGGTTTTAGTTTTCAAGGTAGGTTTTAAATGTTGCTATTTCTACTAAAACTCCTTGTATTAAAGGAGTTTAATACTCCTGCAATTATTTTAAAGGTGCATGCATACTTTTTAGAGTACTGTATTTTTTGAAAGTGTAGTGAAATGATCTTTGCCACTTTAGCCAGTTGAAGTGAATAGTCAGTGGCATTAAGTAGCTGCCCATTGCCGAGCAAGGATCGCCACCGTCATCTGCAGAGCCGTCCCATCATCTCCTACTGAAACCCTGCACCCATTGGCCCTAATTCCACCCCCTCCCTCCGGTCCCTGGCAACTGCCTGGTTACTGTTCCTGTCTCTGTGCATTTGACAGAATGCGTAAATACCTCATGTAAGTGGAATTATATAGCTTTTGTTCTGTGACTTTATCAATGTCCTAGTATTTGTGCCCCATCCCTCCAAAAATATTTTTATCATGCAAGTTTTGAAAGCACTAGGTTTTGGCACCTCCCCAGAAGTTTAGTAGAGGATTCAAGGAGCCCTAGTGTGCTAGGTACTATGGGGGGTCATAGAGAGAGAGATGGAACTACTTATGCCCTTGTGGAATTTTTTTTTTTTCCCAATTTCCAAGGTACTTTATTGTTAAAACGGGTCACAACACTAAGCCTCGGGTTGGTTCTGCCAACACACAAGCTACAAATGCTTGCCTGGCAGCTGAGGGGCGCTCTGCGTTAGAGAATCCTAGTTTTTGAATGATCCACCGAGTCAGAGGAAATGGACATGGGGCTCGTAGGCCACACCCACCAAGTAAGGTGCTGGGTTGATTGTACTTGGGGGCATTATTTTGGCTTCATCAGGGAGATGCCATTCCGATGGATGAGGGTTCATTAAATGGCATTACAGTGAGTGCATATTATTAGGGAAGTAGAGAGTGTCTTGTGGGCTGACAAATAGTACTTTTGCTGGTGTCGGGGGCAGTTTGCAGGAAGTTTGTAAAGGCAGATTGGAGCTATCAGATTGTTAGTCATCAGAAGCCTTTAAGCCGCAGCGGTTCTCAACCTTCTGGCCCTTTAAATACAGTTCCTCATGTTGTGACCCAACCATAACATTATTTTCGTGGCTACTTCATCACTGTCATGTTGCTACTGTAATGAATTGTAATGTAAATATCTGATATGCAGGATGGTCTTAGGCGACCCTTGTGAAAGGGTCGTTCGACCGCCAAAGGGGTCGCGACCCACAGGTTGAGAACCGCTGCTTTAAGGGTATTTGATAGTGTTTACGAGGGGAAGCTCTGGCGCTAGACTCCTTGTGTTCGTATTCTATGCTGTGCCTCTTACTGTGCGACCCTGGGCACATTGCTTACTCTCTGTGCTTCAGTAATCCTAGTTACCAAATGAGATGGTAATTACAATGACTCAGAAGATTGCAGTTAGGGTTGACTGAATGAAAACGTATCCGGTATTTAGAAAAGCGCCTGGCACACAGGAAAATCTCAGTCGGTCTCGGCTCTTGTTGCTATAGTCATAAGCCTGGAGGAAAAACTCAGAGTTTATAGCCACGCTCTTTTAGCCAGAACTAGAGGTCCAAAAAGACTTCAGAGATATTTTAGGGGTCGAGTGAACAAGGCTGCAACTTTTTTTATTTTTTGTTAATCCTCACCTGAGGATATTTTTCCATTGATTTTTTAGGGAGAGTGGAAGAGAGGGGGAAAGACAGAGAGAAACAGCGATGTGAGAGAGACACATCGCTGGGCTGCCTCCTGCACGCGCCCCGACCAGGGCCGGGCCTGGGAGGAAGGGCTTCACCCTACTTACTGGTTTTATGTGACCAGAAATGCAACTGATAATCCCGTCCGCGTGCAGCATCAAAACAGGTTTGAAATTAGTACAGCATTGTCATGATTTGCAAATCTATAGAACTTACATTTTCGAATTTGTGTTTTCTTTTAGATCTTATAGAAAATTTCAGCGGTAGCCCTGGAACTAGAAGCTGCAGTAACAGAAGCCGTGTATGATGCATTAGGGTATTGAAGAAAAATAATTTTTGAATTAAATATTTGGAATAGAAGGGAGGAAAGGTGACCGAAAATGGGGCGGAAGAAAATACAAATCACACGCATAATGGATGAAAGGAACCGACAGGTAAATGAACGTCTTAATTTATCTATTTAACAGATGTAAATATG
>NW_006296417.1:1512893-1521993 GCF_000327345.1 Myotis davidii | reverse complement strand
GTGGGTGGCGGCCCCCCCCGCCTCCACAGAAGAGCTAAGGATGTCTGACTGCTGGCTTAGGCTCACTCCCCCAAGGACATACCCTGAGGGCTCTCAGACTGCAAGAGGACACAAGCCAGGCTGAGGGACCCCAGCCATATGCACGTTGGGGGCTACCAGGCCAGCAGGGGAGGGCCGTTAGGGGCAACCAGGCAGGCAGGCAGAGGCGGTTAGGGGCGATCAGGCAGGCAGGTGAGCGGTTAGGAGCCAGCAGTCCCGGATTATGAGAGGGTTGTTCGACTGCCGGTTGGGATTGGGCCTAAACCAGCAGTTGGACATCCCCTGAGGGGTCCCAGATTGGAGAGGATGCAGGCTGGGCTGAGGGACACCCCCTCCCATACACAAATTTCATGCACTGGGCCACTAGTAATAAATAATACAATAATAAACTGTGTTTTGCTTGTGCACAATTTGTGTTTGTCTGAGAAGGTCTTTATTTCTTTTAAAATACAATTTCTCAAGATACAGAATTTCAGGTTGGTGGGTCGTCCCCCGCCCTCCGACACTTGAAGCGCATCAGCGTGCTCGTCCGCATTGCGTGTGTCTGAGGAGAACTTGGATGCAGTTCTTACATTTACACTCATGTGATAGGTGCTTTTTCCCCTCTGGCTTCTTTCAAGATATTCTTATCTCTGGTTTTTATAGCTTAAATATCATGTGCCTTGCTGTCGTTTCTGGGTTTGGAGGGGCTTTTGTTTGTTTGTTGTTTGCGTTTATTTTGCTTGGTGTTCTTTGAGCTTCCCGGATCTGTGGTTCGGTGTCTTAACATTAATTTGGGGGAATTCTCAAATGTTCTGATTTAAATATTTCTTCTGTTATTTCTCTTTCTTCTCTTGCTGCAATTTACAGCTTCTGTTGACATGGCCTCAAGCTCGGAGGTTTCTCCCTCATTAGTTCCATCCTTCCTCCCATCAAAGACAATCGTTTATGTTAGTGTTTTTATTGCCAGCATTTAAAAAGAATTTTTTAGGAAAAGAATTTCCCCCTCTCTGCTACCTGTTGCCGCATGCTGTCTGCTTTTTCCATGAGAGCTGTAGTGTGGTAATCATAGCTGTTTTGAATTGCTGGTTTGATAATTCCAGCATCTCTTTTATTTTTATTGATTTTTAGAGTGGAAGGGAGGAAGAGAGAGAGAAACATCGATGTGGGAGAGACACATCGCTTAGCTGCCTCCCTCGCGTGCCCTGATTGAGCCTGCAACTGAGGTACATGTCCTCGACTGGAATTGAACCAAGGTTCTTCCTGTGGGTTAGACCTTTTCTTTAAATAATATAATTTTATTTTTATTGATTTTTAGAGTGGAAGGGAGGAAGAGAGAGAGAAACATCGATGTGGGAGAGACACATCGCTTAGCTGCCTCCCTCGCGATTGAGCCTGCAACTGAGGTACATGTCCTCGCCTGGAATCGAACCAAGGCCCTTCAGTCCTCAGGCCAATGCTCTACCCACTGAGCCACACCGCCTAGGGCTGATTCCAGCAGGTCTGCCGTGCTTCTGATGCTTGCTCTGTGTCTGCAGCCTGTTTCTTAGCCTTGAGTAAGCCTTGTAAGTGCTGAAAGCCAGAGGTGACGCCCTAGGAAGGAACGGCAGGAACAGGCCCCGGGACTGTGGTGGGGGGCGGGGGGGGTGGGGAGCGGGCGTGTTCTGGAGCCTCGCTGAGATATAGACTAAGTTGTGAACAAAAGTGACCACTGACTTCAGTCACATAAACGGAAGGATATGGGACGTTAACAAGTCTTCATGGATCACGGGGAATGGAGTCTGATGGCCGCAGGTTGAGGCGAATGGGCGGCATGAGATGGGAGAAGGTACAGGTGTTTCCGTCAGGCATGTGCACTGGGTACCTGGGTTTTGAAGGGGAAGGAGGGAGAAATAATTTAGAAGAGACTGGGGAGCAAAGGGACGTATCTACAGGCTGAACAAACAAAGATGGGTCTCTGCTGGAGAGGCCTGCAGGGAGGGGAAGACCGTTCGGAGGACATCGGGGAGCGGCTGGTCCTAGGCTGTGCGTTTCAGTGGGTGCAACATGAGGGCCTGGGAGAGGACGCGTTAGGTCAGATGTGCTCAGTTCAGTTGTGTGGGGAAGAGTCGAGGGAGGAGGGGTTCCTGGAGGGAGGACTTGGGGTTTCTGGTGGGAACCATTTAAAGCCAGACGGTCAGAGCCACTGGCACCTGTTTCCTTCTGTGGTCCTTTGCCTTCTGCAGTAGAACAGGGCCAGGGGCAAAGCAGTAATCCCTAGGAGGCTGCCCTACCAGAGCCCGTGGAGGTACAAGGTCCACACGGGACTGTCGTGCTATGGCCCAGAGCCATGGAGATACCAGATCCACACGGGACTGTCGTACTATGGCCTGGAGCCCATGGAGATACCAGATCCACACGGGACGGTCGTGCTATGGCCCAGAGCCCGTGGAGGTACCAGATCCACACGGGACGGTCGTGCTATGGCCCAGAGCCATGGAGATACCAGATCCACACGGGACTGTCGTACTATGGCCTGGAGCCCATGGAGATACCAGATCCACACGGGACGGTCGTGCTATGGCAGATGGGGAGGTAGAGGCGCATGGTGGGGCGGGGGGTGAAGGTAGGAACCTTTTCCATCTTCAAACTCACACTCAGCATTAAGAAGACTCAGTTTCAGGGAGCCTACATTCAAGTACTACTTAATGCTTTTTACATATGTTTTTAATTGATTTTTAGAAAGAGAGGAAGGGAGAGGGATGGAGAGATAAAAACATCGATGAGAGAGAAACATCATTGATCGACTGCCTCCTGCACACCCCCCACTGGGGTTGGAGCCCTCAACCCAGGCATGTGCCCCGACTGGGAATCGAACCCTGACCTCTTGGTTCCTGGGTCGACACAACCGCTGAGCCACGCCGGCAGGGTGACTACTAAAGCTTTTAATAAAAACGGCCTTTCCCCTTGGCCTGTCTAGGTCACCTTTACGAAGAGGAAGTTCGGGCTGATGAAGAAGGCCTATGAGCTCAGCGTGCTGTGTGACTGTGAGATCGCGCTCATCATCTTCAACAGCTCCAACAAGCTGTTCCAGTACGCCAGCACCGACATGGACAAGGTGCTGCTCAAGTACACCGAGTACAACGAGCCGCACGAGAGCAGGACCAACTCGGACATTGTCGAGGTAACTGTCACCCCGCCCGACCCGCCGGCATAGCCACGTCTTTCACTTCACAGCGGTGACTGTTCGAGGGTTTCTGCATCCCCGATCTAGACCAGTCATAGATACATCTTGTCTCTGAATCATTTCCTTGTTTATAAATACATTTTTATTGATTTCAGAGAGGAAGGGAGAGGGGGAGAGAGATCGAAACATCAGTGATGAGAGAAATCATGGATCGGCTGCCTCCTGCAGCTGGCTGTGTGACTGTGAGATCGCGCTCATCATCTTCAACAGCTCCAACAAGCTGTTCCAGTACGCCAGCACCGACATGGACAAGGTGCTGCTCAAGTACACCGAGTACAACGAGCCGCACGAGAGCAGGACCAACTCGGACATTGTTGAGGTAACCGTCACCCCGCCTGACCCGCCGGCATAGCCACGTCTTTCATTTCACAGCGGTGACTGTTAGAGGGTTCCTGCATCCCCGATCTAGACCAGTCACAGATACATCTTCTCCCTGAATCATTTCTTTGTTTGTAAATACATTTTTATTGATTTCAGAGAGGAAGGGAGAGGGGGAGAGAGATCGAAACATCAGTGATGAGAGAAATCATGGATCGGACTGCTTTCTACACCATTGAGCCCCTCGGGACGGGCTGGATCATTTCTTGGGAGGATCCAGTTGTTGCATGGGATGAACCACTGCGGCTATAAGCGTGTCCTACTCATGGGGACACAGTAAACGAGGCTGTCGTACCACAGACCCAGCATCATCTATCACGTCCCCTGTTTTTAAGTTAATATTCTAAGAAACAATTATCACTATGAGTTACAGTTTTAATGTCTTAATTGTGTTATTATGTCAGTGATTGCCCACAACTCTAACCACTAATGAAGTGAAAGGAAGGGATGTCGATACGATTTCTCTTTTGCTAATAGCGCTTTAGCTGTGGGGGAAGGATGCCCTCATCCTCCTCCATCCGCTGCCCGTCAGTATCGTAAAGGAAAGAGACGGATTGTTTTCAGAATGATTTCTCTCTATTCAGAAGTGGTGTTTTAAAACAAAGCTCCAAAAAGGAGGACCAGCATGCTCCCCCTTGCAAACTCTTCTCATGAAAGCTAGCGTCCCATGTATATTCCTAGTGGCATTTAGTTAGCTCAGTCTGTACTTTTGTCTTATTTGTTATATTTGGAGATTTTGCTTCCTTTTTATTCATATTTATTTTACTCCTTGAAAAGAGATACACTTTGGCTTAATCTTGTAATATTAGAAAATGATTTCAATAAACTAGGTATTTCCTTGGTGAAAGTACTGAAACCATGTGAAATGATGCACAACCAACTATAAAAGACGGAATGAAGCTCCAATCTAGATTTCATTCAAATAATTGAAATTTAGGTGAAGATACTTTATTGTGTAGGAATCTATTTGCTGCCACAGATTATATTATAGATCTGACAATGAGGTCTATGTTTTCCCTATATTTCTCTGCCTTAGCCATTCCTTTTTTCCCAGTAATTGTGACTGCCAAAAAAAAAAGAATTCTCCTACTTGTATTAAAAGAGCCCTTCTGTTACTTTTAAAGCCGTTAATTGTTTGAAAATGGAAGGAAAAGTGCAGCGTAATTACAGCGAGGATCCTCTCTGCTGCTTGATTTGCCGGGTTGTATTTCAGTTCTCACTCGGGTAGCCGCCCCTGACAGTGTCTGGCACTTTGGCGCTTGTTGAGCGCTTCGCTTAAACTGCGCGGTGACATCGTTAGCCACGCCCTTCACTGTAAATTACTGTATATCATTGAGCATTTTTGGTCCATCTCATCACTTACATCCAGCACGACCTATTCAGCAGCCTTTTCCCTTCATATAGACACAATGCATTTTGAGTCACAACTTTGTAAATGAGGCGATCACTTTGTAAATTCGGGTTCGCTTTAACACAGATTTCATAACTGGATCTTACATCCAGCCCGAAGTATTCAGCAGCCTTTTCCCTTCATATAGACACAATGCATTTTGAGTCATAACTTTGTAAATGAGATCACTTTGTAAATTCGGGTTCGCTTTAACACAGATTTCATAACTGGATTTTCTTGAAATGGGGATGAGCCCCGTGTGTCTAGTTTAAAATGATATCTTCTTTTTAAAATCTCGATTTCTTATAAAAGGTTGTAGTGCCTTAAGTCAACCAAAAAACCAGAGTTGACTGTAATACTGTCAGCAAACAGATGTCGGAGCTAGTTTCCCGTGGAAGGCGCGGCCACCTTCTGACCCTGATTCCCTGCTCTGTGACGGGGGCAGCAGTGTCGCTCTGGGCCCCAGAAGTCGAGCGTGCGTCGCACAGGCCGCGTGTGGCCCCTCAGAGACCAGGAGGAATACGGTCTCACTCGGTCCCCCTAGAGCTGCCAGGAGACACTCCGTCTTCATCTCCGCGCCAGAGTGTCGGGGAGCACGTCTCGGCACTTCCCAGCCGTCTCCCATGTTGCTACGTCTGCTTCGATAGGAAGGAGAACTTTTGCAGCCCAGGTATCCACTGGGATTCTGGTATTTTCTTTAGAGTTGGGATTCGTAGAGGAACATAACTCTTACCAGCAGGTTTTTATGAAGTTCATAAATGCAAAGGGTAGGAGACAGTTGGTGATAAGGGACTCATTTGTTGTGGTAGCATGCATGCTAAGCTTGCTTCTCCTCTGCTGTGTTAATGCCTTGCTGAGGTCGCCTGCATTTAAGACGGCGGTGGGTGCACCTGTAAATATTCTTTCTCCCACATAGAAGGTGCTACAACTCGGCCTCACTAGCAGTGCGCACACGTCTGAGTCCTTCTACCAACCGGGGCCGTGGCCCTGGCTCATGCAGCACAGACCCTGAGCCACACCGAGTTCACCAGATAAGAGAAATGACAAATCCTCATATCGAGCTGCCTAGGGCCCAGGCACTTCACAGTGCTTTACAGATATCTCCCTGAAAGATATTTTTAGAATGCGATTGTATTTCCCCTTTTCAGAGTTCCCTTTCAAACAGCTGTAGTCATTGCAAGCCCACTTTCTGATGTCCATGTGCTCATTGGACAACAGTCACTGGGGGCTCCTGTGAGCGCGGGCTCTGCTGTGGTGTTACTTGGAGAGCTCCAGCTCAAGCCAGTGCCCGTTCCTCCTGCCCCAGTTTGATAACCCATTGAGATCAGCTTTTTCCAGCTGAGGATTTTATGTCCACGAACTTCTAACACGTTGGTGTGTGGTGTTCTGGACTCTTTAGCCTTTTCATGTAGCATGAAATGGAAGCATATAAACCGCTATAAGCGGGCGACTCTAGTGTGTTTCCTTATGGAATATGGTCAAGTGTAACTAACTGGAAACCTGGTGAGCAGCTTTCCTAAGGCCTCCAGCTGAATTCACCCATTTCCGGGTGCATATTTGTTCGTCCCTACAATTGGCAGGATTTTACCTAAATACCCTCTGGCAGAGCGCTGAATATTAAAGTGGAGTCAACTGTGGATGTATTTCCATGTGTCCTACACACCAGCCCTTGTGGGACGCACTGTGAAGAGAGAGGAGGGCGGGTGTCCTATGTTGTTAGCCACACCTGCATGGTCTGCAGCGTGAGGACACGTGTTGTGCCTGTGGAATTGGATCTGTATGTTGTCTGGGAGCGCTGTGCTAAATACATGCTAAAGCTGTTGGTGTTGGAATCTTGCAGGATAAACAGATAGTGAGAAGACACGACACTCATTTACCCACCGTTCAATTTTTAAAAAGAATATTTTTATTGATGTCAGAGAGGAAGGGAGAGGGAGAGAAACATCAATGATGAGAGAGAATCATGGATCGGCTGCCTCCTCCACACCCCACGCCGGGGATGGAGCCCACAGCCTGGCATGTGCCCTGACTGGGAATCGAACTTGACCTCCTGGTTCATAGGTGGACACTCCCCCCCTGAGCCAGGCCGGCCGGGCACACCCTCGTGTGTAGTAGGGTTTGTGTAGGGGAGTGATCGGGGTAAGGAAGGGCAGGTGGAGATGGTTGATGGGGAGAGCGCCTTGAACACCAGGCTGTGGCATTTGACATTTGTCCCATGGCCCCTGGCCACAGAAAATGAGCATTTTAAAGAGGTTTACAGCTTTTGAAAATAGACTGTTCTCTCATCTCTTAATTCCATAGGTTGTTAGTAATGCTGAGGTGTAGGAAGAAGAGTGCGTCTCATTGGGGAAGGGAGAGTAAGTGGGGTGCAGGCTGTGTCCTGAAGGAAAAGTCCGGGTGCTTCTGCTGACAGGCGGTCTGTGCCTCCCGAACCCCCCGCTCCCCCCCGCACACAAACATACACACACACACACACACACACACACACACACACACACAAACAACATACACACACCCACTGCAGAGCCTACGCAGCCAGCCTAGGAAAAGCCACCTTCACGGGAAGTGTAACCCGCACTGGGAAAGGCAAAGTGGTCAGACTTCTTAGAAGACAAATAGGAAAATGTCTGCATCGTGCTGAGGAAGGAAAGCGTCTGATACAAGACGTAAACATCACTGCCATCAGGGAGAACTGTACAGGAGAAAGTGGCTACATTCGACTTGATTAAAATTAAGAACCATTTTCATCCAAAGACAAGTATTTAAAAAACACGCCAAAGAATGGGGAAAGGTTTTTACAGCGCATACAGTTAGCACAGGACTTGCGTTGATTACAAATAAAAAATGGCTCTAAAGCAATAAGGAAGAGAAACAGCTCAGGAGAAAACTTGGCAAAGGACTTGACAGGCCCTTCACACAAGAGAAAACCCAAATGGCCAGTAGATATGACATGTGCTTTAGTGTCTTAGTCATGAGAGCAGCGCAGACTCGGTCCGCGTCGCAGGTGGGAAATGTCCGCTGATACAGCTGCTGAGAAACAGTGTGGCATCGTCTGGTCCAACTGAAGAACATTTATGAACTAACAGCTTCACTCAAATTCTTTAGAGAGATGTGTGCAGATGTGTAGACTATCTGCAAAAATGTACATTCAGCCCAGCCGGTGTGGCTCAGTGGTTGAGGGCAGACCCATGAACCAGGAGGTCACGGTTCAATTCCCAGTCAGGGCACATGTCTGGGTTTCGGGCTCGATCCCCAATAGGGGGTGTGCAGGAGGCAGCCAATACATGATTCTCTCTCATCATTGATGTTTCTCTTTCTCCCTCTCCCTTCCTCTATCTGAAATCACTGATTGGCTGCCTCTTGCACGCCCCCTATTGGGGATCGAGCCTGCAACCCGGACATGTGCCCTGACCAGGGAATTGAACCATGACCTTCTGGTTCATAGATAGATGCCCAACCACTGAGCCACGCGGCCGGGCTTGATGTACTTTTCTTTATGTATGCTCCACAATGAAAATAAAAAAAAGTTAAATATTTTTATGCATTTTCACCTTGTCTAGGAAACATAAGAGGTGTCTTTCAAAATTGGGGACAATTATTAAAAATGGGGAAAGGGAGAACCTTTCTCATTAAAAAAATCCTAATGGTCTAAGCTCCTTGCGACTTACGACATTATTCTGTTATTTCACACGTGCTCCTTTGTCCCTTGTGCTCCATCTGAGCAATTCCCCCCTCAGCCGGCACCCAGGGAGCCCGCGCTGCTCAGCTGCCTGCGGAAGGGGGGGGGTGGCGAGAGCGTGGAGGGATGAGTGCTGAGCTGCTGGGGCAGCTACACCCGGGCCGACACCTTTGAGGACTGGCAGGCCCGTAGCTTCACTTCTGAGCGCGGAGGCTGTTAGTTCGGAGTGGAATTTGGCAGTTACCTTCCCAGAATGGGGCACACACTGAGGAACATGCTAGTTCTCTGAGGCAGGAGTTAGACACGCAGCTTCTCAGGCCTCACGCAGGTGGCGGCTCCCGGGAGCTGGGGAGCCGAGGCCGCCTGTGTCTTCTCCGCCTCGCCCGGCCTCGCGCAGATCACAGCATTC
>NW_006296417.1:1508143-1512873 GCF_000327345.1 Myotis davidii | reverse complement strand
AACCGCTCTCCCTGCCCGGGCGATAAGGACGCAGTTGGCTCCCGGCAGAGGCACATTAGTTCCTTATCTGCGGCTGATAGCGGCTGCATTCCCTCCAGGACCGGCGGTGAGAGCCGCTCCCAGGAGAGCAAGCAGGCTGACCCCCCGCTGTGCAGTGAGCACTGGGTGTAGCTGCTAAACAGGCCATGTTTCTTCGTAACAAACGGTGTTCAAAGAGACACGCACTCGGTGATCGCTGTCAGTGAAAGCGCAAGACTGCAGGGTCTGCTCGGAAGGCTGATGAAGAGGAGGGAGCCCTCCGGGGACGAGGGGCTGGGAGAAGTCGGCCGCCTCATGATGACATGTGCGGAGGCACCTGCTGTGTGTTCTGTGGCAGGGCTGTGCGGGCATGGAGTTCCTCGGAGCAGAGTTCTGAGTGTTAACACCTTCCTGCGATAGCAGCTCGCGTTTGGCAGGGCGGCCGCTGCGGGGGGAGGGCGCCTGTCCTCATCCTGGGTTCTAAACAACAGGACCTTTTATGGCCAAGCGCACGCCGCGTCCCTGTGCTGGGTGAGACCGCAGCCGAGGGCTCAGGCCGGTGCTGGGCCCAGCTGCAGTGCGTGCTGGGTGCTATGGTCGGAGACCGGTGGGTGTCGGGCATTGTGCGTGGGGCTCCTAGCACATACCCAGTAGTTTGAGACGCTAATATATCTGTACTAATGGTTTCTGATGGTTCTTTAAGCATGAAAAGAAAATCAAGTTTAGTGAAGTAAAATCGTAAAATAACTACTTCAAAGAAACTAAGGAAAAAGTCACAAATCTTAATGTATTGTGTGATTTTCACTTCTTCCAAGAAAGGAGGAGTAACACTGGCGTTCACAGTTATTGTAAGTCATGTTTTAACGGAGGCAAAAATCTATTACTATGGATTAATTAAAGATTCCTCAATCGAATTTAAATAATTATTAATGAACTTATCTAGTGCTGGTCTATGGATCAAACCATTTCCTACTTAAATGAACTCTGGGAGGTAGGCTTACCTGGAAAATTTCACCTTCCTAAAACTTCCATTTGGTTGGCTGGAAAATCAACAAATCTCAAAGCTACTTAAGGTGTTGGACCCAGGAATTCTACTGTGAAATAAGACCCACGAGGACTTTTAAAAACAGACCTTCTAGAAGTGAGTTAGTATTCCATAGATCGTCAAGCCCTTGGTTTTAAATACTGGACAAATCATTTCATGATGATTTTTCATTTAAAAACTTTAAAAGTAGAAACCCAGCTGTGCACAGTATTTTCGCTATATTAGGAAGAAGAAGAAAAGTCATTTTGGTGCAGGGATACTTGCTGACATTCGAGAAAATTCTCCAGGAAGTCACTTGAGTGGATTAAGTTAACCCATGAAGCACTATGGAAAGAGCCGGGGAGATAATGCTGAGTCACTTGTTTTTACAAATTTTAAAAAGATGTAAGGGCGCTAATACGTTCATTCTATATAGGAAGGAGTCGTTACTGTCATATATTAAGTATTTGAGTTTGTGTACTTCAAAGTTATGTAGGAAAATGATCGTATTTCAGAGCAGGTGAAGGAGGAAATTTTTGGGATATTGTGCTGATTTGATTCTCTCTGGGGATTGGGATAAACTTTCAGAGCACAGTGTCAATAGGTGAAGTTGCTGAAGTGTCCATTTTTTTAAGGTACCATCCTAAATTCTCGGGGCGTCATCATGATACATTTCTGTTTCGGTTCCCACGCCCATTAGCCCTCGGATATGGGGGTGAGGCGTCATCAGGGTGGGCGGAGGCTGGAGAGCAGTGAGTCGTGGGTCAGAATTCTCTTGGGAGTTCGGAAAGGAAGAGTCCACCCAAACACTCCTTTGCTGTTGGGGTGCAGAGGGAACATGGGTTTTGCTTCTGCCTCACCGAGGACTCAAGTCCATGTGACATGTGAGACCATGCCAGTGGCTCCTGTGTGCTCGTAGTCGATGTTACAGAAAACCTCGCGGACGTCAGTATCCTGTGTGTGTGAACTTTCCAATTGTATTTCAGACGTTAAGAAAGAAAGGCCTTAATGGTTGTGAGAGCCCCGATGCTGACGATTACTTTGAGCACAGTCCGCTCTCGGAGGACAGACTCAGCAAACTAAATGAAGAGGGTGATTTTATTTTCAAACGAGGCCCTGTAAGTACTTCCCTCGCCTCACCTTGTGATGTGTTGATCCTTTCTGTTAACTTCATCATCTAGGCTCTGAACAAGAAGGAGCACCGAGGGTGCGACAGCCCAGACCCCGATACTCCCTATGTGCTAACGCCACACACAGAAGAGAAGTATAAAAAAATTAATGAGGAATTTGATAATATGATGCGGAATCATAAAATCGCAGTGAGTACGAACGTCTGGCTTGTGCTTTTAACTTGTGCATGAAGACACTGACCACACGTCTTGTTTATTTTCAGTGACGGCAGTGATAAGTAGGAGGAGGGAACAAAGCATATTTTACTTTATAGAACTTTAGGTCAAAATCGCTGAAATCTTACCATACGTGTTCAGTGCCTTAAACATAGGCGTGAGGAGAAACGTTCTAGTCAGGCTCGCTGCCCTCTGCGCCCTGTGCCTGTGGGTAGGGCACCTGCCAATCCTGGATTCCAGTTTCCTTCTCTGTAAAGGAGTGAGTTGCCTCACATCATGTTTAAGGTCTCGTCAGCTCTAAATTTCAGCGATTTTAACTGTAGGGTGCATATGACTGCCCTCTCCCTCCTAGGACTTAAAAAAATATTTCATGCACTTTAAATAGATCTTGAGACTATGGGGTATAAAATAGTTAGATTTATTAAGAAATTTGCTGTTTCAGAATTATTATTAAAATATATTTTTATTGATTTCAGAGAGGAAGGGAGAGGGAGAGAGAAACATCAATGATGAGAGAGAATCATTGATCGGCTGCCTCCTGCACGCCCCCTACTGGGGATCGAGCCCACAACCCGGGCATGTGCCCCGACCGGGAATTGAACTGTGACCTCCTGGTTCACAGGTTGACGCTCAACCACTGAGCCCCGCTGGTCGTGCTCAAAATTATTTTTCCTCGTGTTGAGTAGTTGCTGTAATAGTAGCAGCTCAGTGCTTGGCTCTTTGTAAATGTCCTCACACCACTTGGCAACAACATCTCCTGTGCTTTGCTGAGCCTGTGGGCACCGGGGAAGGGAGCCCTGGATCTATTTCAGTTTAAGAAGCAGCTTCTTAACCCCACGCAGAGTGAATAGTCGTTCAGAGCTGTCCCCGCTCACACCTCCAACCGTCCGGAAACGGTCTTTCTTTGAGCTCACGCTCCTTGGACAGCTCTTCAAAGAGTTCTCATTGGAAGTCCCGTTGGCAAGAGCTCCTCAGGCAGCTGTTGTGAATCTGAGTTTCAAACGCTGTGAGTGTCGTGTCGGCCTCACCGTCGGAGTTAATGCTCTTAAAACTACGCTCTGAAGTAAGCATCATGGGTTGTTTCTTCAGAGCAGTCCTATACTGTACACGCCACTCATGAAAGATAGACTTAAGGACATATTTTTGTGCTATTACCATCATTGTCTTTAAAAACAAAACAATAGCAAACAAAAAATAAAATTACTTCTGACCTCATAGGGATGTTGTGACCTTGCAGTTAATGTTAAGCTGCAAAAAATATTGTGTAAATGAAAGTGTTTACCTTTGAAAAATTTTTAAATCGTATGTCCACTGTTTCGTGTCTGTTAATGAATTATAATTTTCTACCTGAAATAAACTATTGAATAGAATATATAAACTGTATTCTTCCAACTTTGAATTAGCAGTGTTTCCTAACTTTGCAAATCACTTTTAAAAAGTCTGAAGAGGAATGGTTTTTCTCTCATTTTAAATTATAAAAAGGATTGTTACTTGTCATGGTTAACACATCTGTTGAAATTGGTCTATGCAGGAATGAAAGAGGAAAACAGAAAATACTTTAAAGGGGGTGTGGACTGTTTGGAGGGAAGGAAGATAGCATTGATAATAGTTATAATTTAATCATCAGACAATTTAGAGAGCTTGTCAGTTGTTAATTTTATTGTTTAGATTATTTTTTCCCTTTCGTTACACTCAGATTGCTTTGTGCTACATATGTAACTTAATTGTTGTTTTTAGTTTTGTCCATTAAGAATGTCAGTCAATTAAATCATTCCAGGGTTATTTATAATGTCTGAAATTCTATGTATTAAGTTTATAATATTTCTACACACTTTGCCCTTTTTATTATAATGGGAATCTCCCAATAGAAATGTAATGTTACTAAACTGGTTTCATTGAAGTGATGATTTATGCTTAACTTGGTAACACGATATATTTTGTAATGTCTGAATTTGACCACAGTACTTTAACATTAGGTGGACTTTTTCATCTCTATGAATGTTTGAAATATATAACATATACATTATGTCAGAATATATGTATTAATACATAAAAAATGGAAAAGGTTCATGTGAAACGTACTCCTGTTTAAATATAATTCTAAAGGAAAGAGCTTACACCTGCGAGTTGAAGATTTATAAGGATCTGTTCCCATCCTCTGCTTTTAATAACTAGTTAGTTGGTGAAGTTCATCAGTGAATGCGTTTGATGGAAATGAAATTGACATCTTCTCTTCCTGTTCTTTCTTCACAGCCGGGGTTGCCGCCTCAGAACTTCTCCATGTCCGTCACGGTCCCCGTGAGCAGCCCGAACGCGCTGTCCTACACCAGCCCCGGGAGCGG
>NW_006296417.1:1505554-1508061 GCF_000327345.1 Myotis davidii | reverse complement strand
CAGGCCCCTGTCCCCCGGCGCCCCGCCGCGGCCGCCCAGCACCGGCAGTGCGGGTAGGTGGTGACGGCTGTGCTGGCAGCTCTTTGTCAAAAAGGGTGAAAAAACAAACCAAACCAAATTGCTACCCTAAGCAGTTCTTCATGCTGCTGCTCTTACCTTTATTGTTTTAATAAAGAATAACTGGCTTTCTTTTAAAGTATTTTTAAAAATATATTGTTATTGACCTCAGAGAGGAAGAGGGAGGGAGGGAGAGAGAGAAACATCAATGATGAGAATCATGGATCGGCTGCCTCCTGTACCACAGGGCCCCCCCCACACACACACACACACACACACTCACACACACTGGGGATCGAGCCAGATATCTGCCCGGACAGGAATCAACCCCCAGCCTCCTGGTTCATAGGTCGATGCTTAACCCCTGAGCCATGCGGGCCGGGCTGAAGTAGTTTTTGACAATCTGCTGTGGCTCTCGCACCGCGTCAGGTCCAGGGGAGCAGTATATACCACCTGTCAGCCCTCCTCATGGGACAGCCATGCTTGGACGGGCAGGACATCGTGAGCAGAGATTTAAAGTTATGTGGGCCGTTCATGTTGAAAATAGCGGAACTGACTTCACTGACTGGAGTTCATGCTTTTGCATTTCTCCCTGCCCGAATGTGTTCGTTACTCAGCGGGATTCGTGGTGCACTGACGGCCGCCCTCAGTGGGATGTGCCTCCCCGTGCCTGGTCGGTAGCGCCCCCTGCGCACTGCTCACCCAGCAGCGAGCACTGTCCGCACTGACACCCGCAAGGCAGGCAACGCAGGGCCCGGCAGCGAGTGTGTGCGGGGCGGGCAGAGCAGGCCGACAGCTGCGAGTGTGCGGCACAGTTCATCCTCCCATTATTACTGATTAATGTATTATTTATATTGTGCTTGTATTATGGTTATTGTTACCTTACTTATGAGTTATCACTTAGGGAGTGATGGCCTGTAACTTAACCTATGTACGTTACCCGCCAATGCCAAGTTCAGACAGGCCGGGTGTTCCTTAGGCGTGGAGCGAGGCCGCCTCCGTGCACGTCCTTCATATGCTGATAAGGAGGCGGGTTCCTATTCACCCCTGTCCTCTCTCCTCCCCCTCCCAGGTGGGATGCTGAGCTCGTCGGACCTCACGGTGCCCAATGGAGCCGGGAGCAGCCCTGTCGGTGAGTGGATCCTAGCTCGCGCTTGTAGGCAACTGCCGGCCATGGAGGAGGGGATGGTCCGCCCCACGGGCCTCTGGCGATGAGGGGAGGGGTGCGGGCATTCCCTGTAGCCTGGTTTCCCCCCGAGGGTACGTCTGCCTCTGCCTCCCGTTTCCTGGTCACTCCCCGCTTTATTCCTCACACAGTTCTCAGGCACCTGTGGGGAGCCTCCTCCCAGCAAGGAATTATTCTTTTCTAAAGTCCACATCGCCACCGCACAACTTCTACATCAACACCGTCAAGGAGACGCTTTCTGTAGCATCTCTTCTCCCAAAATTACACTAACAGGCCACCGACCACCTGACGGCGGGAGAGGTGGGCCGGGGGCTGCCGGGAGGCACTGGCGGCTGCTTCAGGCACAGAGAAGCGAGCAGCGGGCCCGCGGGCGCTGGTGGTCACGGCAGGACACGCACATGGGGGCGTGGTCACAGCCCGCTGGTCTCTCACTTGGGATCCTCCCGAGAGGCCTTAAACCCTTAAACCCTTGTCACAGTGTGTCCGCCCGCCCAGGAGGCTGGAGAGAGACTGTGCTCTTACCGTGACAGTACGGCACGCGTGCCCGAGGTCCAGGGACAGCTGTGTGCCTCTGGGTTGCCGTCCTACTAACGCAGTGGTTCTCAACCTTCTTGCCCTTTAAATACAGATCCTCATGTTGTGACCCAACCATAAAATAATTTTCGTTGCTACTTCATCACTGTCGTGTTGCTACTGTGATGAATCGTCATGTAAATATCTGATCTGCAGGATGGGCTTAGGCGACCCCTGTGAAAGGGTCATTCGACCGCCAAAGGGGTCGCGACCCACAGGTTGAGAACCGCTGTATAAGGCCTCCTGGTCTCCGATCTGTGGTTACCGACCGTCCTGGTGACTGAGAGGAAACGCAGGCGCTCCTCTCTGCCCCAGTGCTGCTGTGGGCCCGGGGGACTTCTAGGGACAGTTCCCAGGCCTCCCACTCATTCACACAAACGGAACCAGCTTCTCCTCAAGTAAACGAGGAGATGCGGAATAACTTGATTTACATTGAAGAGAAATAAACAGGCTCATTAGTAAGACAAGCTACAAACATAGCGACCTGACGTCGGAATAAATGCCCAATTACATCTGCCACCGTGTTAAGTGCCATTTAACTGGAATTAAACAGGTAAGACCGGTTGTAGGATCTGTTTAAATAGATAATTAATGTGCAAAAATTCATAAAGGCCTCACCAATTATCCGTCAGGGCTCTCACACTTGGATGTGTCTTTCCAAATATTTACAGCCTTTTCATCTGTGTAGCTG
>NW_006296417.1:1500666-1505399 GCF_000327345.1 Myotis davidii | reverse complement strand
CTCTTTACTGGGTGGGTCTGTGTTCTTTGTTGTCGTTTTTGTAAATATATTTTTACTGATTTCAGAGAGGAATGGTGCACCTAGGAACATCTCCCGTCCCCGTCTCCCTCCCGTCCCCCGCGCTCCCCCGTCCCTTTCTCTCTCCTACCTGGACCCCCGGGTACCCGCCGCCCTGTCCAGCCGAACGGCCTCAGAGCGCCCACAGGGGAAGAGGAACTAGCGCTTCTTGATAACGTTCTGAATTAGCTCTGTATCACCTTCTAACGTTTGAGAGGACTTGACCCTTCAGATTGGAGTGCACAGCAAGGAAATAAGCATGTCCCAAGTGCGATCAGAGACTAGAAAAGACATCGTGCCCTTACTTCATGAAGGAAAGGCTGCTGAGCTCACTGCTCACGTTAACCCGGCGTTCTGTTGGGTCCTAGGAACCCGTCCTGTCTGTGACCGAAAGGATTTGATAAGCGTTTCCTACCCGGATGCCTTGCTCGGCGGTTGTCTCTGCCCGACTCACAGCCGAGCTCTGCCCGCTGGGGGGCTGAGGGAGACTTCCTACCCGCCCTGCTTCTGCAGCCACAGGGGCAGGAAACGGCTCGCTGGGCCCAGTACGTCCCCCTCAGGGTGACGGGAGCAGCCGGCAGGGGACAGCCCTGAGGGTCCCCGAAACCCACAGCTGGCGAAGTCGCACAGACACTGTGGCCAGGGCCACGAGGCCGAGTTCTGGAGAAGCCAGAGGCCCGGTGGGGTGTGAGGGGGGCGGGAGGAACCCTGATGTCCTGAGTGACAGCGAAGGAGATGCGCCAGTCCCAGCGCCCGCTCACCGCCCGCTGTGCTGGTCCCTTAGGCTGGTTCGGAGCCGACGGGGCGGATTCCGTCCTGTCGGCAAAACATCGCTTTTTAGTGTCTCAGTAATAAGCGGCATGGCTTTCTCAAGCTCTCTGTTATAAGCAGATCTGTTGAAGCGCCCGTTTTCTTCGACTTGCCTTCAAGAACTTACTCCATCCCTTTCTAGTTATATATATTTTTAATTTCAGAACTGAATATCCATTTGTCCGTTGACCTCATTCCTTACATACTGTTCCTGAAATGTTTCATGAACAGCCAGACGCTATATATGTTTTAAGCGGCTATAAATATTTCTGTTTCACACAAGAAGCGCTGATGAAATTAAAGCGGCCCCATCACCAGCTCCCCAGCTCTTGGTGACAAACGCCCAGGCGGCTGCACGTGTCTCACCTCACTCACTGCCGTGCCCTGGGGCCTGTCGCTGCCTTTCTCAGGGTGCCCTCGGGCGAGGGGGGTTCGGGCCGTGGCAGCACGTGGCAGACACTGAGGTGCGGGTCCTCGCAGGTCTCCCATGGGTGCGCGTGTGCGTGTGTGCGTGTGCGTGTGCACTTACCTGTGGTGGGTTGTACAGTTGCCTGTCTTGCTCTGCTGGAGGGAAGGAACAGAGCAGACAGAGCTGCCGTTTCCGGTGACCGTCATGGAGCAGCCGTGGACTCCGCTATCTGTCCCTCCCGTCCCCACCTTTTCCTGACGCCTGCCTTCTGTCACTCACTGCCCGTGCAGCCTGCGCGGGCCTAGCTGTCTGTCTCCTAAGCTCCGTGCGCCTGCCTTCTGTCACTCACTGCCCGTGCAGCCTGTGCGGAGCCATTCCCACAGCCCCAGGCCTGCGCGGGCCTAGCTGTCTGTTTCCTAAGCTCCGTGCGCGCCCCTAGGGTGTGCTTCCGCCCCTAGTGCAGCCTGCGCGGGCCTAGCTGTCTGTCTCCTAAGCTCCGTGCGCGCCCCTACGGTGTGCTTCCGCCCCTGCTGTGTGCTTCCGCCCCTGCTCTTGCTTCCGCCCCTACTGTGTGCTTCCGCCCTTATCTAAGTACAAAGCTGCGTGAAGACCCTGTAGATTTCCTCTTCGCTACGCCCTCCCCTGCGTGTTCCACACATAATCGGGGTAAACGTTTACTTCCACATCGTGCAGGTAGCTCTCTGTGGGAGCTGAGATGCTGCTACAGTTGTGCCAACGCCAAGTCCAGCAGAGAATTCGGGGGCCCTCAGCCCTCCAGGAACTTCGAGGTCACTGTTCCGAATGTTTTCTTTTTTGGTCAGCTTTGTGTCGTGTAAGCTGGCGTCTAGTGTTTTTGCATGTGTCTGTCCAGTTTTCCCAGTGCCACCCACCAAATAGGCTGCCTTTACCCCACTGCGTGTCCTTGCCTCCTTTGTTACGGGCTCAGTGACCACCTAGGCCGCACCTATGGGGGGGTCTCTACTGTCCCATGCGCCCCATGTCAGCTCTTATGCCAGGGCCATGCTGCTTGGATTCCTACAGCCTGGTATCCTGGCTGAGACCAGGTAGCGTGATACCTCTGCTGCGTTTTCTTTCTCAGGATTGCAGTGGCTATTTGTGGTCTTTTGTGGTTCCATGTACATTTTGGGGATATTTTTTCTAGTTTGTGAAATACAGTAGTACATTGAGCTTAAGCATTACATCTTTGTCACACTTTGGTCAAGTTCCTCTGCTTATTTTAAAAATGTTCAAAGGTACACGGTGAGCTACTAATGAGCTTTCTGACAGGACTCATCTGAAATCAGAACTGGGGAAAGCTTGCTTCATATTCACACCCAAGTACGTGGATGACTCTGTTAATGTTAATGAGTGATATTTCTTTTTTCCAGGGAATGGCTTTGTAAACTCAAGAGCTTCTCCAAATTTAATTGGAACTACGGGTGCGAATAGCTTAGGCAGAGTTATGCCTACAAAGTCTCCCCCCCCTCCAGGTGGCGGCAGTCTTGGTATGAACAGTCGGAAACCAGACCTTCGCGTCGTCATCCCTCCGTCCAGCAAGGGCATGATGCCTCCCCTGGTACGTCAATCTTTCCTTCAGTTTTGTTCTTTAGGGCACGCATTCTACACACACTCGGTCTATACTTCCTTTATTTAAAAAAAATATTTTTAATTGATTTCAGAGAGGAAGGGGGGGGAGAGAGAAACATCTATAATGAGAATCATGGATCGGCCGCCTCCTGCACGCCCCCTACTGGGGATCGAGCCCGCAACCCGGGCGTGTGCCCTGACGGGGACTGGAACCCTGAACTCCTGGTTCCTGGGTGGATGCTCAACCACTGAGTCACGCCAGCCGGGCTCGGTCTATATTTTCTTTAGGAATGTTCATATCCCTAGAATCTGGACTTGTTCCTAATGGTTATTTCTATGTGAAGTTAACATTTGAAGGAACAGGTCAATTTTAAGTGCACAGAGATCAGAGTATGGAGAACCAGGAAAGAAACCCGCGTAACGGCGATTTAAATCAAAGCTCCGTCGGGAGAGGCGATTTTTCTGTGGAGGGCCTCCTTTTAGTCACTTACTGTGCCTGCTTTCTGTGAGGAAACACTATTGTTTGTTAGCAAGTTCTGCACGCCAGGGAGAGCTGAGGTGGAACAGGGCAGAATGCATAAAAACGTGAAAGAGTTATTCTGCCAGTAAGTTTTTTATTTCTTCTCAAAAACAATCCTTCCCATTTGAGTCTATGAAGAATACAGTCTCCCCGGCCCAGCCGCTGGCGGGGTCTGCAGTCCCAGCCTCGCTCACTTCTGCACCCGGGTCTGGGAGCGGAGAGAGGGTGTCTGTCCCCCCCGTCTCTGTAGAAAAGACGTTGTACACGCAGGCTTTCCAGCGGTGCTCCGTGTGGCGCTGCCTGCCAGCACCCAGGTGCCCTCGGGGCTGGGTGGCCGCTGACGCGCCCTCTGAGGCTTCGGAATGAGAGAGCCTCCATCGGGGTCCCTAGTGCGGGTGGGCGCCCACACCCGCAGCTCATCCACCCAGGAGCGGCCTGGGCTGGTGGAGGGAGGAAGCAGCGGGGTTGGTGCGGGGAGCCAGGGCCCAGACGCCGAGTCCTAGAGCAAAGGGGAGGGCTTTCCATCCAGATGCCCCGCCGGCCGGCCGAGGCCCTCAAACCCTGTGGCAGCAGCCTGTGCCCAGACGCAGCCAGAAGGGTAGATGGAGTTGGGGAGACACGCCTCTGAACCTGGCCTTGGGGAATTGACAGGCACCTTCCCAGGCGCCTGACGTCCACAAGTACCGACAATAAGTCACTTCCGGGTGCTGCCTACGCAGTGATCCCTGTCGGGTTTCTAGCACCCGCTCGCGCCCGCGTAATGTTCCCTAAAGAAAGACTGTTCCCCGGAGTACCAGCCGCTTCTAACTCTCTTCTCCCTCTCTGTGCGAGCGCAGTCGGAGGAAGAGGAGTTGGAGCTGGTGAGTGGGGTGTCTGTTACAGCGACGTGAGAAGAGGTGGAAAGTACTAACTCTGATGTGTTTACAGCCAGTGTTCCCTCTGCCGCACACGTTTCTTTCTTGTTATCAAACACGATGGAAACACTGTGAATAACTAAACCAATCTACGGTGGTAGGGCGTCTAGTTTCTTTATAATTGTAAATCTCGGTCCATTTTGTTTGTCGGAGGGAACACTGGACTAAAACAATAGCTGTCCACGGCCAGGAGGCAGCTGTTACAGCTTTTAAGGAAAGATGCAAAACACCGTGTACAGTCCCCCAAGTGTTCGCGTATTTTTAGAAGATGACCTCACCTTCGTAGTCCTAGTTCCTCAGATTGTAACACATGGCCGTGCGTTATTTATCTTTCTTTCAAGATGGTGACATCATCCTTGGTGAGGTCACCTTTTGCAGAGCTGGAGTCACTCCATTGTGCACGGAGCAGCCTGCACCACAAAGGGCTTCTGTGTGC
>NW_006296417.1:1494857-1500627 GCF_000327345.1 Myotis davidii | reverse complement strand
GAGACTTTATACAAATTTGCTATTTTCTATCAGAAGGTTTTTCATTCTCAAAAAATGTAGCTATTAATACCCTTTTTTCCAAAAATGATTTCTATTTGCTTTTCTTCTAGAAAATAAGTTGGACTAAAAATAGCTTTCAGTTGATGTTTCTTCTTTGAGAACTAAACCCACACCTCATAAACGTGCTCTGACGAATTCAGAGTCAGCTGCTAATTAGAGGACTTTCAGGGGAATGAAGTCTTGAAAATGTCTCGTTTTTAGCATGGACAGGGGTCAGATTGCATGAAGGCATGGGAATGGCATCTGTTGGTTTTATTCACACACGTGTGTGTGGGGGGGGTGTGTGTGCATGCTGGCGTGTTTTGCACAATTTATTTTAAAACAAGAGCTCATTCTTTATTTAACTTGGTGATTGCTCTCGTAGATTTGGATGTGGTTTGTATTGGTTAACTTCATACACCAGCCAGCTGTCATTGTATCATGTGCAGATGTGGACTATCTACTGGGAAAATACTTAGTGACACAGTAATGATTACCAAATGGAAGTTTACAATTTGAGATAAAATAATGTATATTAGATTAGATTTCACTATTTACCCTTAAGTTGATGTCATGAATGTGTCCTTGTGAATTACCCAGCAATACGTCGCCCTCTAGTGGTCCTGGAAGTCACAGCGCCAAGCGCCATCTGTTAGAATGTAGAGCATCCTGATGGCTCTGACCCACAGTGAGGAAGGAGGTGTCCTGGGGCCAGGCCGAGACCCCAGCGGTACCTCCCGCCGGCTCCGGACCCCAAGTCCTGCAGAACCTTGAGGGGTGGCTGCTTTTCGCAGGACTGCGTTCGGGGGAGGGAGTGATACCCAGTGCTTGCGAGGTGGTGGGTCGAGACCAAACCCGGGCAGGGTACCCACATCCTGAATGCGTTTCCCACATTCTCTGCCTTAAGATGGTACAGGAAACAAACGAGAAAGAGCTGAGATGTGGCTCCAGAGCCAGGGATCCCTTCTCGGTCCGTAGGCCTTCCCCCAGACGACACTTGGAAAGTGGCGAGAGGAGCCCAGTCATTCGGTTCCTCATCCTCTCGGGCACTGACTGTGCCTTCATGGCTTGTCAGGTACAGGCCGGCACTGCTCCCCCGGGGGCCACCGAGCTGCGTGCTCTCTCTGCCCCCGCCACACGCAGCGTGGGCTGCTCGGTCCCTCTGCCCCTGGCTTTAGGAAAGGGTCCCTGTAGCCACGGTGGCGAGAAGCGGCTGCCGCTCCTACACACGGGACAGGGACTGCCTCGCCCTGCCCTGCCTGCAGGGCTGGTCCTGCTGATCCACTCCGTGCGGGCAGGACGCCTGGGGATGGGGCGCCAGCAGGCAGCTGCTCTGTGCATTCACAGCCCTGCCCGGCCCCTTCTCCATGCCCTCTGCCGGCCCCGCAGGTGGGGGAGACTGGAGCGATGCGTGTGCATCTGCTGTAAAACGGGGGCCCACGGGTGGGCGATGCGGGTAACGAGGGAGGGCACGCGTGTAGGAGGGCAGGGGCACATGGGAAATCTGTCCATTCCCTAAAACAGTCTTAATATAAAAAAATACACACATGCACTCCAGCTGCAGGACCCAGGGAGGCGCCCGGCGGGGAAGTAGTTGGTCCTGAGCCCTGGACTTGTCCCCTGGACACGAGCGCCTGCCTGGCCGGGGCGTTTACACCCACAGGCGTTGGTTTGGGCGGCCCGGCAGCATCACTGATGCTCACACAGGGGCCGTCGCGGCGCTCAGGGCGTGGCCGACAGCCGTTGGCTCTATGAGAAAGGCGAGGAGTGAGTCATTGCTGCAAAAATATGCCCCTTAGCACGCAACGGGGAGATCTGCCCCTTAGCATTCACCTTTAAGGCGCTCACATCGTCTCTGCTGCAGGAAGTGGCACATCCTACAGCCGAGACCTGGCGCTTGTCAGGGGAATGTGCTTTGTAAAGGCCCAGCCAGCGCAGGTTCCTCGTAACGACACCTCCCTCTCCCCACAGAGCGCCCAGCGGATCAGCAGCTCTCAGGCCTCGCAGCCCCTCGCCACCCCCGTGGTGTCCGTGACGACGCCCAGCCTGCCCCCGCAGGGGCTCGTGTACTCGGCCATGCCCACCGCCTACAACACGGGTAAGTGACCCACGTGTGCTTCTGTGACTTCGCACATGCATTCACGGACACACATGACTGCCGGCCTTTCAGACTCCCATTTGCATTGGGACTCGCCGCCCTCTAGGACGTTACAGACAAGACAGGCCAGCGAGTGGCTTCCCCGGTGACCTTGACCCCCAGGCACAGCAGCTGTCAGAGGGCCCGTCCCGCAGCCTTTCCTGCTGGCGACCAGCACAGCGTCCCGGCCCGGCCCTGCATGAGCCGCTTCCCCTGGCTCCCCGTCAACCGCCTTCGGGGGAGGCCTGTCCCTGCGGAACGGGAGTCAGGAGGCCCCGCGGGCTCCGTGTGCGGCTGAGGGCAGAGCCAGCCAGGCCTCCGCCTGCGGCTTCCCTCCCTCCCTCCCCTCAGGCGTCAGGCCTTGTCTCCCAGTGCCCTCGGGGGGTGAGCGGCACATCCTGACACTGAGGTCAGCGGTGACCAGTTACTGAGTGTGTCCTGCGGGTTTGGCAGGGAAGAGGGCGTGGTTAGCGGGAACTTTGGGTCCAGGGGGAGAGACAGAACGACACCGGAATGACCATGACAGGCGTGTTCAGGCTCCATCTCAGCTCTGGCCTGAGGAGTGCGTGACCCGGGCCGGGAGGGCGCTGGGTGTTAGAGGCGAGACTGCGGTCCGGGGCGGACAGGCCCACGGGAGATTAGGGCGTCGCCTGGAGCGCACTGGGCACCGCGGGGCTCTCAGCTGGGAGGGGCCTAGTTGTGGCTGCAGTTGCACAGGGGCCGGGGGAGCAAGGCCCGTGGGCTGGGGCAGTGGTGGGGAGGCAGCTAGAACCGAGCGGACGTGGGGGAGAGGTATCGGGGTGACACCCCAGGTTGTGGGCCGAGCGGCGAGGCGAAGGCTGCTGCGATGAGCAGAGGAGGCGTGTGAGACATCCCAGCGCACAAGCCAGGTGGTTGGAAGGCTTGGCAGTCAGCAGTGAAAAGATAGTTGTGGGCTTTGAGGGTCACTGTGGAAGGCATCAGCGTGATGGGCCCCCACCCCCACTTCTTAGGGAACACAGGACGGTTCCCTAAGAGAGAATCCTATTTCGACTCGGCTGCTTTTGGCTTAATTTTATTTTTCAGTTACAGCTGACGTTCAACATCGTTTTGTATGGGGTTCGGGTGGACACATTGTGGTTACACAGTCACTTTACAAACTGACCCCGATATTTCCAATCCCCTCCCTGAGTGTCATTACGTTACAGACCGCATTCCCCCGCATTCCCCGTGCTGGCGGCACGTGCCCGTGGCTGCTCTGTAACCGCCCTTCTCTTCTCCACCCCTTCGCCCTCCCACCCAGTCCCACACCTCCCCTTCCCGCAGCCATCAGCCTGTCTCTGTGTCTGTGAATCTGTTACTTATTTTGCTCCTTAGATTCCACATACAAGTGGCATCACCTGTCATTTCTCTGTCCGACTTCACTTAGCACCGCCCCTCCCGGCCGCCCAGGCCGTCCCTGAGGTCGGTGCCTCCCGCAGGGCGAGGGGTGCTGTGCGGATGTGCCGCAGCCCGTCCATCACTCCCCCCGGCGGGCACCTGGGCCGCTGCACATGCTGCAGGGAACAGGCGTGTTTTTCTCTTGAATTTGTGTTATTTGTTCAGATATAAGCCTGGGTCATAGGCCCCTGGGGTCATTGTTAATTTTTTGAGGAAAGTCCACAGTTTCCCAGCGGCCGCGCCATCTGCCCTCCCACCTGCGGTCACGGGGCTCCCTCTTCTCCGCTCCTCCCGGCCTTGGTGGTGGGCGGAGCGATGGCAGCCGTTCCGACGGGTGAGGCGGCACCTTCGGATCTGATCTGCCCTCGGACGGTCAGTGATGCCGGTGGCAGCTGCATGTCCTCTGGAGAGGGGGCTCCTTCAGGGCCTCGGCCCATTTTCGGTCGGAACGTGCTCCCCGCCTGGGGACCGGCCCGGGAAACATCGCTGGGAGAAACGCAGGTGTTACCCGTGCTCTCTGGGGTCCTACGTCCCGAGCCTGACATGTGAGCTTATTCACGCTTGTCGGGTGGCGGGGGCCTTGCTGGGACCGTCTTTCCCAGCGTAGCTCCTGCGTCCTGGCCAGTGTCGCCGGTGCACAGCGTGGCTGCTTCCTGGTGCTCTGCCGTCTGTCCGTCTGGTGGGCGTCTGTCCGTCCGCCCACGGGAGGCTGATGTCAGCCAGGCCACTCCTCCCGCTTCCTTCTTTCCCACGATCCCTGGGCCCCTCAGGGCCTCCGGAGGCTCCACACTTCTGGAGTCTTGGGTCTCGTTCTGTGAACACCTTCAGCTGCTTTTTAAAATAGGTAACCTGGTGGGAAGAGCAACTTCTTTCAGCGCCCCTGGAGACGTGAGAAAGTTAAAAGTAGAGCGTTCGGCACCTCTGGTTTAGAACAGATGGAAAGCCGAGCGCTCACCAGGAACGGGTCACTGAGTCCGGGCCTTGGCCGCAGTGGTGGTGACTGACGCAGGCGTAGGGGCGACCGGCACTGTTGCTGGGGCCGTTTCCTCATGAACTTGGACACAGGTTGCCTGCCATCGAGGGGGACGGCCGTCCCTGTAGCAAACGGAGTGAGGTGTGCAGTGACGCGGGCACTGTCCAGGGCACGGAGCTTAGCACCGGAGAAGGCGCTGTCGTCCCTGGGACGTGCTGACAGGGACCGAGTCTGCAGAAGCAGGAGGGAGCGTGGATTTAGGATGCTGGTGTGTGTGGCGGGGGAGATAGTGTTTAAAATCAGTTGCCTAGCAACAGCCTTGTGCGGTGGCCTTTGTATTATTTATAATTTCACAAAAAGTTGAGATACTTGTAAACTGTGAACGTCTGGCACAACCTTGAACCAAGTTTACTGACCTGACCCCGGACCCCGGAAGAGAGCGAGGTCTGTGAGCCCCCAAGGTCACTCACGCTGGGACCCCCGCCCTCTCTTGCAGATTACTCGCTGACCAGCGCGGACCTGTCGGCGCTGCAGGGCTTCAACTCGCCGGGCATGCTGTCGCTGGGCCCGGTGTCCGCCTGGCAGCAGCACCACCTGGGCCAGGCCGCCCTCAGCTCCCTGGTGTGAGTACCGCCGGCCCCGGGCTCGGCTCCCTTCCCACAGGGGTCTGGCTCTGTGGACGTCCCCCGACTCTCCCACCGCGACAAAGACCGGCCCTCGTGTCCTGGGCAGCGGCGCTGTCCCCCTGCCCCCTGGCCTCCGTCCTCCTGCCCCTGCAGTGTCCAGGTGGCCAAGCGTGTGGAGGAAACCTGCTTGCAGGCTCTATAGGAGCTTGGAGGTTGAGCGCACAAGGGGTTCCTTGGGGTTCAGGCAGCCTGGCTGTGATGGACGCAGAGGCACACGCTCAGGATCTAGGGGGACGGGGTGCAGATGGCACCACACGCACCCCACCTCCCATGTCTGACACCCCTGTTTGAAGAGAGGCAGCTTGGCCATCCTGAGGCCCCCTGGCCACACCCTCCCTCCACCACAGGCCTGGAGAAGGAGCCGTGCCCTGGGCTCGCTCAGCTCCCAGGGGAAGGCGAGAGGGTGGGTGTCGGGCAGCCCCCAGCCCCCTGCACGCCTGCCCCCCGGGAAGCGCTCACCAAGGGCGGGCAGCTTGAGCTGCTGTGAGCACAGCCTGCCCCCGAGCAGGGCCGGAG
>NW_006296417.1:1490667-1494396 GCF_000327345.1 Myotis davidii | reverse complement strand
GGCGCCGTGTTTCCTGAGACAGTTTCCCAGAGAAACGCGCGCCCGTCGGCGGCCCTCTCGCCGGGGCCGGAAACGCTTCGTAGACAGAGCCGCGCAGGCACCAGAAAGCAATACTGTACATAGTGTCTCCTCCTCCCCGCATGGGCTCTGCGAGGGGTGCATGGGGGGCTGTCCAGTCAGAAACAAGCCCCACGCCTAACCGTGTTGCACGCGCAAGTGTATCGGGTCAGAGAAGTGATCTTAGCCAATAAGAGAGACTAGAAACGCATGAGACCTGCCGAAAACCCTAGCCTAGAGAGATAGAGCATTAACGGAGTAAAGTAATATATTAAGTTATAATTGGACTATGTCAGAAGTTTCTTTACAGTCGTATCTTAAAAATTAAAGAAACGGATTTTAGCTCATGTATATTTTATATGAAAGAAAACACCCTTATGAATTGATGACTATATATAAAATTATATTCACTACTTTTGAAAACATTCTGCTATGAATTATTTATATAAGCCAAAGCTGTATGTTTTAATTTTTTTTTTTTTGAGAATAGCTTTATCTTGTTTTAACTTTTTAGTTTTATTCTAAGAGGGGAAATATCTTGCAAGCAGAACCTTGGGGGAAAAAAAGCCATGAACACTTATTATTCTATATATAAATTAAAAGTTGAGCCAAACTTTCTGTACATAGCATCTTAAATATATTATCACCTTTGATGTAAGTACCTATGTATTGTATGGTCACCAGATTAAAAAGTATATTTTTGTGGATTTGCCGCCAATTTGGGGGACAAGGCGAGATCCTTAAGTAGAGTACTCGCTGTTGAGTACTCCCTATTTTGTTAAATATACTGTACTTTGGGTTCTAATTATTGGCCCCGTCTCTGCGGGACTGTGCGCGGGTCCTCCCGGTGGTGAGTGTGTGCTGTTGCATTGTAATCCGTGTGCTGTATGGGTTGAGCAGCGTTCTATATTTTATATGTGTATATAAATAGCAAAGTGGCAAAAGTGGTGTTAAGTTCATCCTGCATAAATGGAAAATTTGTAACGGATTTTACAAGGCATTCTTCAAAAATATAGAAAATGCTGACCTGATTGACAGAGAAAATGGCCAAATCGAGGTGCACAAAGGTTTCCCACGTGGAAACGGTGAGGGCGGCGCCGTGGGGGCAGGTCCTCTCTCCAGACCCCTCCAGTGGCCCGACTTGGCTGGTTATGGAGACGCCCGTCCTAGCTCCACCTGGAAACGCCCCTTCTGGGGGGATTCGGGTGCAGATGGGGGCTCGGCCCGTCACCCCCAGCTGGGGTTTGACCACAGCCTTCCTCTCCCAGGAATGGGGGTCCCAGGTCCCGAGCTGGTGCCATGAACAAAATTCCAAGTCCTGTAATGTATGTCCATCTACCAACGGTTTTAATAGAATTTTCCCGAGAAACTCCAATAGGGTTAAAAAATGCTGCTATTTTCTATCTGACACGTTCTGGGAGCAGCTGCCTATGTCCCTGCATGTCTGTCCCCCTCAGGTGCACCCAGGCCAAAAAGGGGGAGTGAGCTGCTCTCTCCTCCGCCTACACACAGGGCCGTTCGGAAAGGACTCGCTTTTCTTGAAAATGTCCTCATCTTTCTGACCGACGCACTCACAGGCACATCCATACGCCACCCCTGAGACAAGACAGCCCCCCACTGTCACCCACCGAGCGGGGCCGTGGGAGGCGACCGCCCGCTCTGCATGTCCATGGCCGCCCGCCGCACACGGGGGGAGCCCCCGCACATTGACTGTCTTTCTTGTGTGCCTTACGAGACGGCCTCCCGACTGTCGGACAGTCTTTCTTCCTATGCAGGTTCCTGACCCGTAACCGGCTCCCCTAAACACGGCCCCGCCAGGCTCGGAGCCTGTTCGGCAGCGGTTCTCAACCTTCCTAATCCGCGACCCTTTCATACAGCTCCTCATGTCGTGGTGACCCCCAACCATAAAATTATTTTCGTGGCTACTTCATCACTGTCATTTTGCTAGTTATGAATCATCATGTAAATATCTGATATGCAGGATGGATTTTCATTGTTACAGAATGAACATAAAGCATAGTGACTAATCACAGAAATATGTAATTATCTATGTGTTTTCCGATGGTCTTAGGCGACCCCTGTGAAAGGGTCGTTCGACCCCCAAAGGGTCGCGACCCATAGGTTGAGAACCGCTGCTGTCCGGCAACCACAGCCACAATCACATGACCAGGGGGCGAGGGGCTGCGCTTCCAGGAACCGAATCTAGACTGTTACCCCTTATCCCACACGCAGACGGGAGCACGACACTCCTCACCACGCCGCCACGTACGAACACGCCTCCTGCTGGGCACCACCCCGACTGGGCAGGACACTAGCGGGGTCGCTCAGCCCCTCCATTCCTTACCCGTTTAGACGCGTGGGTTTTGTATGACACCATCACCAGAAAACGCACCCATCCCGAGGAAGTATTTTATTACTAAAAACAAAAACAAAAAAAGCTTCGCGTGAATTGCACTGGCCGGGACAGCTTTCAGCCTGTCCTTCCCTCAGGACCCTCACCCCAGGGAGGGCGGGGTCCCCATCCACCGTCACATGGCCCCACCCTACGCCATCTCCTGAGCCCTAAGGACGTCCACTGCGTTGGAGGCTGAATCAGGGTTTGTTCTAAGGAACAACGGCCACCGTCTCCCTAGGGCTCCCCCAAGGGCTCCCCCTCAGGCACCCACACGTTTCCACACGAACCATCCCGCGCATAAGACACACGGTGAGCAGGAAGCGGGCTCCGGGCCTGGGAGCCAGGGAGCCGCCGCTGTGAGAATGTGAAAAGGGGTTTACAAATGCAACACTTCCCTTTCTCTGTAGAAACTCCCTTCACTTTGCTGTGCGAGAAGACACCGCTTTGCTGTATTTAAAACGGCTTTTTTACAAGAGATTTATGTCTTTGGTAAATGTTTGTAGTCACCAGGTCACGCGACGCTGTCCGCGGGCTGATCATGTGAACCGTTTGGCGGCACAAGCTGGACTTTGTTGCCACCCTGCGATGAGATAAGTTAACCTGTTTCCCTGACGTGTTTTCCTCCTTATTCAATAAACATGATAGTGACCTTTTTATCAAACGGTCGAGCTGCTGAGGCTGGTAACTGTGTGTCCTGCCGTCCAGGCGCCTGGCTTCTCCTGCGGCCTCCGGACCCTGCCCTGTGGTCCCCGAGCCCCAGGCCGCCCCCTGCGGGGTCACGGGGGGTGGGGCTGCGGTGAGAAAGGGGGGCTGACAGCAGGTCCCACTTATCTTAGTTGTTTTACCCCAAATGCACACACAGCACTGAGCCAGACGCAGAAGATCTACATGAACAGTTCGCTTCCAAGGCTGTCGGTGGGAGAAAGTGCCCTCTTGCCTCCATTCACCCCGAGCCTGGCTGGCAGAGGTCTGCTGTCCCTTAATCGAAGGGCTCCATCCTCCTGCGGCTTCTCCCTGCCGGCTGCCTGCGGCCAGTGGGTTTGGAAGCTGGCTGAGTCCTGTGGTTAGAAGTGCTCGAACCCCACCTGCAGCTACTCGGTGCCCCCCCTTGCCCCCCCGTTTCTAAGCCGATCCCGCCTGCCTGGCAGCAGCCAGGAGAATGACTTCCGTGGGCGCCCTCTGCCCGCTGGGGGCTCCGGCCGCCCGTCCAGGGGCGCACGGGTCAGAGTGCCACTTGGTGTGGACAAGGAGGGAAGCGGTGTTCCCCGCCTCCCATG
>NW_006296417.1:1488981-1490514 GCF_000327345.1 Myotis davidii | reverse complement strand
ACCGCCAGGCAGCACGATGAGCACCGGGTGAGGGGCTGGGCACAGGCTGCCCCCCAGGCCCTGCCCACCCTCAGGCCTGGCCTCAGTCACCTCCTCACAGCGCCTGCCGCTCAGCCTCTGCCCGCGGGGCGGCTGGGGAGGGAAGCGCTCAGCTGTAGCACTAACATCCGTGTCTCCTGACTTCCCTGGCGCTCACACTCACGGAACCACAGCAGCACCATCAGCACCAAGCCATCGCAGTGACCAGCACCATCAACAACACCCGACTGAGCCCCCTTCCCCGCCCCGGGGCCCCTCCGCCTGGCAGACGGCCGTCACTGTGAACAGGGTCCCTGCGTGTGGCTGTGGCTGTGCCCGGGGTGCGCCCTGGACCGGACGGGTCTGGTCCCGAGGGCACCCTGGGGCCATGGGGTCGATGCCTCAGGCCGCGTGCGCTGGCCTTGACCACCAGGCCACCCGCTCCACTGGCCTTTCCCGAGTCCCTGCCCTCCCTGTGCTGACGAGTATCTGGGGGACACAGACACACAGGCTCCCGCACTCCCCCACGTGTTAGCGTCTTGTTCGCAACGATGACGGTGCCATTTCCCTGCACTTCCCGACATTCATTCATTGAACCGTCCACCCCCCCCCACCCCACTCCCCACATTGCTGTTATTATGGCCGCAGGGAACCCATCTCATTCTCTGGGCTATACGGGCACCGTCATGGCTGTTCCTCACGCCGTCCCCACTGTGGCCCCGAGAGCGCCTCCCGCGGGAGCCCAGGCTCCGGGCATCTCCTCCCTCGGGCAGCAGCGCCCACTCCCGTGGCCCTGCCTCCTGCGGATCAACAGCTTCTCCGCAGATCAAAGGGGAGCCAAGAACCAGCTTGAAACACGTGACCATGGAAACGGGTTCAAATCCTATGGAGGCTGCAAAAGCAGTTCTCACGGGGGAAGGTGCAGTGACAAACGCACGTGGAGAAAAGCAGCAAAGAGCTCAAACCCGAGCCTACGCCGCAAGGAACGAAAACCAAAATAAGCCACACTCAGCAGAAAGAAGGAACAGCACACACGGGAAGACCAATGACACAAGCAGGGTTTGTATTTTTTTAATATTTTTATTGATTTCAGGAAGGGAGAGAGAGAGAGAGGGGGGAAGGGAGAGGGAGAGAGGAAGAGACGAAGGGAGAGGGAGGGAGAAACATCAATGATGAGAGAGTCATTGATTGGCTGCCTCCTGTATTGATTGGCTGCCTCCCCAGTGGGGATGGAGCCCACAACCCGGGCATGTGCCCTTGACCAGAATCGAACTCGGGACCCTTCAGTCCACAGGCCGCCGCTCTACCCACTGAGCCACACCAGCCAGGGCTAAGCTGGTTTTTTACCAAAAATATGACCAAGATCGATAACTCTTAAACTGAAAATATTGGAACTGATGCTGGACGTGCGTGGGCTCTAAGGCAGTGCTGTGAGGGAACACCCACATGGACGGCCCAGGCCAGACGGGTCAATCCCGGGACTCGGGAGCCCTGAGCAGACCCAGTGCCGCATCA
>NW_006296417.1:1486227-1488655 GCF_000327345.1 Myotis davidii | reverse complement strand
GAAAGCCCGGGCCAGGGCGTCCCCAGGCGGCTGGTATCAGATGATCAGAAGCGGGAACGGAGAGCGGACACTCCCAGGCCCACTGCACAAGGCCGGCAGCTCCTGGCCCAGAGCCCGAAAAGGACGATATACGCTCAGCACAGACCCGCGTCCCCGACGAACAGACGCAGAAATTCCCCACGAAACAGCAAACCGCGCCCAGCAGCTCAGAGCGGACCACTCACCACCAACACGTGGATCGGTTCCGGGGATGCAGGACCGTTCAACCCAACAGCCCCCACCGGTCGCTGGGACACACGCGCCTCCTTAACAAAACCCTAGATCGCCTCCACAGGGGCAGGAACAGCACTTGACAACATTCACATCCGCTCACGATACCAGCGCCTCGGCCTCAGGGAGAGAGGACGGCGCCTCCCACAGCGAAGGCCAAAGCCCCCGCGAGCGACGCCACAGGCGGAGGCTGGAAGTGGGGCCACGCTCACAGTGCGGCCGCCCGGCCGAGGGCGCGGCCAGAGAGAAATAAGCGGCATCAGAACTGGAAAAGCAGCAGCAAAATGGTCTCTATTTGGAGATGGCAACTGTTAATCCGCACCTGCGGGTATTTTTCCATTGCTTTTCAGAGAGAGTGGGGGGAGAGCAGGAGGGAGAGAGAGAGACATGTCAGTGTGAGAGAGACACATCGAGTGGCTGCCTCCTGCAAACCGAGCGAGTCCACAACCCAGGTAGGCGACCTTGACCAGGAATCAAACCCGTGGCCTTCCAGTGCGAGGGCCGGCGCTCTAACCACTGACCCACATGGGCCAGGGCCAGAAAACAAATCTTATGTATATGTGTACGTATACATATTCCTGAAGACTCCCCCAAAACTGTTAGATCTAATCAATAAAATCAAGGTACAAAATTAACATGCAAAAATGATCAGTGTGCATACACTCTGAGTTATCTCAAGAAAAGAAATAATCCCATTTTAAAATAGCATCGAAAACAATAAAATACTGAGGGATACCCTTCACCAGGGACAGGTGAAAATCTTCACGCTGAAATGACGTGATCCTGGCGACAGAAGTGGAGATACAAAGACATGGAAAGCTATTCCTGTGTTCGAAATTAATTTTAATTCTATTTTTAATCCAGAATATAAAAAATACTGTCATTTCTATAGGTCATCAATATTAAAAACTAAGAAATATTTTAAATTTCCAATTGAAAATGTATACAAAAATTTCTTGGGAATTAGGTATTATTTTACCCCTAGCCGGTTTGGTTCAATGGGTAGAGCCGGACTGAAAGGTCCTGGGTTCGATTCCGGTTAAGGGCACATGCCCAGGTTGTGGGCTCTATCCCTAGTAGGAGGTGTGCAGGAGGCAGCCGCTCAGTAATACTCTCTCACCGTTGATGTTTCTGTCTCTCCCTCTCCCTTCCTCTCTGATCAATAAAAATATATTAAAAAAGAAAAACAATCCTAATTTATACGGAAGCACAGAAGACTCTGAATAGCCAAGGCGATCCTCACGAACAAGGACCAGGCAGGGCCAGCACACTCCCTGGTCTGAAGGTGTGTCATGAAGCTGCAGTGATCAGACAGCATGGTGACGGCGTGGACCAGTGACGGCGAACCTTCTGAGCTCGGCATGTCAGCATTTTGAAAAACCCGAACTTAACTCTGGTGCCGTGTCACATAGAGAAGTTTTTTGCTATTTGCAACCACAGTAAAACAAAGAATTATATTTTTGATATTTATTTTATATATTTAAATGCCATTTAACAAAGAAAAATCAACCAAAAAAATGAGTGCCATAGGTTCGCCATCACTGGCGTGGACAGACACAAGCCGTCGGAACAGAACCCAGAGCCCAGACATGACGCAGGCAGAGAGGGTCCCGTCAGATCTGACAGGAGCTACGCATGCTCAGTGGAGGAAAGGCAGCGTCCGCAGTAACGAGAGTCACAGGGGTCGCCTAAGACCATCCCGCATATCAGATATTTACATGACGATTCATCACAGTAGCAACATGACAGTGATGAAGTAGCCACGAAAATAATGTTATGGTTGGGTCACAACATGAGGAACTGTATTTAAAGGGCCAGAAGGTTGAGAACCACTGCCTTACCCAGTCAAGGAAACAACCAGCAAAATGAAGACAGCCCATGGGACGGGAAAGTGTGCCAGCCTCACATCTAATAAGGGTTTAAAATGCAAAACGTATAAAAAACTCACACAATTCAACAGACAAAAAGGAACAATCCAGCTTAAAAACGGGCAAAGGACCTGACCCCCAGCAAACACATGAGAAGGCGCCCCCCATCCCTCGTCCGGCAGCGCCCGACCCCAACGCGACGTCCCCGGGCCTTTCGGAACGGCTGCCCCCAAAGCGACAGAGATCACAAGAGCTGGCCGGGGCGGGGGGGTTGGGGGGGAGCGACTGTG
>NW_006296417.1:1483775-1486168 GCF_000327345.1 Myotis davidii | reverse complement strand
CAGTATGGAGGCTCCTCAAAAAAAAAAAAGATTAGAAATAGAAATAGAACCTCCGCCTGACCGAGCGCGTCCACATCTGGGAGTGTATCCGAAGGACATGAAGACACCATGTCGAAGGGCTTTCTGCACCCCATGTTCACAGCAGCTTTATTAATTTGGGAGATTTCAATATAGTCTAATATATTAATTGTTTTCTTTATGATTACTACTCTTTGTTTTCTTTTTAGAAAATAGCTTCCTCTTTTATGACCATGAAGATATTCTCACATTTTATCTTCCAGAAGCTCTCTTTACTCTTTTCTTTACCATTCAAAAAGATATCATCCCATTTACCACCCACGGACATCTCTCTCTCTCTCTCTCTCTCTCTCTCTCTCTCTCTCTTGAATGGATAAAAAGTCACACACACACACACACTCTCTCTCTGGAATATTACGGTGCCGTAAAAAAGGAAACCCGACCATTGAGACAGACGGACCTCGAGGACAGTAAGTGAAATCAGTCAGAGACAGAGACACACCGGATCCTTCCACGTCTATGTGCAGGCGAAAGAAAAAGAAAAAGCCAGACGCAGAGAGAGATCAGACCTGTGCTCCCAGAGGCGGGGAGGGAGGCGGGGCGGGGCGAGGGCAGGGAAAGGCACAGCTCCCGGCTGTGGTGAGGGACATGCCTGCGGAGCACGCGTGTGACACTGAAGAGTAAATCTCCAGGGCTCTCATTTCCTTACAACAGGAACCCCCCGCAGACACAAAACACGTGGCGTAATCCATAGAAAAGGAGCTCCGTGGGTTCTCATACGTCCGCCCGTGACCGCACATTATGCAGACCCATCAGCGAGGCTGTGGGTGACCTTCACCTGCCGATGACCTTGGGCCCAGCCCCTGCACAGGCCACCTCCATCTTTTCCAAAGCTGTCCCTTATCTCTTAGTTCTGAATGACCAGCCCCCAAGTTAAAAACAGAAAAAGGCATCAATTTCCTTCACAGAAGCAATGACTTTATTCCGTCTGAAGGGGGTACAGGAGGCAGCTCCTCATCTCTGCCCGGCAGTCACTGTCCGGGCTCAGCCACCCTGCGGCCCTGGGGACAGACAGCAGCCCTGGGACCCACACGTTCTGCAGCGAAGGCGCCCCAGTCCACTCTGTCTGGAGACCGTGGGTTTTGAGGCGCACGGTTCATCATGAAGATCCTTCAAGTGTCCACATGGAGGCCCATTTCCACGGGACTGAGGAGAGGAACTGAAGCCACCCCCACATCCCTCCACCGCACCCTCCCTTCTCCCGCCCAGGGACCTGCTCAGGCGTCCCGGCCTCAGGGCAGGTGCCATCCACATGCCCGCAGCTCAGCACCCACGCGAGCTCACCTCCCGGAGACAGAGCTGAGGCTGAGGCACCGCCATCACCCTCAGGGGGACCAGATGGGCTCCCGCAAAGCAGGCTGCCCCCCCGCCCCCGCCGGGCCTCAGAGGGCGTCCCATGCCCCCTTGAGCCACACACTGGGCACCGCTGTAGAATGAACAGATGGAGAGGGCACCTCAGGCAGCCAGCATCGCCCTCTCTATGGCTTTCGCAGGAGGGGCACCCCTGTACCCTCAAGTAAGTGGGCATTTCAGCACACGGGCTGTACTGTCCATGTACGGGGTGCTGGTCACCCGGAGAAAACACTAGGCCCAGTCCCTCCTGCGGCTCTGGAACCCTGAGGATGGAGTGAGGGAGCAGCGGAGGCCGCCTGTCCCTGCACCTGGCGCCAGGGGTACGCAGAGGCTGCTGCTGGGGATGCGGGACGGGCCACTGCCTGGCCTCACCGTCACGCGGGCATCTCCGGGACTGGCTGTCCTCTCTCCGCGCCAGATTCTGGCCAGCGAGAGGGCCTGGCAGGAGCGGCCTGGGGAGCCCGGTTCGAGAACGCTGTGGGGGTGCCCTGCGGGGGGCGCTGCCGCCCCTGCCCGGCCTCACACCTGCGGGGGACTCAGCGGTGACAGGATGCTCAGGGCGCCGCTTCCTCCGGTGACGGCAGCGGGGTCGAGGGCTCTGACCTTGGGAGTGACGTTGCCCAAAAGGCGAACCGGCAGGCGGACAGAGCAGGTGGCTCCCTGTGCCCGTTGCGCTCAGAAGCAGGTGACGGGTGCCACGTGGACAGCGCCTTCTCCAGGGAGACAGGAAGCACTTTCACCAGAGCCCACGCCCCCCACGGGCAGCCTGGCTCCGCGGCCCTTGCCAAGGCCATGCCTCTCCTTCCCAGCACGGCCCATTTGGGGGCCACGCAGGGCACCCACCCAATGCCTTCAAAGCCAAGGGCACATCCGTGCAATGTCCCTGCCCCCGCTTCCTGGGTGCAGGAGGCCCGGGGGGCGGCTCGCGGCCTTGGCTGGAGGTGGGCGGCAGCCGGGGACGC
>NW_006296417.1:1480749-1483128 GCF_000327345.1 Myotis davidii | reverse complement strand
GTCAGCGGGCTGGGCGGGGCGGCGGCGCTGTCCGGGGCTGGCAGCTCCTCCACCGTCACTCTGGTCTCTGAGGACGGGCCCGGGAGGGGCCTGAGCTCTCGGTGGGTCTCAGTGAGGATCCCGTGGCTTCTCACGGGAATCTTAACCGATTTCAAAGCAAACAAGTCCTGCTCTCGGATGAAGCTGTTGGCTCGCTTGATGTCTGCAACCTGGGGGAGCCACGACACAAGCATCACGACCGACAGCCCGCCCCTGGGAACTGACCTCCAAAAGCAGCGCTCAGCCTTTCGGGGGGGGGGGTAACCAGACGGTCCGGGTGAGAATAGACCGCCCCTTCATGAACAGATGGGGGGGGGGGGGGGGGGCACGCCCGCCCAGCTTTCGAGTAGGATGGACACACCCCGTCGGTGTGGCTCAGGGGCTGAGCATCGACCGAGGAACCAGGAGGTCTCAGTTCAATTCCCGGTCAGGGCACATGCCTGGTTGCGGGCTTGATCCCCAATGGGGGACGTGCAGGAGGCAGCTGACAGATGATTCTCTCTCATCATTGATGTTTCTATTTCTCTCTCCCTCCCTCTTCCTCTCTGAAATCAATAAGGATATATTTTAAAGAAAAATAATACAATGAACCAGTGGGAAACTGCAGCTACGCACAAACTTACTTCAGGCTAAAGATCGCTGGTCTTTGGCTTTAATATACAGCCCAATCCTCAGTAGTTCCTACAGACTTACGAGTGTGAACAATCTGAGCTCAGTTTTGGAAAAGGCTTTGTTTGCAGTGTGGCTGCCACAAGATGCTGTGAGGTGAGCCACAGCCATGGCGGCGAAAGGACCGCCTCGCCTGTTCTTCTTGTAACTTTGAGGCAACAGCGCCCCCGTCTGGCTGCCCCCGCCCCCAGCTGAACCCAGTGGGCAGCTGCGTGGACCCAGCTCTCCCTAACCACGAGCTCTCAGAGCTGTGCCCTCGCACACCAGCGGGCACACACACTTCTGCTGCTCAGAAGAGTGCGGACACTCACAACCGAGGCGGGGAGCCGGGGCCGACACCTCCCTGCCAGCGCTAGGGCTCCAGGAGAAAGGAGCGACTGGGTGCGTTTTGGAACCCAGCAGCGTTCAGGGCCAGCCCCTCCCAGAATGAGGCCTCGCGGTTCAGAGGGAGGGTTGTGAGGCCAGGGCAGGCCCTTCCTCCAGCTCCTGTGTGAGCATCGGGGACGGGTCCCATGGTCTGCACGGAGCAAGGCCACGTGTGAACGCACGTCACGGCCCGCAGGCCTGCGGACAGGGGCGCGTTCCCGCCGAGGCCTCTGCTACCTGCGTCTCAGGGAGTTTTAATCACCTGGTTACACTGGGCTCAGGGGCATGTTTCATCCACGCCCTGAATTCAGGCAGGTGTGTGAGACCATGTGTCTGTGTCCCTAACAACTACCAGCGAATTTCTTACTCCCGATGGGGAGACCGGGCATGTGCTGGAGGCATTACCCGGCTTCCTGGGTCCACTGAGCATGACCTCGGGGGAACTCACGGTGTCTGCTCAGGCGTGTGGGGCAGGGTTCGCTCATACACATGGACCCGTACAGCTGCCCAGAGCGTTTTATGAGCCAAATGTACACATTTCAGCACAACGCCGCGCCCACCAGGTGTACCCGGGACCGGCCTGTGTGTTTCCCCTGGAAACAGCACCCCACACAGGTGCCAGCCACTGGGGCCTCGTTAGAGAAAGGAGTCACGTGAAGGAGGGGAAGATTTTGAGAGTAAGTTGCCAGGCGGCCTTAGAGAAAGCCCCAGAAAGCCATCGGTCGCAGAGCGCCAGCCACACACAACAACCAGTTCCCACCCAGGAGCAAACGCAGCCGTTCCGGAAACGCGTTCCTACTTACTTGGCCACCGTCAACCACTCTGAGCGCTAAAGACACAATTAGAGAGAGAAACAGGGTTACACGGGCACAGCTCACAGAGAGGCTCGCTCATGCAGCTCCAGAGAGAGAGACGGGGCAACGTGACCAATGGAATAAGTGACCACCAGCAAGAAAGGCTCGGAAAAAGAGACGCAGCCACAAATAAACAAGTCAGTAAATAAGTAAAAATAAAGCAAGCACACCGAAGAAATCTTGCATAAACTCTGCCTGGCGCCTCTGGCCCCATTAGGTCTTAAATACAATGCGCTCCAAAGGAAAGAAAAGGTTTCAGAATCTGTTGGGGGGAGGACAGGGAAGAGGAGAGGGATTTTGCAAGAAGGGCTCAGCCCACCAGCTGGGACTCCTAACCTGACGCGGCCGAGCCCATGGGAGGGAAAGTGCTCCCACCTGTGAGCGCGGGCCGCGAGGCCTCCCCAGCCCCCGCCCGGCGGGAAGGGGTGCCAGGCCTCCCCCGGGGTCTTAC
>NW_006296417.1:1480091-1480507 GCF_000327345.1 Myotis davidii | reverse complement strand
GGGCCGTGGAAGGCCTTGGCGGGCGCTCCCTTCTGCCTCATTTTCTTCACTGCAAACCAAAGCCCGGCGTCAATTCCGCACCAGGGGCAGCCACCCCCACTGCGTTGAAGACGAGCGTCTTATTAGGGGGTACTCCTCGCCCCAAGCATGGCAAACAGTCAAAAATACCAAAATACCAGCAGCACTGAACTGTGTTTATGCAGAAACAGAGGCGAGAGAGAAGGCAATCAAAACACCATTTTTTCCCAATTGTATTTTTTTTGTTTTGTTCAGAAAACCCAAGGGCTCCTCTTCTTCGCCCCTTAGTCTTCATCCACACCGGTGACCCCCCAAGTTGTCCCAACGAGTCCAGGAATGAAATCTCTCCAGCACAGAATGACAGCCCCGAAGGGTTGGCATCCGGGCCTGTGGGAACC
>NW_006296417.1:1451342-1479976 GCF_000327345.1 Myotis davidii | reverse complement strand
CACCGACCCGGGCCAAGGCCACCCCGCAAACCCCGATACCTCAGCTCCCAGGATTCGCCGCGCCCGTCGCCCGCGCCGCCGACACTGCTGCGCTTGCCCATTGGCTGCGAATATCTGCGGACTCAAGGGGCGAGGCAGCCAATGAAACCAGCGGGGGGCGGGCACTAGGACGAATCTGGCATCCTGATTGGTCAGCACCGGACCAGCAGGGAGCGAGGCTCGGGGCTGGGGGCGAGGCCTGGACTGGGGGGCGGGGGCGGGATCGGGGGCGGAGCTTCTAGGGGGCGGGGTCCCAGCTCTCCAACCTGAGCCCCGCCCCGCCCTCCTGCCTGTCACTGGCTGTAATTCACCTGAAGGCCTCACTCCCACAGCGGAGACCCAGGCAGAGAAGGTACCTTTGCTCAGATGGGCGAGGGGTCCGCCCCGCCCGCGAGGATAACAACAGTCCACCAATGTCAACACCGAACCACCACAACTCGGACCAAAAAAATTCAATTTATCGAATGCAGGGTGGCTGAGGGCTCCTTCACCTTAAAGGTCATGGATGAACTCACACACGAAATCACAAACGTTTAAAACTCCCATCCAAAAAAGACAACCGAAATTAAGAAGCAAAACTAACTGGAGGAAAAGAAATGCAACAAACACCACAAATGATTAAAATCCTTATTTGAGGGAGACCTCGTCAAATGAATAAGAAAGACACTAAGACCACAGTAAATGGATGGGTGCAGACAGTTCACCAAAGAATCCAAATTGTGCACAGTGAAGAAAAACTAACCCTCACCAGCAGTCAAATTAAACCAAAGGATTAAAACAGTAAGGTTTCAGAAAACCCTTCTATGGCTTTCCATCCTGCTTAGAATGAAAGACAAATTCTTTATCTTGGCAGACAAGTCCAGGATGGCGTGAGGGCTCCAACGCATTCTTTGCCATTCTGCTCATTCCTCTCAGCCACACTTGCCTTTGCATCACTTCCCAGTTAATTTACTTAGCGGTCATCATCTCTAGGTCTGTTTTGCTCACCACTCCCAGTGCCCACCTCAGAACCTACACTTAGTAGATGCTCATTAAATAGTGGTTCAATAGGACAGACATGAAGTGATGTGATCCTGGGAACAGAGGAGCAAAGTAGCAGGACCAAAATCCAAATCCTAAAGTGTCTCACTCCGAAGACCCTCTGTCAGCCACGGCTGTGCTTCTGGCCCACAGATGTGATGGCCGGAGCACCTGCAGTCATTGTGGACCATGAGGCAGCAACAGTGGAGGTGGGATCCATGTGGAATCCAAAGCAGAAAGGTGGAAGGCATTATTTGTCCCAAATGTCACAGCTGGTAAGTACAAGAGGCGGGATATACCTCCAGGCAGTGGCCACTGAAAGTTTCTGAACAGGACTGGTTTTTTTAAAATTTTTTTTAATTGATGGGAGAGGGAGAGAGGAATAGAAACATCTATGATGAGAGAGAATCACGGATCGGCTGCCTCCTGCACGCCCCCTACTGGGGATGGAGCCCACAACCTGGGCATGTGCCCTGACCGGGAATTGAATCAATAACCTCTTGGTTCCTAGTTGGGTCGATGCTCAACCGCTGAGCCACATCAGCCGGGCTTTCCCATGCTGACCTTTAACCCCAGCGCTGGCTTTCCTAGGCATGCCAGGGAATTCTGCCAGGTTCACAGGGCCCAACTCAACACCCCCACACCCCCCATCTCCTCCCCAGCCCCCTGAGATCAGGTGGGGACAGACCTCATTTATACCTTTTATAGGAATTACATGCTAACATGGAACTATTTTAGATATATTCGGTTACAGAAAATATTATGAAAATCAATTTCACATATGGATCCTCTTAGTACTCTGAGTTAGAGGCATTCCCAGGCCTGGGACCGCTGGCTGAAAGAGGATGTAAATTTAATTTTACAGGCTGTTGCCAGGTTGCTTTCAAACAAATGCCACAACAATTCACATTTCAGCAACAATTTCCAGAGAACCCCATATTGGTACTTATTTTTTTTTATCAATCCGCTAGGTATAAAGTGATAGGCTGTTTCTTAAATTTGCATTTTTCTAACTACTAACAAGTTTAAGGACCTTTTTTGTGTCGATCATTTCGATTTGCTCCTCTGTGAACTGCCGTGTTAACTGGATTAGGATTAGCTGTGTACAGCAGAAAACCCCAAACTAGCAGAGACCATGTGTGTTGTCCTCGGCCCTCGTGTGCCAAGATGGCTGCCACAGCCATCTTGGCATCACATCCGCATTCCAAGCAGCAGGCGAGAGGCGGGCACGAAGGCGAGCACCCGGCCTCCCTTTAAGGAGACTTCTTGGACATTACACGTAATATTTCTGCTCGCATACACTGAGTCAGGACACATGCCTGGATTGCAGGCTTGATCCCCGGTAGGGGGCACCTGATCGATGTTTCTCTCTCATCGATATTTCTCTCTATCCTTTTCCCCTCCTCTCTTTCTAAAATCAATAAAAATCCAACATCCTTTCATGATAAACACATTCAACAAACGAGGAATAGAAGGGAACTTTCTCAACCTGCTTTATGACATGAATGGAAACCCCCAAGCTCACATCATACTTAACGAAGAAAGACTAAAAACGTTCCCCTTAAAATTGGGGGCAAGACAAGGATATCTGCTCTTGTCACTGCTATTCAACATTGTAGTGCAGGTTCTGACTGGGGCAGTTCGGCAAGAAATTAAAATAAAAATCATTTAGATGGGAAATGGAGAAGTAAAACCATCTCTTTTGCAGATGACATAATATATGCAGAAAATCCCCTGCCAAATCCATAAGAAACTATTAGAGCTAACAGATGAGTTAAGCAAGGTCGCATAAAACACACTTCTATATAGGAAAGAAATCCTGGACGAATGGGCGATCCATAAAAGAAATATTCCACATATAGCAATGAACAGTCTGAAAATGAAATTCCGAAATAATTATACTTACAATAGTAGCAAAAGAGAATAACATGCTTAGGAAGACATTCCACAAAAGAAGTGGCGGACTTGTATACTGAAATCTAAGGAATTTAAAAGGACCCCAATAAATGGAACGACCCCTCACATTCATAATTTCATATTCTGATGGCAATTCTCCCCAAATTGATTTGCGGATTCAGTTTAGTACCTCTCACAATTCCAACTATCTTTTTATTATAGATATCGACAAGCCCATCTTATAATTCATACAGACATTTGAAGGACCCAGAGGAGCCAAAACGATTTTGAAAAGCAAGGACAAGATGGGAGGACTCAAAATTTCCAATCTCACACCTTCCTACAAAGCGACAATAATCAAAACTGCCGTAAGAAGAGACATTCAGGGGAATGGAATAGAACCGACAGTCCAGAAAAATCCACACATTAAAAGGCAATGGTTTTGGACAAGGGTGTCAAGACCATTCAATGGACATAGAAATAGTCTTTTCCACAAATCCCACAGGACAACTGAATATCCACATTATAAAATAAACTTGCATCACTATTGCATGTCATATTAAAATATTGTTTTTGTGATGAATCACTATGCTTTAATTATGTTCAATTTGTAACAATGAAAACACATCCTGCATATCAGATATTGACATGACGATTCATAACAGTAGCAACATGACAGTTATGAAGTAGCAACGAAAATAATTTTATGGTTGGGGGTCACCACAACATGAGGAACTGTATTAAAGGGCCGCGGCATTCTTAGAAGCAAACATGGGCCTGGAAATGCGTGACCTTGGGATGAGGCAGGTTTTCTTGGATGTGACACGGAAAGGACAAGCAATCAAAGGAAAAGCAAACAAAGTGGATTTCGTCACAAGTACAATCCTGCCCGTGAAACAGCGCTAGCGAGGAGGTGAAAGGGGCCCACGTGGTCCAAGGAGATCTTCGAAAATCATCTCTCTGACAAGCATCTAACCTCCAGACTATATAACGAATTCATACCACTCAACAATAAACAGACACCCCACTTAAAAATGACAAAGAATATGAGTAGACGTTTCTCCAAAAAAGACATAAAAATTAGCAGTAATCTTTAAGCACCTGTAAAGATGTTTAATATCAGTGCTGACTATTTTGGGTTGAATGCACGACATTGTAGATTTAAAGAAACAAACCAACAACACCTAGAAAATTGCACAGGTCATGTGAGGCTCTGAATTATTACACCTGCATTTTTCTGCAGGCAGCGGGACCAGAGACAGAGTGAGGGTGCCTGGCCAGCAGGGGGCGCTGTGTCGTCACCGTGGATCCAGCCTTGGGCTTTCCCTCCAGATCACACAGCTGGGGAGGGGCAGAGCTGGGATTTAAAGTCCTGTCTCTTTAATGCCAAAGCGCATGGTTTTCCTACTGTCATTCACCCAAGATCATGGTGCAGGGAGGGATGTGAGTGCAGCGATGGATGGGGCCCTCTTTCTGGCTCGCCAATGACTACCTTCTCCCTGTACCCTCACAGGTAGAAGATATATATGTTATGTGTATATGTACATATGCACATGTGCATATATATGTATGTATATGTTCATGTATATGTATATTTGTGTGTGTGCATACAACACACACACATCTCACCAAGAGAACCCCCCCTAATTACCTCCAATAGCCCTACCGGGGGTTAGGGCTTCCACATACGAATCCTATAGGGACGCGACCTTTCCTTCCAGCGCAAATGCCTTTGACATTCACTGGCCTGTGTAGTGCCCCTCGCCAGCGCCCTGCGTCTTCGTGCGGATGCATGTCGCCTTGCCGCCCTCCTCTTCTGCTTCCCTATTCCTTCCTCTTCACTGAGGCATCTTCTTTCGCGCCAGGCATCCTTTATTCCATCCCGTGGGCCTGTGAGAGTGTCACTCCCTGTCTGTGCAACCGGGGACCTCTGCCGCCTCCCAAGGTCACGGTGCCCAGGCCACCTTCTCTCCCAGCCCGAACCCCAGAGCGTCCTGAAGGCATCTCTTTCCTGAGCTACAGGAACAACATCCACTTGAGGGGAAACTGACTTTCCAAATGCACCGTATGCTGTTGCTTCTCTCTAGGAGGCTGGGGCAGTAAGTAGCCTCTACCTTGTCCGAGTAACAACCTCTACTGCACAGAGGTAACCACCATTCAAGAAAGCAGTTGTGCCAGCCGGTGTGGCTCAGTGGTTGAGCATTGACCTATGAACTAGGAGGGCACAGTTCCATTCCTGGTCAGGGCACGTGCCCGGGGTTGCAGGCTCGATCCCCAGTAGGGGACGTGTAGGAGGCAGCCAATCCATGATTCTCTCGCCTCATTGATGTTTCTGTCTCTCTCCCTCTCCCTTCCTCTCTGAAATCAATAAAAATAAATTAAAAAGAATGAAAGAGAAAGCAGTTGTCCCCTGGAGCAGATGGTGGGCGCCAGGAAGGATGCTGTAAGTCAGGGTAGACTTAGTAATGGGTTTCTGGTCGGAGGAGACCACCAGGGCTGCCCATTAGCACCACATTAGTCAGGGCCATTGTTCAAGAACAAATCAATCATGAATCAGAGCTTGAGCCACGCATGATTAATGGGTGGCGCGGTGTCACCATGAATCACGCTCCGGAGTGCTGAGGAAAGCCCGAATCGCGAGAAGGTGAGGGTTTAGGGTTTCCTGAAACGAAGCTCAGTCAGTGATATTCATGAGCGGATGACGTACTGTGCTAACCAGGCCTTGGTATTAGTCCAACCCCATTAGGGATCCCAGGGGCTGCAGGGCTGCCCAGCTGCTGAGCTTTCTGGAATAGAGGGATTCGTATGCAGCCTGTGTCTGGGGAGAAACCGTATACAACCCATCGTGTGTTTTCAGAGCTCGACATGGAGAGCAAACGAGAAAGGAGAGGTTTAAGATTTCCAATTAAATTCAAACGTTGCATGAGGCTGGGAAGAGGCCAGATGTCCTTGCAGTTGGGGACGTAGGTCCTCAGAGCCCCATAGGACTGGAAGCCAACCTCCGTGTGAGGGTCAACTTTGGTGGAGCAAGACGCAAAGCAAACTGGGAGTTGCACACTGCTAAGGCGCTTTTAAAAATATATATACATTTTTATTGATTTTATTATTATTATTACTTTTTAATCATGGATACAATGCTTGTGCCTGCTGTCAAGCATACCCCCTCAATGCTTAAAAAAATATTTGTAGTGATTTCAGAGAGGGAGAGAGAGATAGATACTTCAGTGATGAGAGAGAATCACTGATTGGCTACCTCCTGCACATCCCCCACTGGGGATCGAGCCTGAAACCCAGGCATGCGCCCTGACCGGGGAATCGAACTGTGACCTCCTGGGTCATAGGTCAATGCTCAAACACTGAGCCACACTGGCCAAGCTATTTTTATTGTTTTTAGAGAGAGGAAGGGAGGAGGAGAGAGAGCTAGAAACATCAATGATGAGAGAGAACCACTGATTGGCTGCCTCCTGCATGCCCCACACTGGGGATCCAGCCACAACACGGGCAGGTGCCCTGACCAGGAATCTAACAGTGACCTTCTGGTTCATGGGCCAATGCTCAACTAAGATGCTTTTTCATGCTATTGGTCCAGCTGCTATTATTGTCACGAGCGAGAATAATACCAGCTACCATCTCTTGGACCAACTGTGTACCAGGCTCTGCCTTAGGTGCTCGGTAGACATGAACATACGTAGCTCTATATTGGGAGACAAGAAGACTGTGTACCTGCGATGTCGAGCACACAGAATCCCGGGGTGTGGGGGCTCAGGAACCGTCTTATTGCTCCGCTCGCTTTTCCTGTAAGTCCACTCTGTGGGGACGGGTCTCCCCTGCCCACGGATGACAGCTGTGGCCCATGAATTTCCCTGTTCTCTCCTGGGTAAGAAAAGCAATTCCCTGGTCATTTTCTCAGGTCAATTTCAGTTGCAATCTATGATCTCTGTTCAGCAATAACTAGTTCCATTAAAGGATCTAAATTCTGAGCTTATTTTAAAAATTGATATATACACATATACTTCATATACATTATACAAAAAATACATTTATGTATATTCCAAACAGATGGTGGCAATTATCTTTTTTAAATAAATTGATTTCAGAGAGGAAGGGAGAGGGAGGGACATGATGAGAGACAATCATGGCTGGGCTGCCTCCTGCACGCCCCCTGCTGGGGATCCAGCCCACAACCCGGGCATGTGCCCTGACCGGGAATCGAACTGTGACCTCCTGGTTCAAAGGTCAATGCTCAACCACTGAGCCACGCCGGTCGGGTCAAACTCTGACCTTATTTAAATTTGAGACCACTGCTCCTTCTGTGGCGTAAGCAGGAAACCTGCTTGGGAAAGGGGTCCTTGATGAGCCTCTTTGGGTTTCCCACCAATGGCCTTCCTCCTCCTGGGCAGGGTGGACAGGAAAGGGGAGCACGGACCTTCTGACCTGCCAGCTACTATCGGGTACAGGCACCCCTCCAGCCCTTTCATAGGTTGTTTGAAGACAGACCCGCGCCCAACCCACCCTGTCATGTGCGGGGGGCTCTCACCTGGAAGGCTGACACGGGCGACACGCTCCCTCCACTGTGGCTGCGGCTCCTTCTGCAGCTCCTGGGATCCTGGCTGATGACGGCTGGACCCTGGCTGTGGTCCCCTCCGAACACAGCCCTCTCGGATGGTGACCTAAGCCCCCTCCACTGGCTCCCTCTCAGAGCCCACACATTGGAACACAGGCCGTCCTGGGGCAGTCACCGCCCCTTTGTTCTGCCAACAAAGCACCCAGGCAGCCAGCTGGGGACTGAATTGAGCCCCCCTGGTCAACATGTTGCAGTGCTAAGCCACAATGTTACTGTATTTGGAGACAGGGCCTGTAAGGAGGTAAAGAAGGTTAAATGAGGTCATAGGGGTGGGGCCCTGATCCAAGAGGATTAGTGTCCTTATAAGACAAGACACCAGAGTTTTCTCTCTCTGGGACACCAGCTTTCCAGCACCAGAATGAAGGGTTGGGAATGTCATAAAGATTCAGGGGTCTCTAGGAGGGGTTGAGGAGGTCTGCTGGGTGAAGAGAGCCTCCATGGGGTACAGCCAGGAAATTCCCAGGGGGATGGCCCAGGCCCATTTGCACAGGGGTCCAGCTGCCATCTCTCCCTGTTTTGTTCCAGACATACCTGAGACATCTGTTTTCCTGTAATCCTACCTGGTCCCCAAAGGAGGTACTCACCCGAGAACAGAACCACAACCACATTGCTGCCAGCAGGCGGCAGACATCAGAGGGAGTCGCTACCATATTTCAGCTGCTGGAGGAGGGGAGCCATGCCCAGGGCCCAGGTGCAGACAGGGCCTCAGTCCATGGTTTGGTAGATCAACCCTGGCCCTTGACCACAGCAGGAAAAAAAAATGCGAGAAACATGGATCGGCTGCCCCCTACTGGGGATCGAGCTCGCAACCTGGGCATGTACCCTGACCGGGCATCGAACCGTGGCCTTCTGGTTCACGTGTGTGTGGGTTGATGCTCAACCACTGAGCCACGCCGGCTGCGCTATCCAGTGTTTTGTTTTCATCTCAATGACTCTGTCAATGATGAGTTGCCTCGCTGGCTCTTTCCTATTTACTTGATTTTGTGTCAAGATTTCCTGTTCGTTTACAAATATTTGCTCCTCCCAGGTTTGCCTTTTGCCGTCCCCACCAGCTGTGAGAATACAGCTCAGATCTGCGAACGGCTGTGTGCAGACGGACACACATCCATCGGCCTGCATGCAGGACCGTTCAATGAGGTCCGACCCATGGACCCGCTTGGAAAGCACAGGTGAGGTCATTATGATGTGACATTGGTGATCAATGTGGGAGGCCCAGGACTCACTGGAGGCTGCCAGGGGGGTGGTACTCAAACGTTGAGAACTTGGCTGTGCTGAGTCCCAGCCATCGCAAAGCCAGCAGATCCTATTCCACGCCCCCACCCGCCCCCACCCCGGGCAGAAGTTGTGTTTATCCTGACTCCGGAGCCAACAGCCCTATTAGTTTTGAGCTGACTTAAATATTTTTCCACATTTGGGCAGAGCCACTGTGAGCCAAGGGAAGGGCATGCCCACATATTGTTATGATTCTCTGAGGACAGCGACTGTGCCTCGTTTATCCTTCCTTCCACCCTGCATCCACCGCTCGGCTCAACAAATGCTTACTCCCCTGGCTGGTGTGGCTCAGTGAGTAGAGCATCGGCCCGCAGACTGAAGGGTCCTGGGTTCGATTCTGGCCAAGGGCACGTACCTTGGTTGGAGGCTCAATCCTGGGCCCTGGTTGGGGTGCGTGCGGGAGGCAACCCATCGATGTGCCTCTCCCCCTCCCTTCCACTCTCTCTAAAAAATAAATCAATGGAAAAATATCCTCGGGAGAGGACTGACAACAGCAGCAGCAAATGTTTACGGACTCACCCTGTAAAATGGTCATTTAACGGGAGTCATGATATAAAATACAGCCCGGCCGGTGTGGCTGAGTGGTTGAGTGTGGACCTATTAACCAGGAGGTCATGGTTCAATTCCCGGTCAGGATACATGCCCGGGCTGCAGATCAGATCCCCAGTAGGGGGCGTGCAGGAGGCAGCCCATTGATGGTTCTCTCTCATCATTGATGTCTCTCTCCCTCTCTCTCCTTCACCTCTGAAGTCAATAAAATATATATTAAAAAGAAACATGAACGATGAGAGAGAACTACTGATCGGCTGCCTCCTGCACGCCCACACTGGGGATCGAGCCCGCAACCTGGACATGTGCCCTGACTGGGAATCGAACCGTGACCTCCTGGTTCATAGGTTGACGCTCAAACACTGAGCCACGCCGGCCAGGCCCCATTCAGGGTTTGCAACCACACAGGGAGGAGGCCCAAGACGGAATGCTTGGTTAGCACTGGCTCACTGGGGGAGACACGGCCAGAACCGCATGGACCAGCGCTCCCTGACACTGTCCACAGCTGGCCGGCAGCCCCCAGCTCCCTGCAGACAAGCCCCGCGACACCCCCGGGAGGAAGGCACACCGTCTCCCTCTCTCAGCCTCGAGCACTGGCTTTGTCTCTTGCTGCACAGACAGCTCACGACTGTTACAGGAAAAACACTTTATTGAACATATTCAGCTCGCTTCCAATGAAATGATCAATCTTTCATGTACAGTGTGTCCAATGTGTGTCTTCTATTGTATTTCTTTTCTTTTTTTTTCTCTGCTTCTTCTTCTTTCGAAAACCAGCACCAAAACAGTCACACAGAATAACCCGGGGGCAGAACGCAAAGTGAGTTAACTAATGGGAACTATATACATCTGACCCCGGAGAGAACAAGACATGGTATTACTGCCACTGAGATTGTGCCCTGTGGGCAGAGGTGGCCAAGCCATGGTCAGCCGAGAGGGTTGCATTTGCACCAATGAGAACAGCACCATGAGCCCGGCCGGTGTGGTTCAGTGGTCAAGCGTCAACCCATGAACCAAGAGGTCACGGTTCGATTCCTGGTCAGACTCGATCCCCAGTCAGGGGCGTGCAGGAGGCCGATCAATGATTCTCTCTCATCATTGATGCTTCTCTCTCTCTCCCCCCGTCCCTCCCCCGCCTCTGAAATCAATAAAAATATTTTTTAAACAAATAGCACCAGGAGATCCTAAGACGGCAGTTAGCCTCGCGTGTGTGCGACCGCGTAGGGACAGCACTTGGATGACAGTACAGGGTGTTCTTAACCATTAAGACACGCTGCTGCCACTGTGGCCATCACGGGGTATTTGTGTCTTCTGAACAAAGTGGGGCGATGGCTGCACCGAGGTCAGTCGTTGCTGGTGAGTTTCAGATCACCAGCGCTCACGTGAGTGAAAGGAGCACCTTAGGGAAGCAATGGGGTGTTTCTTAACAACCGAATCGGCCACTTGCACTCTGAGGGTGTGGGGCCCTTGCCAGGGGCGCGCAGTTGACACAGAGGCGACAGGGAAAGGGCTCAGCCAGGAGCCCAGGCCGCGACCCACGCAGGCGTGCAAGCTAAGCTGCCCTGGCTTCCTGAGCTGGCCTCCCCCCGCCAACCCCCTTGCTCCGCGCCCCCGGCTTTGTCCATCTGTGATGAACTACAGAACATTTGGGGCTAAGGAAAAACAAAATCCTAGTGCCCCAAGATTTAAGAATGCTGTGGGTACAAGAGCCAGGGGGGAAGGTGACATTAGAGGATGGGCAGCCCCATCCTGGCCTTCTGTCCCTTCTCTCCGCAGAACACCGGGCACTGAGCACCAAAGGAGGGTTCTCCGCTCCTCACTGATTCCAGGGGCTGGGGGTAGGGGCAGTGGCCAAGGGGCTGCATCAAGTCCCGGCCACCCCTCTCCCCTTCCCCCATCCCTGGAGCAGGCTTGAGAGAGCAGAGGGATTTGTTGTTTGTCACTGTGATTGAAGCTGACCTGAACGTCGTGACATCCACAACACAAACACAGACCACAGACACAGCGCCAATAAGCGAAAAAGCACCCGGAGAAGGCCCCACGCACATCCTCTGGGCTAACGGAGTTGATGGCGGGGTCTTCATGGCAAAGTCCTTGAACATGAGCACCAACCCAACTGCCACCACGCTGGCCAGGGAAACGGACATCTTGGCATCCAGGGTCCGTTCCCAGGCTGGGGTTCCTTCCTCCCAGCTCCCGGGAGGTGAGCGGTGAGCGGCCTGTGCGCGAGCAGTGCTGTGGGTTGGAGGATCCTGGCTGCAGGACTGTTGTTCCCTGTCGTCAGGACTCATCTGTGCCCTCAGAGGGGTCACCTCCCCGGGTTCCAGAGAGGGCACAGCTCTGTGTTGAGGGGCGAAGAGACTGAAGGTGGGAAAGACCCTCTTCATGCTTTTCTGGGTGTCCTACTTGCCCCACTGGGTAGATGGTCAACAGGGACATGACAAGGTCTGCGCTACAGGAAGGCTGGATGGCCGGGCAGTGGTCCCTGGTCCCGGCCAGGCGGCTCTCCTCCATGGATCCTGGTCCACTAGGTGGAGTGTCCCCTGGAGGAAACCTGCCCGTGATGGACGAAGCGGCCAGGCTTGAGCTCGAATCTTCTGAGGTTCTGGAGATAATCAACTTCAGGCAGGTGGCCACGGCCACTGGGAAGCCATCCACGAGGTGCCAAATTTATGAAGTCCTGGCTAGAATAGAGGGCCCCCCCCAAAAAGTAGAGTAGAGGGCCCCAGAAGGCAGAGAGGAGCCCCCACGACCCTGACAAGGCTGTCCTGGGCTCCCCCGTCTGCCAGGAAGCGATCCCAGAGCTGCTCACAGCACCTGGAAGAGAGGGTCTTCCATTTCCCTGGGTGGACAGCAGAGATCTGACAATTAAGCACCTCCCCAAACCTAAACCCTTCCGGAATCTTCTCCCCAACACAGCTGATGCAATGCGGCGTGGCCCCGGTCTCCCATTGGTTCACACAGATCCAGCCTTGCAGAGGGAAGTCCTCCAGGCCAGGCCCAGGGTCCAGAGAACCTGCTCTCAGCGCTGGGCGGACGGCAAAGTCCCTGTGTTGTCGCAAGGCCCCTCCTGAGAGGCCGCCGGCATCTGTCCTTCCGCCCAGGGTGCCGCTGGCTTTCAGAATAAAGCCTGATTGCATGTCCACGGTCCCGTTTGGGCTGCTCCACCCCGTGATACACGAAGCACCAGGAATCCGGACCTCAGAAGAGAGTGGAGGCAGAGGCGGCCAATGACATCTTGCTCTGCTGTCGGTTGTCAGAGGTGCCCCCGCCGAGGTCCAGGGAACCTTCGAGACTGTGCCGATTCTGTGGCTCAGGCCTATCTTCCCCTTACTGCAGAAAGCCAGCCAGTGGCTCTGAACAATATATTAAGTATAAAAGCACCAAGGCAAAGGTCAAGTCCACACTTGAGTTCTACGGGGACTGGATTCTTGGGATGGCCTGGGGGGAGGGGCGCTGTGCTCTGGAGGATCCTGGCTGCAGGACTGCTGTGCCCTCAGATGGGTGGGTGTTCAGCTGGCCCTGGAGTGTGGCGGGACTGCGGGAGCGCGTGTCATGAGCTTGGTGAGGGCGGGGGCAGTGGTCGGCGCATCTTGTTGGCGTAGAAGTCCCTGCACGTCTGGCAGCAACGCTGGTACCACCGCATGTCCTGGCAAAGGTTCTTTTCCCGGATGACCCGACAGTACACGGTCCACTGGTCCCGCGTGCACTTATAGGTCAGGGCAGCTACGGGGACAGTGGAGAGAGAAAGCCTGGGGGTTACGGATGGCAGGGGGTCATTGTGACAAACGCCAGGAGGTGGCCCATGGCCCGACCCACAGTGGGCCGCCCTTACCGTTGCCCCGTGGAGCCTGGTGGAGCCTGAGGAGGTATGTCCCCTGCTGGGGACACTGCGGCTGCTGCTTTCTTCTACAGGGGATGCACCCCTGTGTCCAACGTGACCACGTGGCAGAGTTTGGTGGTCTGGCTGCCTCCTTGGGATGGGGGCACTGCCCACCCTGCTTCTGAGCTAAGTGGCGCTCACTGTTATTTTGTGGCAGGAGACCTCGTCACTATGGGCATTTATGAAGCATGAGGACATGGGGCGCTGAAGATCAAAGGGCCCACACAGCTCAAGGTCACAGTGCAAGGTCACAGCACAAACAAGGGTCATGGTTCTGCAGAGAGGAGGCCCTGCCTGAGGGACATCCCTGGGGGACCCCGCGGGCTGGTGCATACAACAGCCTGGGGTGCGCTTCCATAAGCTCACTCACCCTCGCCCCACCCAGCGCAGCCACAGAGAAACACCCTTCATTCCGGTGCCTTCCAAGCGTCAGGGAAAGGGCTGTGGGTGGGACATACTCCCTAGGGATGTCTGTTTGGGCGCCAGTGGACCAGTGTTCAGTGTTTCTCGCCCTGCACCCTGCTGGCCTGGCCATGCCCGCTTACGGCCGAGTTGGGAGCCCGCGGGACCAAGCTGCTCGCACAGAAGGTCCCCGTTGAACAAAAGACCAAACCCACTAAAACTTCCCCCGTTTTCTCGAGCCCGGCTTGAGGAACATCCCGTGCGGACGTCCCCAAGGATTCACGAACAACACCCCCACCGCCTCCCTTTGCCCCGCCCCACCTAGGAACCCTAAAACATTTGGGGGGATTCCCTCGTGTTCCCCAGGGGTGGGCAGGGGGGTCAGCGGGACACTGTTTGAGATGGAAGTTAGCCAACAGCTTTCTCATGACAAGGACTGGAATCCCACCTCTGACCTGCTATGGAGGTGACCCACGTCGGCCTCTCCAGGGCTCAGATAAGACCAAGGAAGGCGCTTCCTGGCTGTTGTTCACATTGATCTTGTCATTGCAGACCTCCTGGTGGCACTGCCTGTAGGCCGCCGGCTTCGAGAGGGTGGGGCACTCGTTGCCATGGCGCCCGGTGACCTTGTGCATGCACTGCACCACGCGGGACTGCAGGCCCTTCCCACAGGTGGAGGAGCACTGCGGGGGGACAGGGCAGCCTGAGCAGCCACGCCGGGCTGGGCGCCGGGAGGGGCCAGGTGGCATCTGGACCATGGGCCTCCCGTCTCTTCCTGGGAGGCCTGCCCCAGGCGGCACCAGGTACAAGCACCGCGGCACGCAAGTGGCACCCTCTGCTCCCAAGGGCTCTGTGCACCAGGTGGGTACCTCTACTTATAGATGGACAAGCAGGATCATGGGTTTTTTTTAAAGTAAATATTTTTGTTGATGTCAGAGAGAAAGGGAGATGGAGAGCGAGAGAGAGAAACATCAGTGATGAGAGAGAATCATGGATGGGCTGCCTCCTGCACGCCCTCCACTGGAGATGGAGCCCGCAACCCAGGCCTGTGCCCTGACTGGGAATTGAACTGTGACCTCCTGGTTCATAGGTGGATGCTCAACCACTGAGCCACACGGCCAGGCTTGTTTTTGTTGTTTTTTTCCACTTTACAGGAATAAAGGGGCACAGAGACCATGGTGCTGGGGAGGGCCCCGTCTTTTCAAGTCACAAAAAAAGCGGAAACCCCCCGCGACCCCTCTGTGGGCCTGGCCTGCTCAACCCAGGGGGGCCGCCTCCAGGAGCCTAGGCCCCGCTGTGCGCCCTGTGCCACATCCCATCTCCCGGCCCAGGGCCCTGATGCAAAGCGAAATCCTGTGAACACAGAACAGTCATGCCAACGTCCCCAGTCATAGCAACACGGAGCAGTCGCGCCAACACGGGGCAAAGTCATGACAACAGAGCAAAGCCATGCCAACGCAGTGCAAGGCTATGCCAATGGGTGCAATCCTATGCCAACGTGGACCATCTGATGCCAACGCAGTGCACGGCTATGCCATGGCCTATGAGTGAATCGCCAAAGACAGCAGCACAAACACATTTAAAAACAGGCGGCACTCCGTGGGCTCAGCTGGCAGTGCCTGGGCGCAGGAAGGGGGGTGATGAGGGCACAGGCAGACACCGCCATGGACAGACAGCCCCTTACGGAAGCGCTGCTCTCCCACCGGTTCTGACCCCTGACCCCGCACGAGCGGCAGTGTTCCCCGGCCCAACGTTATCGTGCCCGCGAGACTGGACACGGCCTTATTTATAATGTAAACCTATGGCTTTAATCGTGAACGCGGAACTTCGTGAATGAGTGACGGGTTTTCAGCTGGTGTTTGACGAGCCCCCCTATGCTATTAAAGACCTTTATGTCTAAATTGGCCATAAAATAAAATAAGAACCCTGCTGCCTGAGAAAGCGGGGTTTCCATGTGCTCAAGGGCCTGTTTCTGTGACCATTCGGCACGGACAAGACCAATGAGGAGAGACAGGGACCCAGCAGCGCCCCAACATCCTTCCTTTTCTCATTGGATCAGGACTCGGACCCGGGGCCTGGCACCACCCGCTGCACGGGACAAGCCCAGAGGAAGAGCAAGGTTGTCTGTTGTTGGTCCTCAACCAAAGATACTTTTCCAGTGATTTTTAGAGAGAGTGGGAAGGAAGGAGGGAGGAGGGGCAGAGAGAGAGAGAGAGAAACATCGAAGTGAGAGAGATACATCGACTGGTTGCCTCCCGCATGTGCCCAGACCAGGGCCAGGGATGGAGCCTGCAACCCAGGTATGTGCCCCAGACCCGAATCGAACCTGGGACCCTTCAGTCTGCTGGCCAAAGCTCTATCCACTGAGCCAGACCAGCTACGGCTTAAAAAATAAAGTTTATTGATTTAGAGAGAAAGGGAAAGGAGAGATGAAAACATCAATGTTGAGAATCATGGATCAGCTGCCTCCCACACGCCCCCTACTGGGGATGGAGCCCTCACCTGGAATCGGAGGGTGACCTGCTGGTTCAGAGGTTGATGCTCAATCACTGAGCCACAGCATTCGGGCAAGAGCTAGGTATCTCTGTAGGCCCTTCCTGGAGGGATATGGGGCAGGTGGCAGCTGGGTTTCTAAGTCCCTAGGAGACTGCACCGGCTGACAGAGAAGTCGCCGCAGTATGCCTGCCTCGCTCCCACGGCGCCCCCTGCCACCAGGTCGCAGGGCCCTGCCAGCCGGGCAGTGGCCTGGCTGAGTCACTTCCGGGCCAGGAGCGCCAGCAAGGGTTTCCCCATCTTGTGCAGGTGTGGTTATGAGGCCTCCATCCTGGGGGCCTAGCAAAGCCAAGTGCAACACTGACAAGGTCTCTGCCCAGAAACGATGAAGGGCCATCGTAAGACTTAGCTTCCACCTACGAACCTGGTTCGATTCCTGGTCAGGGCACATGCCCGGGTTGCAGACTCGATGCCCAGTGTGGGGCATACAGAGGTGACTGGCTGCCTCCTGCACCCTGCCTACTGGGGATGGAGCCTGCAACCCGGGCATGTGCCCTTGAATGAAATCTGGGACCTTCACTCCGCAGACTGCTGCTCTGTCCACTGAGCCACACCAGCTGGGCCAGCAGCGCTATTATTATTAACATCAGCAGAGGGCAGGGCTGACGGGGAGTCCCTGGCCTATTGCTCAGCGCCCCCAGGTGGCCGGGCCCGGCCTCTGCAGGCAGGTGTGACTGGCCCTGACCTACTGACCTGGCGGCTCAGCCAGGTGGCCTCCGGGGTACAGAGGCCGAGATGGCCCTGACGACGGACACGATTCCAGACAGGTGTGTGGCTCGCTTTTGCACGGCCTCCTCCTGTCACCTGAGCTCCCCACAGTAAGGACGACAGAGGCGCAGGCAAGGAATTCCATCTCCGTCCATCCCCCTCCCCCCGCACCCCATCCCACCGGCCTTGGCTTTAATTGAACAGCGAGGAGGCCGCCCGCCCGTGCGGCCTGATAGCATCAGATTAGCACCGAGCACAGGAGGGAAGCCATTTTTCAGGCGTTTAAAATGCAAGCAAACGGATCTATAAAAGACAAAGGAACGGATCTGATCTTGTCTGAAGCCCTCCTTCCCTGCTGGGTGGTTTTCTCAAGTCGTTTGTTACACGAACATTTCATGGGGCTCCCCAGACACCGGAAACTGAGCGGCAAGGGAGAGGCCCTAAATTCACCCCAACAGCCCCTTGCCTGGGGCTTGGAGGCTGTGCCAGCCCCTCATGCTCCCTCCCCAGCACACAGGGCCTGGTGACCTGCCACCCCTCCCAGGCGCCCTCCCCCAGCCAGGAGGGGGCGCCAAAGACATTTCGGGTGTGAGCTCCATAGGAAAAGCAATCTATATATATATAAAAGGCTAATATGCAGTGCCCCTCAGGAGTTCAATGTGTGCTGACTACCAGGGGGCGGCGTAGAAGGAAGGCAGGCCCCGGCCAGCAGCCGGAAGGAAGGCTCCGATTGACCTCGATTGCTGGCCATGCCTAGGGACCCTACCTGTGCACAAATTTCGTGCACCGGGCCTCTAGTATTGAAATAAAATAACTGTTGCCCTTGCCAGCGTGGTTCAGTGCTTGAGCATCGATCTATGAACCAGGAGGTCACGGTATGATTCCTGGTCAGCGCACATGCCTGGGGTTGCTGGCTTGATCCCCAGTAGGGGGCGTGCAGGAGGCAGCCGACTCATGATTCTCTCTTATCATTGATGTTTCTCTCTCTCTCCCTCTCCATTCCCCTCTCTGAAATCAGTAAGAACACATTTTGGCGGAAAAAGTGATAATAGCTACAGGTCCCAACTTCTGCCCGCCTACTGTGAACTAAGACCAGGCCTCAGTCCTCTCTAATCCTTACACAAACAGCCACTGTGGCATGCAGGGCTGCGAGCATAGTAGGTGCACAATAAACGCGCACCAAATGCATGAATGATGCCCCGAGGGGTGGAACATGAGGCTCAGGGCCTGCGTGATGGGACCTCCCACCCGGGCCTGCCCTCCCTGAGGCCCCCACTTCTTCCAGCCACATCCCCCCCCCCCCGCTGGGAGGGACCAGGTCTCTGTCATCACAGGGAGGCCAGACCCTAACGACAGGCTCCACTAGGGCGAGACGCCGTCTCTCTGGCCTGTAAAGTCACGACTATAAAGAACTCCAGATCCCAGAGGGATGTTTTGAGAATTAGCGAAAGGAGGTTGTAAAAGTCTCGGAAGACGGACTCGCTGCAGGAATGTTACAGCTGTGCGTGCGTGAGCCTGGGTTCCGGGCTCTGGGGGAGCAGGAGACTAGGTGGGGGTGACAGGATGCGAGGTGGACCCTCACTGCCCAGCATCACCCCCGATGTGGTCACTGGGCCATTCTCTGAGGGGCCAGTCTGCCTGGGGGAGGTTTGGGTAACAAAGAATGAGAGAGAGAGAAACGAAGGGAGGTGGGAGAGGGAGGGAGGGAGGGAGAGAAAGAGAGAGAGAGAGAGAGAGGGAGAGGGAGAGAGAGGGAGAGAGAGGGAGAGAAAGGAAGGGAGGGGAGGAGAGAGAGAGAGAGAGAGATGGGGGAGAGAATACCCTTACAGTAACTCCTTCTTCTGTTTGTGCCTGGAAGGCACTTGCCTGGGAAAATGTCAAAAGCATGTGTGACAGATTCCCCCACGACTTGGCATGAGCGCCACCAGCCTCGGAAGCTGCTGGAACCTGAGCCAGCAGGTCTAAGCAAGAACGAAAATCCCCTGTCCCGGCTCCAGCCCGAGACGGCAGATGCTATCTTAGAGCCCCCCACACAGCACATCCATCTACACCATTGTGTGACATGCCTACATCCATCTATACCATCATCCATGTGATACACTCACATCCAACTCTACCATCCACATGACACAGCACATCCATCTACACCATTGTGTGACATGCCTACATCCATCTACACCAGTGGTTGGCAAACTGTGACTCGCGAACCACATGCAGCTCTTTTGCCCCTTGAGTGTGGCTCTTCCACAAAATACCACGTGCGGGCACGCATACAGTGCGATTGAAACTTCGTGGCCCATGCGCAGAAGTCAGTTTTCAGCCTGGGCGAGTCTATTTTGAAGAAGTGGCGTTAGAAGTGGGGGGGGCAAACCCCGCCCCCCCCACACACAAACCCACCTACATACATCCCCCCACATCCAGCCATCTCCCTCACCCCCGGTCTCTCTGACCTGCAGACTCCGGTTGGGACATGGCAGCTGGGGAAGCAGAGAGCTAGGGTGACCCCAGATGGGATTCTGGCTGGCGAGCAGGAAGCCAGGAACATGGGGCCTTGCAGGGGGCGCTCTCCCGTCTCTCTAGTTTGGTAACTGACCTCGCCACCGGGACAGTTTCAAACCCCTGCACCCCTGTAAGAGCCTCCTTGAGCTTCTACCCCAGGGACAGGGGCCCGCCCGGCCTGGGGCGGAGGGGCAGGGCACAGCAGAGAGGAACAGAGCCAGGCGCCAACAGACCAGAGCTGCCCGCTGTGGCCATGGGACCCGCTCTCCCTACTGCGTGCAGCCTCTGCCGCTTGGTCCCACCCACACCTGCACATCGGCCTCCAGATGATGCCATTGTGCCTGTCGGACAGGCGCCCTCTATGTCCTCAGCGACCCGTCGGGCACCACGGGGCCCTCCCGGGGAGACGGAGGTGAGTTGCCACCAGTTTGAGTTCTGATCAGAAAACAACCAGAGCCCGGCCGGCATGGCTCAGTGGTTGAGTGTAGACCTAGGAACCAGAAGGTCACGGTTCGATTCCCCGTCAGGGCACATGCCCGGGTTGCAGGCTGGATCCCCAGTAGGGGGCGTGCAGGAGGCAGCCGATCCATGGTTTTCTCTCATCATGGATGTTTCTATCTCTCTCTCCCTCTCCCTTCCTCTCTCTGAAATCAAAAAAATAAATAAATATATAAGCAAATAAATAAAAACATTGGTGAGAGTCCTGTGGCAGGATTGTCAAACCACGGGCTCAAGGTGGAACAAGGGCTGTCCCTTTCCAATGGCGCCCGGCGTGGGGTCAACAGTGGGTGCAGCATTTGCAAAGGAAGTGCATTTGCCTGGTCACGCAGGGCCCACCGGGTGACAGCGGCCGGGCGGCCGGGAGTGCGGGCGCTGGCTCACCTTGGACCAGTCCCCGGTCCTCCACGCGTAGCAGCCGGAGTAGTCCTCGCACGCCTCCTCCGCGCGGGGCCGGGTGGACGCGTCGCACTTCCCTTGGGAGTTGGTGCAGGTCACCGTGCGCTTCTGCGTGCCGTGGCCACAGCTGGCGGAACACTGCAAAACACGGCTGGTGCTGAGGCCGGGCAGCGCCATGCGAGTCCCCCCATGCCCAGGGAGGCCCCACCCAGGGCCAGGCCCGGTGCAGAGGGTGCAGGGACCAGGGGCCAGGTTTCTTGTTTATTTGTTTGTATGTTTTTTAATATATTTTATTGATTTCAGAGAGAAAGGGAGAGGGTGAGAGAGAAACATCAATGATGAGAGAGAATCATGGATTGGCTGCCTCCTGCAGGCCCCACACTGGGAACCGAGCCTGCAACCCGGGCACGTGCCCTGACCGGGAATCAAACCGGTGACCTTCTGGTTCATAGGTCAACGCTCAACCACTGAGCCACACCAGCCCGGCTCTAACTTCCTTTTTCATATTTGCTTCATTTACCTAAAATAAGGGGACGATAACAGTGATGTTCTTCAGCTACAACAAAGCTGACTTCGGCAAGAATGCCCAGAAAGGACACATGCTATTCTTTCCATCCGTCCTTAACATTTTCCCCCAAATGCTGTCTAGCCTTACTTTTCCGAGGCATGCAGTTTAGCTCTGTCTGAAGGTCCCAGGAAGTTGTTTTTCTTTTGCTTTTGGAGACCGAGGTAGACCCGCTTGTTTTAGCAGAAATCCACGGGCCGTGGTGTCACTCGGGGCGGGGGGAGCGGCTGGTTTCAGGGGACGCCAGGGTCAGGCGAAGGCGGGCTAGGCCCACGGGGCGGCCCGGGCAGGTGGGTGGCTGCAGGGAGCCCTGGGTGACTGTGCTGAGGGGTGGTCCCCTGCTCTTCTGAACGGCCATGGTCCCCCCATCATTTCAACTCCGTTCTCACCATTTGACTCCTGGCTCTTCCGTGGCACCCGCATCCACCCCTCTGGATCCTTCTCAACCAAGGGCCTCCTCCCCACTCTGTCCAACTCTCTGCTTTGTCATTCCTCTTCCTCCTTCCTCGTCCCTTTCCCAGACTGTCCAGCCTGTCTCTTGGCCAACCCCTGCCGTGGCCCGGCTGCGCGACAGCCCGCTGGCTGGGCGCCTGGGCCCTTGCAGGCCAGGCTGCCTTGGGAGGAAGGGACCTGGGGATGATGTGCAGTTTCTCTCTCGGCCTCGGATCCAGGGATGGGGCCTGGGAGCTGAGGACAGGAGACGGCCAGCCCCCTTTCTTCCTTCTCGACGTCTGTGCCTCGCTCTAACAGTGCTGGCGAGCAGCTAGTGAAAAAGATCCTCAGGCCGGCTAAACCCGGCAACCTGTCAATAACCCATCTGAACCCAAGTGTTTCCAGGGGAAGAAATGTCCGAGGGGCTTCGGCCCGGGGCAACGTGGTAGAAATACGTTGGGGCCCGGCCGGTGTGGTTCAGTGGTTGAGCATTGACCTATGAACCAGGAAGTCAGGGTTCACTTCCCGGGCAGGCACATGCCCGGGTTGCGGACTCGATCCCCAGTGTGGGGCGTGCAGGAGGTAGCCGATCCATGATTCTCTCTCATCACTGATGTTTCTCTCTCTCTCCCTCTCCCTTCTTCTCTGAAATTAATAAAAAATACTTTTAAAAAGAAATAAGAAGGAAAGATGCACTCAGCTCAAGCCTGGGCTGAGCCCTGGGAGACGGGTGGGTGCGGACAGGGTTTCCAGAGGCGGCTCGGGCGTGATGGGGCACATAGGTGGATGGAGACGGAGATGGAGATGCCTCTATAAATCTCGTCTCCGCTGGCTCACGCCTCCCGAGATGGTGCTCTTCAATCCGATGCTGACAGCTGATAATGTCAGGCTGGGGTATTTTGGGAAAGAGCATGTCTGTTTCTTCCATATAAGAAAGAATCTGAATGAAAAATGTATGGTTTTGATCTGATTAAAGTATAAATCTTTTTTGGATCAAGACCCAGGTGGTTAAGGCCCTATGGCTCCTGGGAGGTGGGGGAGGGGAGAGAGACTACTTACCTGCCCCTACACCTGCAACAAGTACCCACCCACCCCCCGCCCCGAAAAAGGTCCCTGGGATGTTAAACTTACAAACCTAAGTCCATATTAATTAAAAAAAAAAAATCAAGCACAATTTTTAAACTCTTGGCCTGGCCGGTGTGGCTCAGTGGTTGAGTGTCGACCTATGAACCAGGAGGCCACGGTTTGATTCCCAGTCAGGGCACATGCCCGGGTTGAGGGCTGAATCCCCAGTAGGGGGCGTGCAGGAGGCAGCCGATCCATGATTCTCTCTCATCATGGATGTTTCTCTCTCTCTCTCCCCCTCTCCCTTTGCTCCGAAATCAATACAAACATATTTTAAGACAATTTAAATTCTCTTCTTTTCTTAAAATATCACAAAGGGTAGGTTCCACACGCAGGCCCTTCAATGGCTACAACGTCAAGATCTGTCTGAAAAGGAAGCTTCGTTTTAGAACGGCCCTGGGCAGACGTTTCATTCATTAAGAACGGGCTGAATGCTTTCTTATTCTAAATCATTCCAACTGTTTGGCAATAAAGGGGAACTTTAAAAATATTTTCCACACTGAACAGTGTCTTGGCCGGAGCCCTCTGACTTTGCTAGAACACACCTCCAGGGGGACCCGGAGGAAGCTGGCCCTTCAGCCGGCGAGTTTGCTGCTTTCCAGCCAAACCATCGAAATCGTGAAGCCTCGAAGAATGCTGTCACCGAAGAGAAAGCGGCACGGGCACGAGCAGCCTGCAGAGTGACACACCGAGGGCTCCATTGACCCCTTTCCAAAGTGGCGATGGGCGAGAGGCAGGACCTGGACAAGCTCAGCGAACGCGGTCCCTCCCAGGAGCCGCCTGCCGCTGGGACGCACAGCCTGCCTCCTTCCTGTGAAACCTCCTTCCCAGTCTGACACGAGGTTCCAATATGCCCCAAGGGCATTAAAGGCAGGCCTGCGCATCTATGATCTATCTGTGGATGTATCTACCTATGCATCTATCTATGTATCTATCTATATATCTATGTATGTACTTATGTATCTATGTATCTATGTATATACCTATGGATTTATGTACCTATTTATGTAACTATATACCTATGATCTATGTATTTATTTATCTATGTACCTATGTATCTATCCATGTGTTTATATATCATCTATGTATCCATGGATCTATTTATACTAGAGGCCCGGTGCACAAAATTGTGTACATTGGTGGGGAGGGGATCCCTCAGCCCGGCCTGTGCTCTCTCACAGTCTGGGAGCCCTGCAATCAATCGCCCCAAAGAGGTAGGCCCCGCCTACCCGGCCAGGGCTCCCCGATGAATCGCCCCTGCAGAGGGAGGCCCAGGCTGCCTGCTGCAGTGCCGCCGGCCGGGGCCTGGGCCTCCCTCTTTGGGGCGATCATGGGGCGATGGCTGGGCCCCCAACCAATCGCATCGCACCCACGTTGGCTGGCCTGGCGCCAGTGGGTGTCATAGTGTGGTCGTCCAGATGGTCATCTGGATGGTTGCTCCACTGTTCAGCAGTTTGGTCGATTTGCATATTATGCTTTCATTATTATAGATATCCATCTATGTATCTATGTATTTATCTATGTATCTATCTATGTATCTTTCTATGTACCTATTTACTTATCTGTCTATTTATCTGTCTCTCTCTCTATTCATGTGTCCATACATCTCTATCTACCTGAGAATTTTCACAGGAAATGGGACGTAAAAGTAGTGTGCTATATGTTATCAGAAAGCAACTATCCATGATCAGTAACACGTTCCCCATGTATTTTAGCCATGTTGGTATCTCGGATGGACGTGAAGAGCATGTGAGCGCCCACACAGCTCTGAGTTGCTTGGGGGCTGGTGAAGACCGTGACACGTGAAGCTGTGTCACAAACACGACGCAGGAAAAGGGACCACGCAGAGGCCCCTGTGGACAAGGGCCAGCGGCCCCGGTGGCGGCCCGGGCACCCACCTGTGACCACTCGGACGCTTCCCAGATGGACAGGCAGTCCTGGCCCTCGCAGCTCTGCACGGGTGCAGGCCGGGCGCCCTGGCAGTAGAGGGGCCGCGTGGTGACGTGGGTGCCATTCGGCAGCTGGTGCACGCAGGTCACCTCCCGCTGCTGGACGCCCTTCTCGCAGGTCGCGGAGCAGGGGCTCCACGGGCCGGCCACCCACCTGCCCGGGAGGAGGAGAGACGGTGAGAGGAGACGCGGGCAGAGGCCAGCCTCCCCGAGGGCCCTGCCCCGGACCCTGGAGCCTGGGGCCTGCGGGACGCAGGAGGGAGGCAGAGCAGAGAGCTCTGCGTGGACTCTGTCTCTTGTCCTTGTTAATCCTCACCCGAGGATATTTTCCCCTTGATGTTTAGAGAGAGTGGAAGAGAGAGGGAGAGACAGAGAGAGAGACACATTGATGTGAGAGAGACACATTGATTGGCTGCCTCTCCCTCACATCGAGCCTAAGCCTGCAACTGAGGGAAGCGCCCTTGACCAGAATCGAACCGGAAACCCTTCAGTCCACAGGCCAACACTCTATCCACTGAGCCACACCAGCCGGGCAACCTCCTGATTTTAAGATGTTGGCCATGAACTCCAAACCTGACGACACCTCTGTGGGCCCAGCCGGCCTGCTGAGGAATTCAGCCCCACGCCTCCAGTCTGGGACTTCACGCTTTCACATTCGGGGAGGGGGGGGGCAGCTGTGCCAGACCTGAACCGACGTCCAAGTGGCCATGTGTGTATTTCCTCTTGCTCTCGCCTACAGAAGCCGTTACTGGGCACCAGCGCTTGTCACATGGGCACCTCAGGCACTGCTTTCTCCTCCGCTTTGGTCCCCACACCCCTGTTGCACACACACACACGCACACACGCGCGCGCACAGACCCACACGCATGTACATGTGTGCACACAAATGCACACACATGCTAGCTCGTCTTGTGGTCGCCTTCACAGATGCGTCCCGAGCATCTTGTCGTCAGAGAATTAGAAAGAAAGGGCTGCTCCAGGGGAGTGACGTGGCGTGGTTCTCCTGAGACCCCAGCGCGAGTGGGACCAGCCCCAAAGGCACCCTCCGTCCGCGACCACGCGGCTGCTGCGGAGAACACAGGCTTAAGGAGCACCAGCAGGGGCCCGCCCGCTGCCCACTGCCCAGCCCCACAGCGCCTCCAGGTGAAACGGCACCTCCCTGCCCCGCCGCCCTGGCCGCCCCGCGCCCGCTAGGAAAACGCTCAGGAATTCTCAGGGCTCTGCCTGCGAATGGTTCCCAGGGGAGGTCCCCAGGGCCCAGCGAGACAGCCCGGCCTCTTCGGGAAAGTGTGCGGAGGGGATGGGCTGCACAGGCCTGAGTGTTCGGAGGCCCAGGCCCAGGGCTCCCACAGGGACCAGCCGGGGAGCTGGCTGCCGGCGCCCGAGCTCGCCCGCCCTGCGAGGCTCTGGCACGCGGCTTTACGAGTAGGCAGTTTGCAGTTCTGCCTGCTCCCACCCATGACTACCTTTTTTATTATTACTATTTAATATATTTTCACTGATTTCAGAGAGGAAGGGAGAGAGAGAGAGAAACATCAGTGATGAGAGAGAATCATGCATTGGCTGCCTCCTGCACGCCCCCCACTGGGGATGGAGCCCACAACCAGAGCATGTGCCCTGACTGGGAATCGAACCCAGGACCGCTCGGTCCCTGGGCCAATGCTCAGTCCACAGAGCCACACCAGCCGGGCTTAGCCGCTCTTGCCAAGGCCGCCCACCTCCTCCTTGGGGGTGGGTCTCCCCGAGGCAGCGTGTTCTGAGGACACTGCAGACCTCGGCTCCGGCGCGTTGGAGAGGCGCTGCGCATTAACACCGCAGGCGAAAGAAACCGCTGGAGTTTCCCATAAAACGTTACAGCAGGATCCGTCCCCGGAAAACATTCATGCCCTTCCACTCACGTCCCAGATGAGCCAGGCATCCGAGCACATGGTGTCACAGCAGATGCTGGACAGATGCTCCTCTGGGAACAGAGACAATAATTAGTCTCAATTAAGTTCCCAATAAATTATGGAGCGGGGGGAGAGGGGGGCCTTTGGCGGCTCAGCCCTGTGTGGCTTGTTGGGCTCGAGTCAGTGAACCTGGTCCAAGCCTGTTTAGAAACTGGATGGCTCTGGCTAATTCACGTTCAGAGTAAACTGCATACAGGTCTGGGCATGAGAGGGAATAATGAATCCCATAACCACGTGCAATTGGAAATAATAATTTGTTAATAATTTTAATAGCTAATGAGCTACAGAAACCACGTCCAGGAGTCTTCCAAGTAGAAGGGAAAGTGATCCGTTTTATTTCTGGCTTCCTTTCCCTTCAAATATATTTTACTGATTTTGAGAGAGAGAGGAAGGGAGAGGGAGGGAGAGAAACATCGATTGGCTGCCTCCTGCACGCCCCCTAGTGGGGATCGACCTGGAAACCCAGGCGGGAATGGAACCGTGCCCTCCTGGTTCATAGGTCGACGCTCAACCACTACACGTGTACCGGTTAATAATGCACATGGTAAGCCACGCCAACTGGGCAAAAACTCTTACATGTTTAAAAATATTTCTCTAAAGCCTCGATACTTGAAGGACAGTTTTGCTAGATATAAAACCCTCGGTTTCACAGTCTCCTTCCTGATCTCTGCTGTTGTGTAAGGATGCCCCTCACACCCACGTGACGACGGGGACCTGGGAGTCAGGGTGGCAGCCACAGAAACCACCAGGAGCGTGTGGGGACTTGGAGGGAGGAAGAGCAGAGGGGGTGCCCCAGTTCTCGAGGGGCTCCGACCACTTCACAGCCATGAGTTTCCCTGGAGCCTGCTGATTCTGTGGCCACCCCACCATGGAGCCCTGCCCAGAGCTGTCAGGACTGGAGGGTGACAAACTCCACGGCCAGAGCTGCAGTCAGAACCCCCAGAGGCCTCCCTGGACAGGAACACAGGTGACCTGGGTCTCGCTGTCACTCCGTGGTGATGGGCCATGGGACTATTTTTGTTGTTATTGTTTGTTTTTTAAACAAACCTATTTTTATTGATTTTAGAGAGGAAGGGAGAGGGAGAGAGAGAGACACACACACCTCAATGATGAGAGAGAATCATGGATCAGCTGCCTCCTGCACGCCCCACACTAGGGGTGGAGCCCACAACCCGGGGAATGTGCTCTGAGCGGGAATTGAACCGTGACTTCCTGATTCACAGGTTGACGCTCAATCACTGAGCCACACTGGCCGGGCCCATTGGATTGTTTTCCAGCTCGATTAGTAGAAATACCACCGACACTTGCTAAGTGCCGCTGATCTATTGTCATCAAGGCCACAGTCAAGTGTGACGAGGGGAAGGAAGGGAGAGCTTCCTGCAGGAGCCGATGCTGAGAGCGTGGGAAGAGGAGAGCTCCTGGGCGCGGTCAGGACGGAGCCAAAGCCAGAGTAACAAACGCACCGCTTGTATTTCAGCGGGAAGCAGGAAAGAGGGGCTTCGCGGGTCGGACTACCTAGAAGCGGACGCGATCATGACATCTTTTCAGATTTTGGCTGTGCCTAAGGATCCACATGCTCTACGCTTCATTCTTAAGTCATGATCACACGCCTGCACACACACGGACACACATACTCATGCATATATGCACACATGCATGGGGAATATGCTGCCATAAAAACAGAAGGGATTTCACTCAATCTTAACCCCAAACCAGGCAAACCTGGTTAAGATATCTCAGCAAAGAGGACACATTGCAACTCCAAACGCACTTCCTCACAGATGACTATTCGGGGTGCTTGCCAGGACGATATTTCATGTTCTTCTCTGAATCCCCCGAATCCAACACACGGCACAGTATGTGCCGCCTGGAAGGGGTCCAAGCCGTAACGACTCTGGGGGAGTAGCTAATAGCTCGGCAGTAACTTCTCAAGTGGCCAATGAGCTCTAAAGGGCTGAAGAGACATGAGCTCGGTGACGCTGAGCCGCGGGTCCCAGCAGGCGCCCAGGTCCCTGTCATACCCCCTCCTCGCTCCAGGACGACGTGGGACTGGGCCATAAGGGACAGGCTCGCCCCTTCGCTGCCAGGTGACGGCAGGGCCTCTGTCCTGCGGACAGCAGTCAGCATGGGGAAGGCCGCTGGCCGCGGCCATGGCAGCTGAACGGATCTGCAATTTCTGCCTCGCCTGCCAGCGTCGGGCCAGGTTCGCCGATGTGTTTGTGTTGGTGCGGGAGGCTGGAGGGAGGCCATCTGCTGTGTGTGTCAGATTCCAGAT
>NW_006296417.1:1449091-1451212 GCF_000327345.1 Myotis davidii | reverse complement strand
ATAAGGAGGTGTGAATGGCGTGCAACCTGGGAGGGAAAGGCAGCTTGCTGGGACCTGATGGGAAAAGAGGGCTGAAGAAAATGGAAGGGGGGTCGGGGAAATCAAGGAAAACATTCGGGATAAAGACAACCATCCCCCCTCCCCTTTTAAGTTGATTTTTAGAGAAAGAGGAAGGGAGAGGGAAAGCGAGGTAGAAACATCGATGAGAGAGAATCATGGATCGGCCGCCTCCTGCACGCCCCCTACTGAGGATTGAGCCTACAACCTGGGACTGTGCCCTTGAGGGAATCCAGCCGTGACCTGGTTCCTAGGTCGATGCTCAACCACTGAGCCACACTCGCCTGAGGGATTGTACATTTCCATCCCAGTTCCGGCTTAGCAGCCAGAGATCCAGTATTCCCAGCACACAGACACCTCAGCAGCAAGGGAAGGCGGCATAGAGTGGCCTGTACCGACTGTATCACTCCGCCCCACACACGGGCGCTGCTGCCCCGCCCCAGAGGGCCGGCGCCGGAGACGCCAGCTCCTTACCGTGCCTGGCATGGGTGTGAGTTGCACCTTCGGACCTGGGGCTCCGGGCGGCTTGCTGCGGGGCACTCGCTGTCATTCACCAGCGTCGTGGTCTTGTTCACGATGCGCGTGCAGGACACGATGGTCCTGCGTTCCCCTGGAAACCAGCGCACAGGGAGCTGAGAGGCTGTGGCTGCCACCTCGGGAGGGGCATTAGGTCCCGCTGTGGAGGGGCCTGCAGGGGTGTCTTCTGATCGGAGAGTCGTTAACTGACTGTGGTCAGGGCAGGAGAACTATCAGCTCAGCCAGGAGGGTGTGTAAGACATGGGCAGGGCAGTGCGGGGCAGGAGAAAAATTCTAGACTAGGACCTGAAAGAGGCAACCGCTGCCCGGCCGGTGTGGCTCAGTGGTTGAGCGTCAACCCATGAACCAGAAGGTCACGGTTTGATTACGGGTCAGGGCACATGCCCAGGTTACAGGCTCGATCCCAAGTAGGGGGCATGCAGGGGGCAGCAGATCCATGATTCTCTCTCTCATTGACGTTTCTCTCTCTCCCTTCCTCTCTGAAATGAACAAACACTGGTTATGTGCCCAGCCTGTCCCCCTCTGTGCCCTGACCACAGAGTGGCCGGAATCCACGCCTCCTTCCTTTAACAAAACCCCGCACCCGTGGGCCGGGACCCCGGGGTTCACCTCCTCCACACTGCACACTGCACCCCTCCCAGCCGCTGTGGGTCCAGATGAACAAGGAGTCGTGGGGTTTCTCGGGTTCGCTCTGATTCTCAGCTGTGGCGTTCACGGGGATGGTGTACTCGTAGTGAATTCCGTAATTCTGGTCATGAAATAACAACACCTGGGCGGGAGGCAAAAGAAAAGGCCGCTTTGAAACCGCGCAATAGCCCGGGGCTGCTGAGGGGGCGAGGAGAGCCTCGCTGTGGGGTCTCCTTCCCGGTGGGCACGGGCTTTTAAAATAGCTTTGACCGGCCCAGCCGGGATGGCTCCTGGTTGAGTGTCAACCCAAGAACCAGGAGGTCAGGGTTCCATTCCCGGTCAGGGCGCATGCATGTCTGTGTTGCGGCTCGACGCCCAGCAGGGGGCGTGCAGGCGGCAGCTGATCCATGATCCCCTCTCCGGCCAGGTGGCAAGTGCCTGAGACCAAAGCCTCCTCCTCCCTCCCCGGGGCTCCCCCTCCCCCGAGGGCTTGAGTGGGTGGGGGTGGGGGTTTATGCCCCAGCAGCATAAACATCCACTTCTCCAAGGAACGCATTTGGAAACCTGCCTAGGGTGGAAAAGAAAGTAAAAAGAAAAAAAAACCTCTTTAAAAGAGATCTTTATTATCTCAGTCTGGGAATACTCCCTCTCCCTTCCTCTCTCTCTAAAAATCAAACAAAAAAAAAAACACCATATTCAACTTAACGTTGCAAAACAAGGCTTCATGTAGGACTTTCCAGTGGCCTGGCTGTGGGGGGTGTGTCCTCAGGGCAGGCCTAACACCAGTGGGTCCTCCCTGGGTCAAAGCCACCAGCAAGTTCACTTCCAGGCCGGGAGCTCCAGGAGAGGGGCCCGCGGGAGCTCCAGGCAGACCGTGCAGGGCCCACCTGCCTAGACGGG
>NW_006296417.1:1432262-1448928 GCF_000327345.1 Myotis davidii | reverse complement strand
AAGGAACGCATTTGGAAACCTGCCTAGGGTGGAAAAGAAAGTAAAAAGAAAAAAAAACCTCTTTAAAAGAGATCTTTATTATCTCAGTCTGGGAATATAAGGCTGGTGAATGGGGGATCCATCTGAAACCAATTTCGTGCAATTTCGCAGCCACGTATACTTTGTGGGCAGGTCCCCGTGGCTCCCCAGTGCGTGCATCCTGGTTTGGGGGACAGTGGCTTCTATGGACAGCCAGAGGGGCCCCTCTTGTTTCTAGATTTGCAAACTGGAAGTAACCGTCATGGTTCGCGAGAGAGAAGCGATTCACATTAACGAGGGCTGGGCCCGGGGCTGTGGCGGCTGCGGCTCTCTTTCTCTTCGGGAAGAAGGACAGAATCACAGCTTTGCTTCCTTTCTCTCCCTCCCTCTCCCTCTCTCTTTCTCTCTCTCTCTCTCTCTCTCTCTCTCTCTCTCTCGTTTTGTTTCTCGTGGTCGGAATGGATCCCGGCTGTGCCTCGGCCTGAACGGGCTGGCGATGCGCTCGGGCCATGAAAGCTTTGAGAAGAGACGGGAAATAAACCCATCCTGGCGCCTGCTACAGGGAGCAAATGCAAGGGCGGCCGGGTGACCTGAGGGTGTCCTTGGCTTCCTCTTGCAGGCCCTCTGCGTAACCGCTTTTATTTAATTATGATCATCATTACTTTTAATGCTCACCCGAGAATATTTTTCCCATTGATTTCTAGAGAGAGTGGAAGGGAGAGGTAGAGAAAGAGAGAGAGAAACATCGACCTGAGAGAGACACATCGATTGGTTGCCTCCTGCACATGCCCCTACCAGGGCTAGGAAACCTGCAATTCAGGTATGTGCCCTTGACCAGGAATCGAACCCGCGACCATTTGCCTGCAGGTGGATGCTCTAACCACTGACCAAACCAGCCAGGGCTGCGTTTATTTTGTTTTATTTTATTTTATACATTTTGGTTGCATTCAGGGCTCACAGGCAGAGCCGTCCCTGCAGTGCTTTGATATTCCTAAAAAGGATGCATGAGCCTAGCTGGTTTGGCTCAGTGGGCAGAGCGTCAGGCACAGACTGAAGGGTTGCGGGTTTGGAATTCAGGTATGTGCCCTTGACCAGGAATCGAACCCGCGACCATTTGCCTGCAGGTGGATGCTCTAACCACTGACCAAACCGGCCAGGGCTGCGTTTATTTTGTTTTATTTTACTTTATACATTTTTGTTGCATTCAGGGCTCACAGGCAGAGCTGTCCCTGCAGTGCTTTGATATTCTTAAAAAGGATGCATCAGCCTAGCCGGTTTGGCTCAGTGGGCAGAGCGTCAGGCACAGACTGAAGGGTTGCGGGTTTGGTTCCGGTCAAGGGCATGGATCTCAGTTGCAGGCTCCATGCCCAGCCCTGGTTGGGGCATGTGTGGGAAGGAACCAATCAAAGTGTCTCTCTCACATCGATGTTTCTCTCTCCCCCCAGGCCTCCCTCTACTCTCCCTAAAAAAATCAATGGAAAAAATCCGCAGGTGAGGATTAACCAAAGTAAAAAGGATGCATCAGCAGGTGGTCCCTGGGTTGGGTGGAGTCCTCCCGGACAGGGAAGACAGGACCCCACAGGTGTCTGAGACCACCCGGGGAGTCTACATTCCCGTAGAACCTGGGCCTCCCCCACCCCCAGTTCCCGGATGCCTGTTGCAAGGCGAGCTTGGAAAATCTGAGCACTGTTGGTTTGGAAGGAAGCGGAGTCAACAGCTCCTTTCCAAAAGGTAATTTCCAGTGTGGACACACACACCGAGGGGCGGGCCGGGGCCGTCTGATGTGAAAACACAGACTTCGCGCGGGCCGGCTGCTGAACGGGCCAAGTCTCCCTGGCGGCCCCAGGGCTGCACGGCTCCTTCCTGGAGGCAGTTCCCTTTAAGAAGAGGTGGGAGCCCTGCCAGCGAGGAGCCGGGGCGACGTTCTGAGAGGGGGGAAATCCGAAGCATGCCCAAAGGGATGAGATAAGAAAAGATGGAGGCCGGCCGGTGTGGCTCAGTGGTTGAGCGTCGACCTATGAACCAGGAGGCCACGGTTTGATTCCCGGTCAGGGCACAGGCCCGGGTTGTGGGCTTGATCCCCAAAAGAGGGTGTGCAGGAGGTAGCTAATCCCTGATTCTCTCTCCTCACTGATGTTTCTCTCTCTCTCTCTCTCTCTTTCTCTGTCTCCCTTCCTTTCTGAAATCAATAAAAATATATTTAAAAAGAGAAGATCAAGAGCGAGCCTTGAGCTGCAGGTGGCCAGATAAGCCACCAGGAACCGGTGCACCTGCCCGCCTCCCACACCCCCAGGAAGAAGTAGACGGGGGTCCTCTCCGAGCCTCACCATCAAGTGCAGGGGAATTTTGGTCGGTCCCTTGGCAGAAATTTTCTCCCACAGGCCCCTGCGGACGTAGCGGACCGTGGTGCCGGCGATCTGGAACTCTCCGGGGAGCTCGATCTTCCAGTCGCTGTTGATGGACCTCCGACTGGAGTCTTTGAGGGCTGGCAAGAGAACGGGACAGCATGGAGCAGAGGCCATGCAGAACATCTGTACAGAGCAACCCAATGAACCAACCTTCCCTCTCCTGGGTATAGATCCCCCAAAAATCCCCAAAATGAAAAAAATCAATAAAAACATTAAAAGGAAAAAAAAGAACACAGGGAATTCTGGAGGGACCTGGTTCTGTCTGTGATGGATGTCTGGGCTCTGATTAGCTGGGAAGAACAATTTCATTTTCAGGCTCTGCCGGGGTCAGAGGTCAGATGTTTTATTTGTATTTATTTTTTAAATATGTTTTTATTGATTTCAGAGAGGAAGGAAGAGGGAGAGACTGAAACATCAATGATGAGAATCATGGATTGGCTGCCTCCTGCACGCCCCTTACTGGGGATTGAGTCTGTAACCCGGGCATGTGCCCTGACCGGAATCGAATCTGGGACCCTTCAGTCCCCAGGCCTACGCTCTATCCACTGAGCAAACCAGCCAGGGCAGGTCCGACGTTTTAAATCGCTGAAACACAGCAGGGCCTTTGTGTATTTTGCTGAGGAGCCATTAGGAGCCTCTTAACGATGAGAGGAACTTCCCACAGAAGGGAGGGTGGGTCCCTGCTCTCCGCACCGCCCTGGCAGGGCAGACAAAACCTCCTCCAGGGCCGAGAACCTGAGGTCACGTGATGCATGTCTGTTTCCAAACCAGGCCCTCCTTTCTCCGTGCAGATATTTACATGTTGTCCGTGGACACCGGGCATGGAGGGAAAGATCGTGAGCCCTGCTGGGCAGTGTGGACGGGCATCCCTGGCCGGGAGGGCAGGCTCCTGGTTAGCGCTGGCTGCAGGCCCATGTGGGGGTCTGACCCTGTCCCCAGGCCACACCACCCCCACCCTTGGGGCTGTGCAGGAGCGGGCTCCTCGCATCTCTCCCGCCCTGGGTTGCACTGGGAAGACTTGACCCGCAGTCAACCCACTTCTAATCCTGGCGCCGCGTCAGCGCCTTTTATTTCCACCCGGAGGCCCGCCAGGGCTGTTCTGGGCCGTGGATGCGAACTGCAGAGGCATTTCCTGTTCCAGGTGGTTTCGAGCCACGAGCCAGGCGGCGTGGGCTGGAGGTAGGTGGGGCGGAATTCCTCGGGAATCGCTCCCAGCAAATGCGAGGGGAGCTCAGGGCTCCACCGGCTTGACTTCCAGAGCGCCCAGCCCCGGTGCCAACATGGCTGGGTTGCACTAAACTTTAGAAACGTCATGAGCGTGGACCACCTCCGGGCTTGCCCTCGTGCATACCCCAGGCCCTGGAATCCTGGGGTTCTGATTGGCAGAGGAGATGAGGGGACCAAGGCAGGCCCGGCTGGTGTGGCTCAGTGGTTGAGCATCGACCTATGAACCAGGAGGTCACGGTTTGATTCCCGGTCTGGGCACATACCCAGGGTGCAGGCTCAATCCCGCTGTCTGATTGGCAGGAGAGGTGAGGGGACCAAGGCAGGCCCGGCTGGTGTGGCTCAGTGGTTGAGCATCGTCCTATGAACCAGGAGGTCACGGTTTGATTCCCGGTCTGGGCACATACCCAGGGTGCAGGCTCAATCCCGTGTGGGGTGTGCAGGAGGCAGCAGATCCATGATTCTCTGTCATCACTGATGTCTCTCTCTCCCTCTCCCTCTCCCTTCCTCTCTGACATCAATAAAAGTATGTATTTTTGAAAGTCCATTCCATGTGGGAATTAGAAGCTGAGCGATCTCATGGACCCTGACACCCTGCTGCCCTTTTCACATTTCCAGGGAAGAGCAGAGATAATGGCCCCAATGTTGCTCGCTACCGGGGCTGGCGTCTGCTGAGCGATGGCGCTGGGAAGTCCCGGCAGCCTGAACCATGAGTCCTCCTATCACGACACCTAAGGTATGAGTTTGACACCGATGTCCTGGGAGAATGCTGCTGACCCGATGACGGGCCCGCCCCGTCCTCCGCCTCCATCCTCAGAACAGACATCGCGAGTCAGGTCATTGTTTTGGCGTTACCTAGGAAACTGTGGGCGGGTTTGTCCTCCACCACGCGGATCCTCCGAGCTCCGGCAGGAATGACAGCAGCTTCGATATAGCCTGTGGTGACGGATAACATGGGTGAACCACTCCTGCTCCATCTCCCACTGAAGTCCCCTCTCCCCCGTCCCCCATAGAGATTTCAGAGCTGGTGGGAGGTACAGCTATGGCAAGTGTCAATCACAGAGCGTTCTTCTATGGCCACAGCCCCTGGGCTGCCGAATTCCAGAGAGCAGCACTGACTTATTTGCACGAGGGATGGGTTGAACCGTATCCCGCCCCCCACCTCCCAATTCATTGGTTAAAGTCCTAACCCCCGGGACTCAGAATGCGACCTGATTTGGATTCGCGTCACTGAAGATGCAATTAGTTCACACAAGGTCTTTGTTATATTTTTAAAAACAGAATAGACTGTTTAAGAAGGTTTCTCTTTCAGAACAAAACGCAAAGGGGTGCAGAGCTCACAGGTCACCGTGGGGGGTTCCCGTGGACACCAGTTGCGGGCGCTAAGGCCCACGTGGACTAAAGGCCATAACATTAAAATGGCGATTTACTGAATGAAGTGAAAGCCTCGTACTAAGAGCTTTCAAAACACCCCATTCAAACCACTTCGCTGTGTTAACTCCACTGAAGGCTGAGCCCACCCCGGAGGAAAGCAGTGTGATGGCCAATTCGAGGCGATTCCTTCACAGATGAGTTGCCCGGGGCCTGGATCAGTTCAAGGCTGGGAGGCGACAGGCCAGAGGGTCATACTACCTCCACGCAGCCCCACAGGACACGGGAGGAAGGCATCCCGGAGGACATGGACGCTGTCCCCGTGGGGGCTGCTCAGAATTCCCAGCTTCAGTATTGAAGGTAAGTGGACCCAGAGGAGGTCAGACAAGGGTCAGGATTTCTCAGAACCGGGCAGAAAGCCTGCGTCCGATCGCTTTTCATCTCCGGGATGGTATTTCTCTGTGATAGTCACCCTCGAGGGTGATAAGACATTCCTCCTGGGCGCTGGGCAGAGATGAAAGGTGCCTCCCTATCTGAGCTGACAGAATCGGCCGGCCCGTCAGCCACACTTGGCGCCACGGAGATGTCACATGACCTGGGGGAATCATACTATTTCGAAGTTGGGTTCCTCCTTCAACCTGAAATGCCCTGCCCCACCCCCACGGACAGCTAATCTCTAATTGGCCTTTTATTAAAAAAAAATTTTTTTTTTATTGATTTCAGAGAGGAAAGGAGAGGGAGAGAGAGACAGAAGCATCAACAATGAGAGAGAATCATGGATCGGCTGCCTCCTGCACGCCCCCTAGTGGGGATCAAGCCTGCAACCTGGGCATGTGCCCTGACTGGAAATTGAACCGTGACCTCCTGGTTCATAGGTCGACGCTCAACCACTGAGGCACGCTGCCTGGACCACCTCTCCTTGTTCTTTAGGGCGTAGGGGTGCCCTCATCTGCCCGCAGCCCTGAGGGAGGCGCCCTGCAGCACCCCCGCTGAGCTGCCTCCCCCTCATACATGCACTCAGGCTGTTGGCTGGGGGTCCCCTCCTTGGACTCGGCGACAGCTGCATTTTCCTTCTGCACACCTCCTGCCTCTAACATTGTCGTCATGCTGAATCAATGTGCACTGGATGAAAGGCTCACGGGCGACCGTGGCTCGGTGGTGGAGCATCGACCTATGAACCAGGAGGTCATGGTTCAATTCCTGGTCAGCGCACAGGCCCGGGCTGCGGGCTCGATCCCCAGTAGGGGGCGTGCAGGAGGCAGCCGATCCAGGATTCTCTGTCCCACTGATGTTTCTCTCCCTCTCCCTCTCCTTTCCTCTCTCTGAAATCAATAAAAACATATTTTTGGGGAAAAAAATCAATGGAAAAAATACCCTTGGGTCCCGAGGATTCACAACAACAAAAACATCTGAAGCGGCTCAGTGGCCGGTGGCTACGAGACTGGACGGAGCCCCCCGGCCTCGCTCAGTCCCCTCAGGAGCCGGGGGGCAGCACGGATTCGCACACAAGCCGCCTGCCTGACAGATGGACGCCTGCGTCACTGTGGATAAGACGCCTTTCTCTGCCTTGCAGAAGCTGTGACACTGAGTCCCAGTCACCCTCTCGATGACCCACCAGCCCTTCCATACGAAACGCAGGGAGTGCACGCGATCGCTGGCTTGGGGGTCAGGGAAGTAAGACGTCCCTAACGCACAGGCTTGCACCCCGCGCTCACCTGTCCCCCGGGAGTGGCTGAAGTCGCCCTTGACCACGCGGCAGGTCTTGCCGTCCCCGCTGCACACCCCGCACCGGTCCTCTTTGGCCGCTGACCCGATGATGCCGTCGCAGCCGATCTTCTAGAAGACCAGAGAGCTGGGTTAGCCTGGGCTCCCGTCTCACAAAGGTCTGCCACGTGATGCTGGGACCCCCATACTTTCAGAGGCCCGAGCAAATAGGCTAATTTAGTTTAAGACCAGAAGATCAAAGAATGAATGGGATCCAGCTTGCGTTATGTTCGGCAGGACACCCACCTCACGGCCGAACATAATCTTTCGTGTCTGACAGAGAGAAGGAGGCCCAGGAAGGCAGCAGTGCTCCCAGCCCAGCCGGCGGGGGCTCAGTGGGTTTCATTTTTCTGGCTGGGAGGGAGAGCACGTGCTTTCTGTAACGTAACGGCCGTCTTGCAATGACAGCCGCGTTCTCTCTCCCATCAGAGGGACGCCACCGACTCCTCATTTTCATTTGGACTGAAGACTTTCAGGCCGGCAGCACCAGCCCTCGGCCGGCATTTTCTGGGCTCCCGGTTAGTTCTAACAATTCACAGCCCTCGCCTACTTTTTTAATGTATATTTTTATTGATTTCAGAGAGGAAAAGAGAGGGAGAGAGAGAGAGAGAGAAAGAGAGAGAGAGAGAGAAACATCAACGATGAGAGAGAATATGGATCAGTTGCCTCCTGCACGCCCCCTACAAGGGATCGAGCCTGCAATCTGGACCTGTGCCCTGACCAGGAATCGAACCGTGACCTCCTGGTTCATAGGTTGACGCTCAGCCACTGAGCCCGGCTGGCTGGGCTCGTCTTCCCCTTCTCGACTTTCCCCTTGTTTGGTTAAAGGCCGCGCCATCTCTCCGAGAACGGGCGCCTGGAAAAGAACATTTCTGAGTTCTCCCGTATCTCAACGTTCCTTTATTTTGCTCCCATGCTTGGTTGCCGGCTTGGCAGCAGAATTCTAGAATCCTGCAGGAGTCTATAATTATCTCCCCTTCTCCTGCCAGGGTGCGTTTTCCTGTGTGTTTTTCTTGGTCTTTCTCGGGCCGGCTGCTGCTTTTCTTCAAACAGCAGGTCATCGCTGGTTGACCGCTCGCATTTGAGAAGGAGGCACGCGGGAAGACCAACCCGGGGAGCTAGACGTGAGGGCGGGGGTGTCGCGTGGGGGGCTTCCACTCGGGTGAGTGCCGTGCTCACGCGCTGAGCCCCGCGGGCCGGGCCCTCCCTCCTTTCTCTTTCTTTGTCTCCTTCCGTGGCATTTATCACTGTTCCAGTGAGTCACAGACATGCAACATCAGGATGGGTTTGGGGACTATATCCCAGTGGGTGGGGCAAGTCCCCAAAAGCCAGGCATTGGTACCCCTGGGGTGCCACTTGCAAAGGCACCAGCTTCGTTCTGTATCTTTTGTCTCAAACCAGAGCAGAGCTTGTCCAAAAACATACGCTCACCTACGCCGCCCACCCTCGCCTCGGCATCGCACCTGCTCTTCCCTTTGTCATCACGTTTCAGGTTATTCAAACAGTTTTGAACATTTAAACACTATGAGACCCCTACTCTTTCAGCCACCTCAACTCCTAGGTGGTAGCCAGGTGATCCTGCAGGGCGGGTACCAGCCTGCAGGTGGGAGGCAGCACCCTGGCACCTTCTTAAGAAAACCCATTCCTCTGCCCGGGCGGTGTGGCTCGGTGGTTGAGCAGAGCGGTCGACCCATGAACCAGGAGGTCACGGTTGGATTCCTGGTCAGGGCACACACCTGGGTGGCGGGCTCCATCCCCAGTGTGGGGCATGCAGGAGGCGGCCGATCCATCAATCGATGTTTCTCTCTCATTAATCTTTCTGTCTCTCTCCCTCTCTCTTCCACTCTCTCTAAAATCAAGAAAATATATATTTTTAATCCTCACCAGAGGATATTTTCCCAGTGATTTTAGAGAGAGTGGAAGAGAGAGTAAGACAGAGAGAAATATTGATGTGAGAGGGACACATTGATTGGTTGCCTGCTGCACACTCCTTGACCAGGGCCAGGGCTGGGGAGGAACCTGCAACCGAGGTACGTGCCCTTGACTGGAATCGAACCTGGGACCCTTCGGTCTGCAGCCTGACGTTCTATCCACTGCGCCACACTGGTCAGGGCAATAAAAATATATTAAAAAAAAAAAACCCACTCCCCCAGGTCTCCCTGGGCTCCCGCCCACACCGAGCCCCTCTGAGGAGGGCGAGCCGCCCCGCCGAGGACACACAGAGCACACGTCACCTGGCACCTGCCGTGCACGCAGAGGTCGGTCTCGTAGGGCCCACAGGGCGTGCCGTCCAGGACCCTGTCGGCCACCAGCAGCGGGGACTCCTTCCCCAGGGGCGAGCAGTACAGCTCACACGGCTTATCTGGGGAGGGAAGGGGTGAACGTCGGCGTGAGGAGGGCCATGCAGGGCGCGGGGGATTGCTTTGCAAAGAGACCGCGAGAGGAACATGGATGCCTGCGTGCTCTCTCCACCAGAGTCTTCCTAGGGGGCCTCCCGGGGGCCTGGGAGCGAGGGTGGGGCTGACGGGGCCACAGAGGACTGGACACTGAGCTGGAGGGTTCCTGCCTCAGCAGACACGCTTGCACCAGTGCCCAGGCTTTCGTGAATGAGTGACGGTCACTGAACGGCCACTGTGCTCAGCTGCTTTCCGTGGCTGGTGTCCCGTGGCACCCTGATCCACGCCCTCGGTGGGAAGGCTTGTCTTAGGAGGCTAGAGGGGAGTGTCCTAAAGGTATAAGGAAGAGTCCTTTGGCTAAAGCAGTTTGAAAACAGTGAATTAAAAAAATTTTTTTTTAATTTTTATTAATTCCAGAGAGAGGAAGGGAGAGGGAGAGAGAGAGAAACATCAATGATAAGAGAGAATCATGGACCGGCTGCCTCCTGCACGCCCCCTCCTGGGGATCGAGCCCGCAGCCCGGGCAGTGCACGCCCCCTCCTGGGGATCGAGCCCGCAACTCGGGCAGATGCCATGACTGGGAATCGAACCGTGACCTCCTGGTTCATAGGTCGCTGCTCAACCACTGAGCAACACCGGCCGGGCAGGCAACTTCCCTCTGTTTTGTTAATAAGCAGCTCCAGCTGGCTTCACTGAGCTGGAGTGACAGAGCCCACACCATCACACCCGCCCGGTCCCCTGGGGGGGCTCCGGCCCGGAGGGGTTCCGCCGTGCCGGGGAGACGGAGCTGGAATGTGCCTCCAGCCTTGGCCAAGTCCTCCGACGCCTCGGCGGGCGCATGGCCTGCTGGCCCGGCCGGGCGGCCTGAACTCTGCAAGGTCTGCGCTGCGATGAGATTCCGCGGGGAAGGCAGAGACGAGGTGGGCTGGGCCCCGGGCCACGTCCACGGTTCTGTCTGAAGGCTTTTCCACGGAGAAGCCATTTCTAAGGAGCGTCTTTGTCTCCTGCGGGAGGCGGGAAGGGCTTGTGGTCCCGAGTCCTCCCTTGGAAAATCTACCTCTGCAAGAATTTCCTTGTTTTCCTTTTTCTTTTTCCTTTGCTCAAGAAGAGAAAATAGAAAAAATATATAGCTTCTCCCTCCCTGAACTGTGCGTCACCGGCCAAAGAATTCCGCCGCGATAGCAGAGCTATGAATAGGGCGGTCGGGACGGGCTCCGAGGAGCCGAGCCGGGGCCGGGCCCTGCGGAAAGCGGCTTTGGAGAGGGACGCTGACACTCTGCCCTCCCTCCCTGCTCTGGGTCGGCCATTGAGAGTCCCCCCCACAGGGAGGTGGCCCCCGCAAAGCCCTGGGCTCCAGGTCTCTCCGTCCAAGGCGAAATGCTGACTGTACCCCGCTTCCTCATCCAAGACGGTGGCCTTTTTAGCGCCCGGCCAGCATGGCTCAGTGGTTGAGTGTTGACCTAGGGACCAGGAGGTCACGGTTCGAATCCCCGTCAGGGCACATGCCCGCGTTGCGGGCTCCATCTCCAGTAGGGGGCGTGCAGGAGGCAGCCCATCCATGATTCTCTCCCATCATTGATGTTTCTCTCTCTCTCCCTTCCTCTCTGAAATCAATACAAATATATTAAAATCAATAAATACGGTGGCCCCTTTCAGGTCAAAGGCGGAGGCGCTCATCACTTCTTGCTTTGGGAGAAAAAACACCATAAAGTGAGTGGGTGGGACCGTCCGAAGGCAATGAGCTTCCCCGAGGAGCCCCTGCGAGGCCCCCGGAGGGGTGTGGGCAGAGGTGGCTCCCAGCCCCTGCGACAACGCGAAGGCAGCCGAGGAGGCCAGCCCTCCAGCAGCGGTTAGAAGTGAAGAGGGAGTGTAACAGGGACTTGGAGAAATGGGTGGAAAAACAGACATTTCAGTGGGATTTCTGCGTTTGCAGAAACGAGGCCGGAGAACTGCAAACCAAAGCAAGAGGCGAAGGAGAGGAAAACACAGACCCCGTGCACATAGCGGAGTGGAGCGGAGGGCGGGGCGAGTCCCTTGGACGTGACCTCCTCTTGCTCCCAGGGAGGGGAGAGGCCCGGCCCCGGCCTCGGAGTCCTGGCCGACCTGTGGGCCTGGCTGGAGGTTTGCGAGCCCGGCCTCCCTCCCGACTAGGGATCCAGTGCACCCGGGGCTGCGGGGAGCCTCCTGCGTCCCAGGCACGGCCGGGCCGAGGGCGGTGAGAGTCTGTGCGGGCAGCTGCCCACACCCTCCTGGGAAGGCGGGCTCCCCTCCCCCTTGACTGCAGGGGAAGCCGAGGTACAAAGGCTCCACGGGGTTGGCCCTGGCTGGTCTGGCTCAGTGGGTTGAGCGTCGGCCTGTGGACTGAAGGGTCCAGGGTTCGATTCCACGCCCGGGTTGCAGGCTCAATCCCCAGGAGGGGGCGTGCAGGAGGCAGCCGACCCATGATTCTCTCTCATCATGGATGTTTTTCTCTCTCTCTCCTGCTCCCTTCCTCTCTGAAATCAATAAAAATAAAAAACTTACAAAAAGAGTAAAAACCAACCCAAAATGACCCAGGAAATTGCAAGGCAGAGCCAACACTGGAAAGGGAGCAGCAGACGCCCACTGTCCCGGCCCCCAACAGCCTCCCTCTCCACACGGTTGGCCCTGGGCCCCGGAAGCAGGCAGCAGGCTGCCGGTACCCCTCCCCCGACCCCCACCCCCACACCCGCTTGCTGCAAATGCCGGTGCGGGAGGCCTCTGGGCTGCTGCCTGCCTTGCAGCTGCTCTTGGGAAATGGCACAGAGCTATGTCGTCCAAGGCCAACCCCAGGCTCACGCCGTGGGTCCCTCCCAGGCTGACTGGGCAGGAGGACTGGGGCACCCTTCGGGGAGGACTGCGGGTGGGTGCGCCCTCTGGGTTTCCCCGGGAGGCGTGAGGTTCCTGGGGAAGGGACGGAGGGAAAGGACGCGCCATGTTCCTCACCGTCCACCACCACCGCCGTCAGCAGGCCCTTCTTCTTGCTGCTCAGCCGGTCATGGGTCTGGCACTGCTGGTCCCGGAAGCTGGGCAGGCCCTTGGGGCAGGGCGGGTTCTCGCAGACCGCGTGCTCCACGCTGGCGCCCAGGCAGTGCGCGCCTCCGGGCCCGGGGCTGGAGGGGAGAGACCGGCCCCCCGAGTTAGCCAGACCCAGCGGGTGCTCCGTGTCTGCCTCCTTCCCAGGAGTGGGAGGGGCCGGGCGAGGCCTCCCAGCACCCCCTCTGCTCACACACCTCCCATCTCGGCAGCCCCAGCCCCACATGGACTGCGAGTGTGAGTGAGCCCTCAGGGAAACGCATCCCGAGGCTGCAAGGTCATCTGGACACGCAATGTGGTGAGTATGGGTTAGCAAGATCCACTCACTGTGCCTTTCACCTGCACTTAAAACGTAGCCATCAGGCCCGGCCGGCGTGGCTCAGTGGTTGAGCATCGACCTGCGAACCAGGAGGTCAGGGTTCGATTCCCGGTCAGGGCACATGCCTGGGTTGTGGGCTCGATCCCCAGTAGGGAGCGTGCAGGAGGCAGCCAATCCATGATTCTCTCATCATGGATGTTTCTCTCTCTCGCCCTCTCCTTTCCTCTCTGACCTCTATAAAAATAAATTTAAAAAATAAAAACCATCCATGTGGACACCAGGTGGCTGGCGAGTGGAAAGGGCACATCCGGGGTTTCCCTGTGGGAACAAAAGCCGTGACAGGTGCATGGCGTCACCCCCGCCCTCCAGGGGCCTTAGCAAGCAGGCTGCTTCCCCTCCTGATGCTCCCGGGGGACCCCACCCCGGTGACCTGCCGCCTTCCTGGCTCCACGGCCCTTCCTCCTTGGGCTCCGACAGAGCTGGCACTTCACCCAAGAGCGTCCGAGCCGTTGCATCCCTCCTCCCCAAACACCGGCCCTGCGATGCAGGGGGCACCGGCATCCGAATGAGAGGTGACCTTCCTACCAGGCTTTTGGCGGAAACTCCCACCAAAAGGGACACAAATCAGGGCAGGGAAACATGAGCCCAGGAGGCTGCAGCCAAGACATGGCTGACCCCCAAGGCCTGGAGGTCAGCTGGCAAGAAGCGCAAATTCCAATAGCTGGAAAGACCAAGGCCAGAGAGAGAGAAAAGCGGGCGAAGGGAGGGACTCTCTTGCCAGTGTGTTTGGACAGTGAATAAACCAGCTGTAGGAGACAGGAAAGGGGCCAGGACTGAAGGGAAGGGGGTGAGGGGATGGGGGGGTGGAAAGTCTCTGAGGCCAGGCCGGGATGCGCAGAGCAGGGAGGTTTGCACATCCTGGGAAATCGCAGGGCCGCCAGCCTGGTGTGCTGAGGGCTGAGCGGGAGGGAATGCTGTTGGGTCAGCGCTTGGCGCTGGGCCCCATCAGCTGTGTTTTGTAACAATCACCACATCAGGCCCTTCTGCAAAAGCGGCTGACGCGGAGGCCTGGGCCTCATACAGCTCCCCAGAGGGAGGCGCCCCGGCGGCGGCTGGAACAGCCCCCAGGCCGGCCCCTTCACTTCCCATTCACCTGCGGAGGATCCCTGACGGCGAGGACAAGGGCCTGCCACTGCTCCTTAGGACAGGAAGTCTGGTGTTTTTAAAATATATACATATTTGTGTTGATTTCAGAGAGGAAGGGGGGGAGAGAGAGAGAAACATCAGTGATGAGAGAGAATCATGGATCGGCTGCCTCCCGCATGCCCCACACTGGGGATGGAGCCCACAACCTGGGCATGTGCCCTGACTGGGAGTCAAACCCAGACCTCCTGGCTCATAGGTCGACGCTCAACCACGGAGCCATGCCGGCCGGGCAGGAAGATCGGACAGAGCACCAAGGTGTAAATATTACCGGAGCAAAACCAGATTGCTGGGCTCCCTCGGAATAAACCAGGCTAGGTCAGAGCTTAGAGCTGGTCCCAAGAGGGCATGGAGCACCCTATCCGTGGGTGACAGTCTTGCGGGCACAGGGCGGGCACCGGTGAAGACGGCCCTCGTGTGCAGGGGGACTGGCCCCGCTCCCTGGCTGCCCATAGCGGTTGGGGGGCCTCAGTGAAGCAGATGGTCCAAGGCCCGCCTGACCCACCGCTTTGGCACAATCCTTTGCAATAAGCTCAGTGTTTCAGGGAAACAACACGAGGTGTGTGCCTGGGGGGCACTGCAAATGCACTGGGTCGCTGACTCTGAGCGAGCGGGCAGCCAGGTGGTGGGGGTTGGGGGGGGCGCAGCACAGATGATGGAGGGCTGTACTGAGTGGTGCCCAAACAGGGGTGGCTCTATCATCCATCTATTATCTACCATCTATCTACCTATCTATCATCTATTATCTATCCTCTACCACCTATCTGTTATCTGCTATCTATCATCTATCTAGCTTCTATTTATCTATCCATCTATCATATATCTATCATGTCTCTATTATCTATCATCTACCTATCATCCTATCTAATAATAGACAAACATGGTAATTGACCATACCTTCGCTACCAGTGAGATATGCAAATTAACCGCCAACAAAGATGGTTAATTTGCATACGTAGGCGCAAAGTGGTGGATCAAAGACTGAAGGCGGCTCCAGCCAGGGCAGCGAAAGCTTGAAGGCAGCTCCGGCCAGAGCGAAGGCCTGAGTCCCGGGTGCTGGAGGAAAACCGGTGCCGGCAGCCAAGGGAAGTGAAGGCCTATTGCATGAATCTTTTCGTGCAACAAGCCTCTAGTCTATCTATATTCTATCATCTATCTATATTCTATCTATCATCTATCTAATTATCATCTATTTTATATATCTCCTGTCACCTATCTATCTGTTATCTATCTATCTATCTATCTATCAATCATCTACTTATCTATCTATCTACCTACCTATCTATCATCTAGCTATCTATTATCCATCATCTATCTACCTATCATCTACTTATCTACTTATCTGTCTATCTATCTATCTTTCTATCTCCTATTGGTTCTCTTTCTCTGGGAAACCTTATATACCATCAATGCTCTTAATGAAACAGTCATTCCTAAAGCACGGAACACCCCCTGTGAGTCCGGCACTGTCGGGGGCCAGGGGAAAGGGTTTCAATAAGACAAAATGTGCAGCACCGATTCCCTTAGCACTACCAGAACGAACAAGGTGTTCCTGGCATAGACTGAACTGTGAGCACACACTTCACTGTAACCGGGGCCTCCACACCGGCCAGGGGAGCGACCCCGAGAGAGTCAGCGCCTCTGCCCCCGGCCCCCCGGAGCGTGTGATTTATGGGGCTGGGACCCCGCCAGGGCCGCGGGGTTTTGCACACAAGGGGGATTTGCTAATTCTTCATCAACATGACTTAATTGTGGATAAAAAAGCCTTTCGGGTGAGTCATCATTCATAACGCGCTCCTTTACGACATTAATGGGATGCAGCTGAGGGCCCAGGAGACGGAAAACGGGCCCTTTTAAGAAACAGTGAAAAGGGGGAGTTTCGAGAGAAGAGCAAAACCCACGAGGCGAGGGCAGCGTGACTGAGCACACACCTAGCCCCACGCGTTCCGAACCGACGTGCGAAGATGGACCAAAGAAAGACGACCTGAAAACCACGGTTCCCAGTCAAACAGCTCCAGGAGGGCAGCTTCTGATACGCAGGTGAGCTCGGCAGCCACCCCAGCGCCTCCCCCGACACCGTGGCCGGCAGGCAGCTTCCACAGCAGCCAGCAGCCGCCTCCTCCCGCCTATGGCTTCCCTAGAATGACCTCCACTGAGCAGCGCGAGTGGCCCGCCGGCCAGAGCGTCTGTCCTCCCGCTGTCCCTGGGAGCCTTTTAAAAAATCTTTTATTTCTATTGATTTTGTGGTTGTAATACCCTAAGGACATTTTCTGCACTGATTTTTAGAGAGAGTGGAAGAGGGAGAGGCAGAGAGAGACATCGATGTGAGAGAGACACACGGATTGGCTGCCTCCTGCGTGCACCCCGTTGGGGCCGGGGATGGAGCCTGAAATCAAGGTTTGTGCCCTAGACCAGAATCGAACCTGCGGCCTTTCAGTCTGCAGGCCAACACTTTATCCAGGGAGACACGCCGGCTGGGGGTTATTGATTCGAGAGAGAGAGAGGAAGCAGAAGGAGAGAAACATCAGTGATGAGAGAGAATCATGGATCGGCTGCCTCCTGCACGCCCCCTACTGGGGATGGAGCTTGAAACCCGGGCATGTGCCCTGACCGGGAATCGAACCCTGACCTCCTGGTTCCTGGGTGGACGCTCAGCCCCTGGGCCACGCCAGCCCGGCTCTGGAAGCCTTTGGATGGGGGTGCGGGCGAGGAACAGCGGCTCTGTTCCCCAGAAAAAGCTGGGCCTACGAGGCCCCCGGGCACGTGTCCCGCCCCCGACCTTGTGTATTCCCGTCCTTGCGCGACAAACCCTGTCCAGGGCAGTGAGACCCGCAGGTCCGCGAGCGATGGGGGTGCGGGGAGGCGGGGCGGGGCACTCACGGGGGGTTGTCGCATTTCCTCTGCCTGAA
>NW_006296417.1:1431633-1432212 GCF_000327345.1 Myotis davidii | reverse complement strand
ACAGCAGGCCTCCCACGTGACGGGGTGCACTCCCCCCCGCCCCCCCGCACCCCCGGGTCCGGTCGCGCTGCCTAACTTAGGTCCCAGCTGCCTCCTGCACACCCCCTACTGGGAATGGACCCCACAATCCGGGCATGTGCCCTGACCTGAAATCAAACCGTGACTTCCTGGTTCCTACGTCAGTGCTCAACCACTGAGCCACCCCAGCCGGGCGACACCTCTCTTCTCTAACGCTCATCCATCCCCCCTGCTAAGGAAGACCAGGCAGCAGGCTCACTCTCTTAACCCTGATCTAGCATGGAACAGCTACTCTCATTAAATCTCTTTCACCATAGCCCTTCCTGTAAGGCAAGCGATCCTGCTTTTCCACTTACGGTCTATTGATGTAAAAGTTTGCAAGTAAATCCACTTGTATGACACACGGCGTTAATTTAACAAAAATAATATGCAAGCCCGGCCGACATGGCTCAGTTCAATTCCCGGTCAGGGCACATGCCCGGGTTGTGGCTCCGTCATGCCCGGGTTGTGAGGGGCATGCAGGGGGCAGCCGCTCTATGATGCTCTCTCATCTGCAGGTTC
>NW_006296417.1:1424574-1431425 GCF_000327345.1 Myotis davidii | reverse complement strand
TCACTGATGGTTCTCTCTCTCTCTCCCTCTCCCTTTCTCTCTAAAATCAATAAAAAAATATATTACAAAATAATAATAAGCAAGTGATTCTTGTGTCTTATAAGAAAAAAAAATGGGGTAATGGAAGTGGCCCTCTGCCCAGAGTGGGCTCCGTGGGCATTTCTGGGGAGGCCAGATTTCCCGGGGGTGTCTGAGAACAGTGCCCAATGCCCAAGGGACGGGGGCTGCCCACGGGGGTTGGCGGGGGTGGGTACCTTGTCGGCCCCACACTCGGTGCCATCCAGGGGCGGGTCCAGCTTCGTCTTGCAGGAGGCGTCTCCTTCCACCAGGCACCACAGCCCCGCGCACATCAGATGCTGTGACAAAGAGAAGCAACATGACTGCCGAGGACACGGCGTGTGGGTCACCGTGGGGTCGCCGGAGGGCCCGGCTAGGGGTTTGGATCTCCCTTCCTCTCTGAAAGCAATAAAAATGTATTTTTAAAAATAAATAAAACAACCACCAAAAAAAGAACCAAAGGGGAAAAATCCTCTCCTGAGGAGGTGAGGATTGACCTGAAAACAGAGACCTGAAAGGGACAAAGATCAAGGAGAGAAAGGCAGAGGGTGAACATCGCCTCATGTACCGATAAAAATATATTTTTTAAAGACTGTCTTCTTTTAAAAAAAAATCTGTATCTACATCTATATATATTGACTTCAGAGAGGAAGGGAGAGGGACAGAGAGATGGAAACATCCCTGAGGAGAGTCAACGGTCAGCTGCCTCCTGCACGCCCCACACTGGGGATCGAGCCCGCAACCTGGGCCTGTGCCCTTGACCGGAATCGAACCGTGACCTCCTGGTTCACTGGTAGGTGTTCAACCCCTGAGCCACACCGGCCGGGCGGTGCACCTCTCTGACTCCTCTCTCCTCCCACTACCCACCTCCCGACAGAGCTTCCTGGGATCACCTCCCAGATAAACTACTTGCACCCAAATCCCCGTCTCGTGGCCGGAAAATTGAGACCAGATGTACTTGGGGCTCTTTTAAGAGACAGTGTTTCCTTGAGGCCAAACCCAATCAACGACAAACAAATGCCTGAGCTGGAGTGGGGACACGTCTCCTCCAGGGCAAGGCCGGGGCAGTCACCGCGGGGCTCGCCAAGGGTGTGCCGAGCTCAGTTCCCAGGAATCTCAAACATCTGCACTTTGGGCAGCGTGAGCGTCGGGGTCCCTGTGCACAGCTCGGGGCAGTCAAACATCTGCACGGAAAACAGGCGCTGTCCACGCTGCTAATGTCAGAACACGTCCAGAAAGAGAACGGACAGCCCTGGCCGGTTTGGCTCAGTGGATAGAGCATCGGCCCGAGGACTGAAGGGTCCCAGGTTCGATTCCCGGTCAAGGGCACGGAACTGGATTGCAGGCTAGATCCTCGGCCGTGGTCAGGGCACATATAGGAGGCAACCAATCAATGTGTCTCTCTCACACTGATGTTCCTCTAGCTCTTCCCCTCCCTTCCACTCTCTCTAAGAATCAATGGAAAAATGCCCGGCCGGTGTGGCTCAGCGGTTGAGGTTGACTGATGAACCAGTGTCTATCTCTCTCTCCCTCTCCCTTCCTCTCTGAAATCAATAAAAATATATTTAAAAAAATAAAACAACCAAAGAAGAACCAATGGAAAAATATCCTCGGGTGAGGATTAATGAGAAAAGAGATGTGGGCGGGACAAAGATGAAGGAGAAAAAGGCAGGAAAGCAGTGCCCGAGGGTGTGGACAGAGCGCAGAACAGCCCAGCGCCTCTTAGTTTCCAAGGACGTTGGCGCTGCTCGGGGCCCGAGAGAAGTTGATGACTCAGGCGGAATGCTGCGCCCTTGGGTTCAGGGAAGCCCCACGGCCCCACGTGAGCGGGAAGAGGTGAGAGCCTTGAGCACAGCACCGGCTGGTCCCGTAAAGCGCGACCGGCGGCACCTCATCACGCGGCTGGTTCCGCGCACTCTGACCCGAGAGCTCTGGGGGACAGCGGTGGCGGTGGGGACATGTGTCCTGGGGGCAAGGCTGAGCCAGGAGGAATGTATGGGGCCGGGTGTGGGGGTTAGGAGACATAATGGGCCTTCAGGAGAGGGAGGAGGAAGGCGGCCTGTTTATTGTGCATTTTATAGACAGCGCTTTCCCACTGAACTTTCCTAATCATCAAAAAAAGAAAAAAAAAAAAGAAAGAAAAAAGGGAGAATGAGGTCAGGCAAATATGTCTTCAATAGAACACAAAACGTCTGAACTATAAAGGGAAACACACTAATAAATTATATTATAATAAAATGAAGAACTTCTGCCTGGCTGGCCTGGCTCAGTGGTTGAGCATCAACCTATGAACCAGGAGGTCAGGATTCGATTCCCGGTCAGGGCACATGCCCGGGGTGCAAGCTCCATCCCCAGTAGGGGGCGTGCAGGAGGCAGCTGATCCATGATTCTCTCTCATCATTGATGGTTCTATCTTTCTCTCTTCCTTCCTCTCTAAAATCAATGAAAAAATACACACACACACACACACACACACACAAGCCTAGTATGCAAAGTGTCCCCTTGCGAGTTCAACCGACCAGGAGTTCGATCGCTTGCTATGACGTGCGCTGACCACCAGAGGGCGGCGTGGAACAAAGGGAGGCCCTGGCCGGCAGCCACTAGGGACGCTACCTGTGCACAAATTTTGTGCACTGGGCCTCTAGTGTATATATATATAAAACGCACATTAAAACAGTTTCTGCAGATAAAGGTGTATTCAGTCAAGCGAATCAGGGGTGGGGTGCCCAGGGTCCCCCAACTCCCCGCCCTAGGAGCAGTCCTTAAGTACCAGCGAATGCCACTGACCCAGCGCAAAGCATCAGGGAAATGAAACTGCTCCCTGGCCCTAGCATCTGTTCCCTCACCGGCTGCCTTTAATGTTTGCCCCGTGAACATCATGTCAAGTGCACTGTGCTGCAAAGGCCCTCGAGATGCTGCGTAACAAACACGCCCGGTGCAAGCTGCCTTCCCTGGGATGCTGTGGCACTGTGGGGAGGTGTGGGTCCCTCGGAAGAAAGACATCACTGCTCGTGCGTTTGAGGCTTCACTGTGTTTCTCTTAACCCACCGTGCCCCTCTGAGGTCCCCTCTGGGTGGTCTCGATCCCCTTCCTCACTCGGCACGGCTGAGCGCCTGGAGAGACACTCTGACACAACACAGTGCTGAAGGGAAGGGTTATGTAAAAAACCCTTAGAAATGTGCTGCTGATAACACCAGCCAAGAGGGAGATAAAATGAAATGCTAAGCGCTGGATGTGAAAGTGACTAATCCACATTTTCCACACAGACTCCTGCTGTTTGAAGCCCTTTCCCGCACCGGCATGCCAGGCCTGCTTCTGGAAGGTTCCGTGAGTCCCGGGTTTGGTCCCTCCTTGCATGTTCCTACAGGTTGTGGCAGAGACCACCGTCACCTGGCTGGGGCCACCTGGTGTGGCGGGTGGGTTTTCGGAGGATGTCTGCTGTGCATGCTCGAACGCTGCTGGAAAATGGGGCCTTCTGCTGCCAAGCCCAATAGCTCTGAGAGGAGCTGCAGCTGCCGGGCAGGAAGCTGAGCCCAGGCAGGCGAGGCGGCACTCACCCTGGAGTCCGACCCAGCTTCCTACCGCACGGCCCGTCCGTCTGAGGGGCAGGGCGGGGCTCCCGTCCGGCCAGCCGCCCACTCTGGCCAGGTGTGTCCCTGGGTGTTAAAGGGGCCGGTTTCGTTTAGATCGGTAGTTCCTAAATCGAGCTGAGCGTGACCACCCTGGACTGGCCGGTGTGGCTCAGTGGTTAAGCACTGACCCATGAACCAAGAGGTCACGGGTTCGATTCCCAGGCAGGGCACATGCCCGGGTTATGGGCTCGATCCCCAGTAGGGGGCGTGCAGGAGGCAGCCGATCCATGATTCTCTCTCCTCATTGATGTTTCTCTCTCTGTCTCCCTCTCCCTTCCTCTCTGAAATCAATAAAAATATATTTGTAAAAAATTACTTAAAAACAATCGGGGCCTGGAGGGGGCAATGCCACGCTGCTCCTTCCGGCTGTCACCACCCTCAGGCTCACCTGGACGGAGACTGCTCTGCAGGGATTGCTGACAAGGACAGGAGTGACCTGTCAGCATAGAGAAAAAAGGCCAGACTGGGCTCATCGGTCAAGTTCGTCTCCCCTTTCTAATAAATATTTACTACCCGCTGTTTACAACGTGCAGGTTTGGACTTCCTTGAAACGCTTTCCTGAATTAAAAACAGCACATTACCATTGGCTAAAAGAGGAGACGGCTCTATGTGCCAAGGATTTGCAGCAAGTGCCAATTGGGCGATGCCAATTTTTTTTTTTGCACTTATTTCCATGGGCAGCTCTGAGCCTCATAGTACCAGCCTCCTGCACAATGAGAGACGCGATGCTGGTGGTGGGGGGTCTCCAGGGCCCTAGGAGGGAGGACGGGCGGGGCTCTAGCTTTCCTTGGTCCTCTGCCCCGCAGGTGTTTCAGGAAGCAGGGACCTGGCACACAGTGGAAGCCAGGCTGCTCCCACGCCACCTGAAGTGGCGTTTTCCCAGAGTTCTTCACCCCATCACTTTAAGCTCCAAATGGTGAATGCCAATAGAAGGATGGATGTGGAGTCCAGTGCAAGGAGGTTCTGGATTCAAAACTTCACCTAAAGACTAGCCCAGCCGGTGTGGCTCAGTGGTTGAGCATCGACCTATGAGCCAGGAGGTCAGGGCACATGTCCGAGTTGTGAGGTCGATCTCCAGTGTGGGGCATGCAGGAGGCAGCCAATCAATGATCCTCTCTCCTCATTGATGTTTCTACCTCCTTCTCCCTCCCCCTTTCTTTCTGAAATCAATAAAAATATTTTCTTTAAAAAAAGAAGAAGAAGAACTCACGCAAGCCAGCACATGCCACTCGCGGGCGCCCAGCACCTGGTCTCCCACGAGGAGGCGCCGGGTGGGGACTCTGAAGCCCTTCTCAGAGTAATATCTGTCCATGCATGATGACGAAGGACAGAAGTTTACCAAGGAAACAATTCAATCTTTCTGTAATTCCAAATACAAAACAACTACATACTCCAAATGCATACTCCAGCAATATGCGTTTCTTAGTGAACACGTTACATACAAAATCTGACTCTGAGTGTAGGAGCATGTGTGTGAACATGTGTTTACGTGCACCCATGTGTGCACTCGGCTCCATGTGCAAATGCCCATGGCGGTAGATGTATATTCATGCCTGCTTGTGTATGTGCGTATACATGTGTGTAAATGCACATGCATGCGTGTGTGAATGCATATACACATATGTGCGTGCATATACACGTGTGTGCGTGCACAGGTGCGTGGAGTGTGAATACTGTGTCCTCCAGCAGAAGCCACATGCTCCTTCCTGGGCCCCCCCACCCGGACCGCTTACCTCCATGTTTCTGCAGAAGGTGGCGTTGGTGCCAAACAGGATCTGGCACTGCTCGTTGGCGCTGTAGTGCATGCCAGGCAGCTTGTGAGGGAGGCGCACGGCGTGCTGGCTCCGGGGGTCCGTGACCAGCAAGCAGGTGCTGACTTTCGACCTGAAATGGACAAGAGGTCAGTCGACGCACAAAAGCACTGCCTGGGACTGTGTTCTGATTGTGAGTCACTGAGAAGGCGGCGCCTCCACGTTACTTACGGGCCGCCCGGGGCATGGCTGTGGCTGAGCGTTGACCTATGAACCAGGAGGTCACAGTCAGGGCACGGGCCCAGGTTGCGGGCTCCATCCCCAGTGTGGGACATGCAGGAGGCAGCTGATCCATGATTCTCTCTCCTCATTGATGTTTCTCTCTCCCTCTCCCTTCCTCACTCCAATCAGTGAAGATATATTGAGCGAGCCCTTGTCCCTGGTGAAGGCGCGTCCCTATCACAGGGGAGCCTGAGCGTGGAGACACCTCTGTTCTGCTGCCGCCACGGCCACTGATACAGTGGTGTCCACTCATGGTCAAAACACGCAGAGAAAGGAAGCAGCTCCAAGACATGGTCACGGTGTGGACATTTCAATCGATCAATAAGGATTTATGAATATGAGCTGAGTGCCCAACATCCTATCGGATCTCTCCTCAACGCTGGGTACGCACGTCACACCTGGTGCACACCCGGGGCACAGCCCACACCAGGTGAACATGGCACCCCAGGTACACACGGCATACATCACATCAGGTGCACACATCACACCAGGTGCACATGGCACACCAGGTGCACACATCACACCAGGTGCACACGGCACAGCCAGGGCACAGCCCACACCAGGTGCACACATCACACCAGGTGCACACGTCACACCCGGTGCACATGTGGGAGAAAGCTTGGCAGATATGGGAGGTTCTGCACTGACCATGTTCTAGGGCAGCTGAGAATTCTGGGAGATCCATTCCCCTGCCCACACGTGCGGAGACCCCACGTGGCGTCTTCTGGGAGTGCTTCCTATTGCAAGGAAGGCACAGAGGGACTCCAGGACTCACTTGAGGAAGTTTTCAAGGTCATCTCGGCTGCAGGAGGACCAGGAGAGGTCGCTGGGGTTCCGGCCTTTCACCCACTCCCCCGACATGATGTGGGACCTGCCGGCGCAGGACGCATGGTCGTCGTCGTGGTTCATGCCCAAGCTGCCGAGGGAGGAAGAGGAGACAGGACACTTATCCTACAGGCTTCTCATCTCCTCCTCCGGGGTCTAGCATCCATTCCTTTTTATTTTTTTTAATTCATTTCAAAGAGGAAGGGGGAGGGAGAGAGAATCATGGATCGGCTGCCTCCTGCACACCCCCTACTGGAGATCAAGCCTGGAACTAGGGCATGTGCCCTTGACCGTGACCTCCTGG
>NW_006296417.1:1422959-1424488 GCF_000327345.1 Myotis davidii | reverse complement strand
ATGCTCAACCACTGAGCCACACCGGCCAGGGCCCACTGGATGTTATTTTCAAACCTACTTGTGTCAGTCATGTTTGCGACTTCACGGCTAAAAATGGTCAAACGCTAAGTAAGCCGCTTGGTAAAGCTACCGTTTGATGAACTAGCTTTGGGGCTGGGAGGCGCGACATTGGCGTTTAAATGAAGGACTACTTGCCTGAGAGGCTCGTGTTATTGTAGGTTTGCATCCCCGGGCGTCTCTTACTCTGACAGCATCACAGTTTACAGAAACGAGGAGTGTGAGGCCCACGCTGTAATTTTACCGTCTAGTGGCTGTGGGACTCAGGACACAGACTGGCCTTTGTCACGTGTGGCCCAGATGCATCCCACACAATAACAACTCCAGGGCCGGAGTTTGATCGGACCTTGAGACAAGGAACCCGCGGCTTCTCCCAGAATCTTACATGTTTGAGGCGCTCTGGGAGGGCAGTTTTAGGAGGCTCTCAGCCTCCCTGCCTGCCCTCTCTCAGAAGGTTTGGGATTTTTCTTTTTTTTTTTTTTAATGTTTTTATTGATTTTCAGGAAGGGAGAGAGAAAAACATCCATGATGACAGAGAATCATGGATCGGCTTCTTCCTGCACGCCCCCTTGTGGGGACCGACTGCATAGCCTGGGCATGTGCCCTGACTGGGAATCGAACCAGCAACCTCTTGGTGCACAGGATGATGCTCAACCACTGAGCCACCACAGTTGGGCCTGAATTCACTTTAGAGGCAAAGACCAAACCACTCTCCATAGAGATACAGGGACTATGCTAACGGCAAAGCTCGATATGACCGAATACTCGACTGAGAGCTTCTCATTCAAGCCCAGGGCTTCCTGCACTCTGGGAATAAAAGTCTTTCCCAGCCGGTGTTGCTCAGTGGCTGAGCATCCACCTATGAACCAGGAGGTCACGGTTCCGTTCCCGGTCAGGGTATGTGCCTGGGTTGCGGGCTCTGTCCCTGTGCAGGCGGCAGCCGATCGATGATTCTCTCTCATCATTGATGTTTCTCTCTCCCTCTCCCTTCCTCTCTGAAATCAATAAAATAAACAAAAAAAAAATTATTCCATGGCTTACTTACTTTCAACGTAAAAGAAATAATCAACTGTCAAAATACTTAGATGCCACACCGGCAAATGAAATGCATGGAAGAAACAGCTGGATCCTTTAAAGCTCTCGGGAAATCGGAATGCACCATCCCGGCGCGTCCAGGGAGCACACTGCTGCTGGTGGGGTCTGGACCTGCACCAAGGTCAAGGCCCACGCGTTTCATCTACAGACTCGATCCTGAGGGTGGAGAGTCTAAGGAACGGAGGGAGTTCAGAAGCTGTAACCGCCTCCTGCTAAATTATGAAACACTCGTCCGAGGGGCTTTCCACGAAGTGTTGTCCCTATAGACTCCCTGCTGCTTGCACACTGAGGGTTTGTTTTTGAAATTTCCACACCGCTGAAACATTGGCGGCTTTGTTACGGCTCCTTCCTTTCCCATTTCTTTATTTTTAGCTATT
>NW_006296417.1:1418412-1422923 GCF_000327345.1 Myotis davidii | reverse complement strand
TTTTATCTTTAAAAAGAATCTTCACTTCCCCTCGTGCAAATTATAGGCTTCTTGCAGTAATCACTCCTGCTTAAGATGGCATTCAAGGTGCCGGATAAAAACAGCTTCTCCTGGCCGCCTTAATGACGGTGTACGCAGCTCTCAGCTCGGCCCGAAGCCCCTCTGAATTCCGGCTCCGAGCAGCCATCCTGTGAAGAGGCGATGCCAGGAGCGGCGCCCAAACGCTAATTGGTATTTTCACTAGCGGCAACTTTGTAGCGGATGAGAGGTTACGCGAGCGGCAACTTTGTAGCGGAGAGTAGGTTATTAAGACAGGGAAGGAGGTCCTCCCCGCAGAATCCCATCCGGGATGGGGAAGGAAAGGGGGTTCCGGACACAGAGCCTCTCAGTGTGTGGTTCCCCCAGAGACGCGAAGCCCCTCGTGTGGGTGTCTCCGAGCACAGGTGACGGCCAGGGAGGGCAGAAGAGATTCCAAAATCGGGGTGCAAAAGCTGTTCTAGTGACTCCCCCATGGAAAACACTTACTTACTTTAAATACTAGAGGCCCGGCGCATGAAATTCGTGCGCGGGTACGGTCCCTAGGCCTGGCCTGCAATCAGGGCCATCTTCCCCAGCCGCCTGCAGCTGGCCCCACCCCCAGCCGCCACCCACCCGCTTCCCCTTCCCCGGGCCATCGGGTGATCAGTCCCTGACGGCCGGGGGAAGGGACCAAGAGATCGGTTGTTCCCTCTCGCTGGCCCCGCCCCTGCCGCAGATGGCCATCGGGCGATCGGAGCCTGATGGCCAGGAAAAGGGACCAAAAGGTGGTTAGTGTGCCTCACAGTGACTGGTCCAGCAGTTGTTCTGGTCATTCTGCCGTTAAGGTCAATTTGCATATTACCCTTTTATTATATAGGATGTTTCCATTGATTGGCTGGAGAGAGAAAAGGAGAGGGAGAGAGAGAGAGAGAAACAAAAATGAGAGAGAGAGAGAGCCATGGATCGGCTGCCTCTTGCACGCCCCACACTGGGGATCGAGCCCGCAACCCAGGCCTGTGCCCTGACCAGGAATCGAAACAACCGTGACCTCCTGGTTCATAGGTCAACGCTCAAGCACGGAGCCATGCGGGCCGGGCTGGAAGCAGCGTCCTTGCCTCGCCTTGGACTCTGCATCCTGGTAAGACTCCAAAGGAAATCTTGGTGATTTCCATGCGATTCCTGTTAATGCTGGGCAGTGGGAAATTCCCACTTAGGGCACAAAGGCCACTTGAGTGGGGCCACCTGCCAGAAGGTTCCTGCGGCTCCAGAAGCTGCCCCTCCCGTTCAAAATCACCCCTCAGAGACAGGCAGGAGAGTCTGCTTTTGCTGGTGTGGGAGAGGGAGGCGGGGGCTGTTATGAAGAGAAGGGCTGGGTGCAGGGGGTCCTTGCGAGTCCCCAGGGGCCCCTCCTCGGAAGCCAGTCCTGCAGCTCAGGGCAGACACAGGAGGAGGAGGGGGGGGGGATGTGGCATGGCAGACGGCAGGGGAGGACGGGACCAGGCTTGTCCGTGATGCATGCACAAGACCCTGCAACACTCAGCAGCACGCTGAGGAAGCATCATCACAAGAGGACATGGGCCCCGATGATCTGTCCGGTTCAGGAACTGGATCAGACAGACGGGGCCGGGAGGACGCTCACACGTAGACTTTGATCCGGGGCCCACGCACGTTGGCGTGAGACCGGAGCACCTGCTCGCGTGCCCACCTGCCCCTCAGTCCGGCGCTGATGGCCCTGGGAGCTGAGTAGCAATGGACGGCAGGACACGGGGGGCCAGGGAGGAGCCCATCCAAACCCAGCCTGGACCGCCTGATGGAAAAGCAGACCCCAGCGCCGTGCCTGCCTGCAGACCCTTCTTGGTCTGCAAGGAAGACCGACCCCGACCGTCTGTGACACAACAGCCCTAATTCCAACAAGGACACACCCTGGCTGGCGAGGCTCAGTGGTTGAGTGTCGAGCTGTGAACCAGGAGGTCACAGTTGGTTCAATTCCAGGTCAGGGCACAAGCCTGGGTTGTGGGCTCCATCCCCACTAGGGGCGTGCAGGAAGCAGCTGATCCATGATTCTCTCTCATCATGGATGTTTCTCTTTTTCTTCCTCTCCCTTCCTCTCTGAGATCAATAAAAATCTATTTTTTTAAAAAAGGTTAAGGCACGGATGTTCTACCTTCAGAAACCTGGACTTGGGAACTGGCTGAAAAGGAAGTAAGGAGGCAACCAGATGAAGATAAATAAATCCTATACTTGAATGGTGGGTTGAGAGTGACTCAGAGATCATGCGGATCCCGGGAGAGAAATGCAAGCAGAAGACGCTGAGAAAAACCTCTTCACATTCCAGCAGATGCTTTCAGAACAGACCCAAACCCCAAGTTAAGATTTCAACCCTCAGAGCCTGGCCAGCGTGGCTCAGGGATTGAGCATCAACCTACGAACCAGGAGGTCACGGTTCGAATCCCAGTCAGGGCACATGCCCATGTTACGGGCTCCGTCCCCAGTAGGGGGCGTGCAGGAGGCAGCGGATCCATGATTCTCTCTCATCATTGATGTTTCTCTCTCTCTCTCCCTCTCCCTTCTTCTCTGAAATCAATAAAAAATATATTTAAAAAAAAGATTTCGACCCTCCGAGCCTGTGGCTGGCTGAGCTCTGGGGTTCCCTGCAGGGCTGAGCCCAGGCTCGCTGGCCGGGTCCACGCTGTGGAAGAAGCAGGGCGCGGACCAGCACGGACTCCGGATGGGGAGAGCTCGGGTGCAGAGACACGTCCTCGGGAAGGAGTTTAAACACCCGAGTGGCCGACACTTACTTGTGGCCCAGCTCGTGGGCGATGGTGAAGGCGAGGTTGAGGCCGTTGTCCTCGGCGAGCACACACTTCCTCTTGGCACTGCACACGCCTCCTAAGTAAGCAATCCCTGCAGCGGAGACAGACACAGCCTTCAGAATCCTGGGCCCTGACCTCGCCTCGCCGGGAGGGTCCGGGCGGTCACACGGCGGACGGGATGGTGAGGGGCACAGGGCTGGGCCTGCCCTTCCAGAGCTCACAGAGGGATCGGTGGGCACGCGACGCTTTGGCCTCAGCCTAGTAAGAATAGTAGCCACAACAAATGCCTAGCAGGTATTTTTTTTAAAAAAAATTTAAGATAATATTTTTATTGATTTCAGAGAGGAAGAGAGAAGGGGAGAGAGAGAGAGAGAAACATCAGTGATGAGAAAGAATCATGGATCGGCTGCCTCCTGTACGCCCCTTACTGGGAATCGAGCCTGCAACCTGGGCATGTGCCCTGACCAGGAATCAAACTGTGACCTCCCGGTTCCTAGGTTGATGCTAAACCACGGAGCCATGCCGGCCGGTAACATCCTCTGTGGATCTCAACTCCACTCTGGGGTGGACTTGAGCCACACCCTCCTGCCCAGTCCCTCCAACAGCCCCCGAGCTGCCCGCTCTGCGCGGAGATGCGCTGGGACCCGGGGCACCCCGAGCGGGCAGCTCACTGGGTGTCTACTTCCATTCAGAAACCAGCAGCAGCTGGGCCAAGCGGGGAGAGCGTTCCAATGAAAGGGACAGAGAATAGTTTCTGGCCCGCGGTGCTGGTTTGCTCATGAACATCCCAACCCAGCCGCGCAGACAGCTGACCTCCAGCAAGGACGCCGTCCGGCTCCTCAGGGCCTTCGAGGCCATCTCTCTGGTTTTATTTAAAAAAATTTTTTTGTGTGTGGCTTGTTGCGAAGTGGCCAGCAGCGAGCCAGAGGCACACTCCCACGCAGCCCTCCTGGTATGCACGTGCAGTGCACACACACATGCACACGCATGCACACATGGGTACATGCGCACACACACTCACGCGCACTTAAAGCCACACCCAGCAGCACCATCCCAGGCCCAGGCCAGGCCTCCGGGGCCAATAAATTAATTACAAACAATCGGACGAGCACGCCCGGGAGCAGCCGTCTGGCGAGGGGGTAAGGGAGGCGGCCAAGCCAGCTGTGCGGAGCCTGCCGTCCCCGGGGCGTCTGCTGCCCCAGCAGACTCAACGCCACACGGACACGTCCCCAGCCTTGCGCGCTCCGGCCGGAGCAGGCGGTCCCCATCCCCACTCTGATGAGGTAACGCACAGGCTGGGAGTCGGCTCAGCACAGGGCCTTCCAGTAATTGCCTTTTAATCTGTCCAAGGCGCAGATGGTTCTGCAACGCTAGAAACAAAGGCTCGGTTTATTTACAAAAAAAAAAAAAATGTTCTCACACGCGGGTGGGGGAAGGTCCAGGGATATTTTTTTTTCAATTGACTTTTAAATAGAGAGGGAGAGAGAGAGAGAGAAGCATCCATGATGAGAGAGAATCATAGATCGGCTGCCTCCTGCACGCCCCCTACTGGGGATTGAGCGTGCAACCCGGGCATGTGCCCTGACCACGAATCGAACCGTGACTGCTTGGTGCATAGGACACGGCTCAATCCACTGAGCCTCACAGGCCAGACAAGGTCCAGTGCTTTTTATTTTTTTT
>NW_006296417.1:1414635-1418310 GCF_000327345.1 Myotis davidii | reverse complement strand
GGTGCGCAAGTGTGTGAACTCCCACAACCACGTCGGGGGGGTGGGGGGGATCCCAGGTTGCGGTAAAAGAAAGGGCTGCAGGGACTAAATGGGCATGAAGCCATGAGCCTCAGCGGGAAGCAAAGGCCACGCTCTTGCACGTTCCCTGGGAGGAAACAGCCGTCCAGAGGGAGGGTGAGCTGGCGGCTCCCGGAGGCCCCATCGCCTCCGGCTGCAAAGGCACCAACCGGCAAACACCCACCCAATCCCCACCTCGGAGCTCGCCCACTAAAGAGGAAAACTCGGCCCGGCCGGCGTGTTTCTCCAACACTCACGCGCCTCCAGGCAAACCCCGGGCCTCCCTCACCAAAGCGCTGATGAACCGAAGACAATGGATAATCTTCGCAGACTTAGAAGATTTCCCTAAACCTTGATGTGTTTATACAGAGGCGTGGGTGGGATAGAGGAGAGGTTCCCCGTGGTCAGGTCCAAATGCTCTTAATCCTAAAGATAAAAAGACTCAAGGGACAGAGGCAATAATATTCACAGCGGTTACCTCCAAGATATGGTGAAGTCATTATAGCTCCTTTTAATTGTCTCCTTCTTTCTGTGTGTGGCTTAAACCCCATAGAGCGAATATGTACTTGCTATGGAGATTAAAGCTATTGGTTATATTTCATTTATCCCAGCAGACACGGAACAGAGGCAGAGGAGGTAAACACACACACACGCACACACACACACACACACACACACACACACACGTCCTCCAGGCCCAGCCGGCGTGGCTCAGTGGTTGAGCGTCAACCTCTGAACCAGGAGGTCACGGTTCAATTCCTGATCAGGGCATATGCCCAGTTTGTGGGCTCAGTCCCCAGTGTGGGGCGTGCAGGAGGCAGCCAATCAATGATTCTCTCTCATCATTGAGGGTTGTGGGCTCGATCCCCAGTTGGGGGCGTGCAGGAGGCAGCCCATCCGTGGTTCTCTCTCACTACTGGTATTTCTCTCTCTTCCAACTCTCCCTTCCTCACTGAAATCAATTAAAAAAAAAGTGTCTATATTTTTAAAGTCCCCTAGATTTTGATTCTGAGATGTAGGGAGCTCACGGTCAACACACAACTGTGTGCTTCTACCCCAGATCCACCTCGCCGACACCCCTGGCAAAACACATATTTTAACTGGGAGATGCTGAGGACAGGCGAGCAGGGCTGCGGCGAGTTTTCTGACGCTGGAGAAGTCCATTTAATTCATCCCGACAGCGGTCGCGTCCCCGGAGCCGCCCGGCCTGTCCCCCAGCCGTGTCATCTCAGGGCAGACACTCTCCCTCCGCCTCCCGCTTCCGCTTCTGGGAGGAGCACCCGCTTCGGTGAGGAAACTGGGGGCAAGGAGGCTTCATTGTTTTCTTTTTCAGTAGAAAACTGCACGGTGTCAGCACATAATTCTCACCGCCTTGCCAGGGGACTGCGGATTCAAGAAGTAAACAACACCGGACAGTGTAAACTCTGTCCATCCGGCAAACAGCCCCGGGTAAACAGTCCCAGCTGCTGGTTCGTTTGCCCACGTCTCGGACCATCCTGGGCTCCCCCCAACCGCTCACAGTACCAGCACCATCCTGGTTGTCACTGGGATGCCATGTGCCGATGACAAGAAAGAAATTTACGTCTATTCACTGGCAACCGCGGTGGTTAGGATCAAGTCCTGAGTTCAGGCTCATTCCCAAGTCCCTTCCTAATGCCGCGACCCTTTCATACAGTTCCTCGTGCTGTGGTGACCCCCAACCATAAGATTATTTTCGTTGCTACTTCATCACTGTCATGTTGCTACTGTTGTGAATCGTCATGTAAATATCTGATATGCAGGATGCATTTTCATGGTTACAAATCGAACATAATTAAAACACAGTGATTAATCACAAAAACAATATGTAATTGTGTATGTGTTTTCCGATGGTCTTAGGCGACCCCTGTGAAAGGGTCGTTCAACCCCCAAAGGGGTCGCGACCCACAGGTTGGCGACCCACAGGTAGAGAACCGCTGCTCTAAGTCGATGGAGGTTTGATTTAAATTGTGAACCAGCCCGGCAGGCGTGGCTCAGTGGTTGAGCCTCGACCTAGGAACCAGGAGGTCATGGTTCGATACCCAGTCAGGGCACATGCCTGGGTTCAATCCCCAGTAGGGGGCATGCAGGAGGCAGCTGATCCGTGATTCTCATCATTGATGTTTCTTTCTCCCTCTCCTTCCCCCTTCCTCTCAAAAATAAAAAAGTTAAAAAAATAAAAATAATACATTTGTGAACCACATTAAAAAGCAAATAGCTTTTTAACTGGCCAGTGTGGCTCAGTTGGTTGAGCATCATCCTGTGCACCAAAAGGTCGTCGGTTCGATTCCCGGTTGGGGCACATACCTGGGTTACGGGAGCATCCCCAGACCGGATGCCTATGGACCACATGAGCTGTGTCTATAATTTGCCTTGACTCTATTCCAAGGACCCGTGCAATGGAATGCGCTAGAAAGTTGCCTGGGACGACCTTGACATACGGCTTCACTCCCTCTCACGCTAACAGCTCTATTTCCACAGGAAGCATAAAATACAAGGCCGCGCGCAGAAACGTGTGCCAAGTGAGCAGAGAAAAAAGAACCGTGCTCTCGGAATGATTAAGAAACCACACTTCTTGCGAATGCTTGGCCCAGCGAAGCCACCCTCTTGGGGATGAAAGGCGGAATTTAAAAGACCCAGGCTGAGGGTCGAGGGCAGGCCCAAGGGGATTTCGATCTGTGCTTTGTTCTAGGCCCAAGGGTGGGCCTGGTTCTTGGGCTGCGTGTGGGAGTGGGGCAGGGGTGGGGGGAGGGCGGCTCTGGTCACCAGCTCCTGAGCAAAAGTCCATCAGCACTCCCCTGGCAAGGACACGCGAGCCCCTCAATAAAGAAGTGGTCCCCACACCCAACTCGGGAAGCTGGCTGTCATGTGGGTGCCGACTCAACATCCCGAGCTCAAGTCAACCTGCCCCGAGAAGCCCTCCCTCCCATGCCCTGAGGAGGCCTGGGCGGGGCTCCGTGCTGCTGACAGGATGCAAGAAGAAGGACACTGCACCCGGACGGACAGTGTTGCTCAGTGGTTGAGCATCGACCTAGGAACCAGGAGGTTGAGGTTCGATTCCCGGTCAGAGCACGTTCGATCCCCACTGTGGGGCGCGCAGGAGGCAGCCGATTCGTGATTCTTTCTCATCATTGACGTTTCTCTCTCTCTCTCCCTCTCCCTTCCTCTCCACAATCAATAATAATATATATTTTTTGAAAACGGTGTTGAATGCCCAAGAGAACCCGAATGGTACTTATTTCATCGGACCCGACTCAGAAGCCACTGTTTGCCACACAGACGTGGCGCCGTTCTTGGGGACATAAACCGCGGCGTATTTCTCCTGGGCCAGCAGGGGCCGAGGTGGGCAGGCTCTGGTCTTGGGAGTGGGTCTGCCTTGCTCTCTGCCATTTGCCACCTGGGTGATGATGGCACCCGTGCCATCTCTCTAAGCCTTCCTCCCTTCCCCCCCTCCCCCCCTCGGTAACATGAGACTGACACCCACCTCCCGGGTGGAGGATTCAATCAATCATGCGAGGGAGCGCTTCTCATATAGGAATCCCTGAACAGATATAATCTATCGCTGCAATTATTTCGAGTGAGTCCAAATGGGGGGGGGGG
>NW_006296417.1:1413717-1414623 GCF_000327345.1 Myotis davidii | reverse complement strand
GGAGTTGAACAGAAAGTATTTGTCAAGCAAAAGCTCTGCCAAGAAAGCATGTAAGGATTTCGCAGGAGGGGCAGTGTTTGTGGCGGAGTCTCTCAAGGGTTTTATGAACGTGACATCCGGGACGCTGAAGACAGAAGGGCAAGCAACTCTGGGCTTTGCCTACGTTTCTTTCCTTTTTTAAAAAAATATGTTTGTATCTTTTTAGAGAGAGAGAGGAGGGGAGAGGGAGAGGGAGAGGGAAACATCAATGATGAGAGAGAATCATGGATCGGCTGCCTCCTGCGTGCCCCCCACTGGGGATCGAGCCCGCAACCCGGGCATGTGCCCTGACCGGGAATCGAACCGTGACCTCCTGGTTCATAGGTTGATGCTCAACCACCGAGCCATGCTGGCCGGGCCTTAAGGTACTTTTGAGATGAGAGAAGTATTGCCCTCTGATAACAGACATCCCAACACTTACATCTCCCCCTTTCATGTAACATATCAATTTTCACTCTTTCTGAAGCCAGTCAGATACTAGGTCAGTCAGAACTATTTGCTGAAGACCCTGAATGTGTTCAAACCTCCACGCTGTTCTCGGGACATCCAAGTCCTTCTGGAATTTGCTTTAAAAAATGTGGAGCCCGGCCAGTCTGGCTCAGTGGTTGACTATCAAGCTATGAACCAGGAGGTCAGGGTTTGATTCCTGGTCAGGGCACATGCCCGGGTTACAGGCTTGATCCTCAGTGTGGGGCGTGCAGGAGGCAGCCAATCCACGATTCCCTCTCATCACTGATGTAGGGAATCTATCTCTCCCCCTCTCCCTTCCTCTCTGAAATCCATACAAATATATTTTAAGAAATCTTAAACGGGTGGGAAGCGTGCTCTGGGCGGGTCTGTGGGAAGGCCAGAGAGCTGGGGCGACAC
>NW_006296417.1:1409208-1413610 GCF_000327345.1 Myotis davidii | reverse complement strand
GCCTGGCCGAGATGTGCCTTCAGCCCTAAGCTGGCACCTTTGCCAGTGGCTCGGGAACCCCAGCCCGGTGCTGGCGCCATCAGAGAGCCTGGGAGACGCTCCTGGCTACCACACAGGGGCCCAGTGCAGACCCTTACACTGTGACCTAGACCGCCCAAATGGCCCTAGTCAACTACATGGCGCCTTGGCCCCCAGAGGGTTTGGGCGGCATTGACGGCGCCACGGCGATCACCCAACAATTTGCCCTCTGCCCCCCAGCTACTGTGGATGCATCCACCTGGAACAACGCCGATGGCGGCCTAAACACCAACACAGACGCCGGGAGGAAGCAGGCGGCCAGGTAAGCACCGGGGAGGTGCCACTGTGGGCAGACAGTTCCCAGCTTTATGTCTGGGCGTCCGCCCCGCTTTGGCTCGCTCTCGAATGCCTCGCTGGCAGCAGCTCGCCGGGATGAAAGGGAGCGGCAGCTGGAACAGAGGTGTGGTAGGAACAAGGGGGCTTTGTTCCGCTGGATCTTCTGCAAAGCCCGGCGCCCCGACCAGCGTGGGCGCTGAGCCAGGGGGCGCGGGGTGGGGGCGACGTGCGCACCTGGGCGGCCTCCAAGCCTCCCCACACTGAGCGGGCGGGCTGGGGTCCCAGCACTGGTGCCCACGGCCATCCCAGATCAAGACCACCCGTGGCTGCCCCTTCTGGGAGGGCAGTGTTTGTCCACCAAGGGGATGTGTGGAACTATCATTAGTGACCGTGACGGAGGGCTCACCTTCGGGAAGAGGTGAGAGAGGACAATTGCTCTGAAGAAAGGGAGACACCCCTGCACAAGGAAAATCAATTCTGGCCGGGCCGGTGTGGCTCAGTGGTTGAGCGTCAACCTAGGAACCAGGATGTCAGGGTTTGATTCCCTGTCAGGACACATGCCCGGGTGGCGGGCTCCATCCCTAGAGGGGGGTCGGGGAGGGGTGAAGGAGCCAGCTGATCCATGATTCTCTCTCATTACTGATGTTTCTGTCTCTCCCTCCCTCTCCCTTCTCTAAAAAGATAAAATAAAGTTTGGAAAAAAAAAAAAAAGAACAAGTTGAAACACAGACATGGTTCCTCTGCCACAAATTACTCCGCCGTCACACATTCCAAGGAGGGGACTCAGAGGGATGCGATCTGGGAGAGAACGCTCGCCATTGTGCAGAGGCAAAAACGCCTTTCTTCCCCGGTCCCCGCTCTTCACCCCAAGTGCAAAGGCGGGGAAAGGGCGCTGTTTTCCCGGGGTCCCCTCTGACCGGCCTGAACCTTCTCCCGGACTCACATGTTCCGGAGCGGCCACAGGAGAACACAGAAAGCTCTTTGTCCGCACTGGCTGCCTTGGGCACTCACTTTCCTTTTATTTTTAAGTAAGTTTTTATTGATTTGAGAGAGAGAGGAAGGGAGGAGGGGGGAGAGAGAGAGAAAGGGAGAGGAAAAGAGAGAGAAACATCAATGATGAGAGAGAATCACTGATCGGCTGCCTCCTGCACGCCCCCTACTGGAGATCGAGCCTACAACGGGGCATGTGCCCTGACCGGGAATCGAACCGGTGACCTCCTGGTTCATAGGTCAACGGTCTATGAATCCACTGCCGGGCAAACAAAAAATTTTCACACACACACACGCGCGCGCAAACGTATCTGTGTTTCCTGACCCCCATGAGACATAGGTGTTTGGACTCCGCCTGGTGACCCACTTAGGAAGCCTTCCCTTTGTCTCACAGCAGCAAGGGGACAAAAATGGTCTGTGGGGAGGAGAAGGAGGAGGAGGGACTGACAAGGGAGGTCTTAGAAGGCAGCCCCCTCCCCGCCCCCCGCGGGGAAAGCTCTGTTGGCACCAGGAGGCATTTTGCAGGCGGAAAACCTCCCCATTGGAGCGCAGCTGCGGAGCCCCCACTTCCGAGGGGAGGGAGGGAGGATCGGAGGCCATCTTCAAGATCAGCACTTCCCTCGGGGACTCACATGGCTCCGTGTCTCCGGACGGCGTGCCTCACTGTTTCCAGCGCCGTGTTCCTGACCTCGGGCCTCGTAGCAAAGACCGTCCAATCCCAAGGGCACAGCTACTTACCCTCAGACAAGCCAATGAAAAGTTTAATGGAGCGGCCGGTGTAAGGCCTCTTGCCAGGGACCCTCCGTCCAAGTGTCTGGGTCTTCTCATTCCATCAGAGACATTTCCCGGGGCGCCTTGGCTCCCGGCTCCATCCGCCCGCCACTGGAATTGCGCGGAAACTGGACACGGGCGTACAGGAGTGGCTGGCACCCTCGTCCGCTGGCCTGGCAGGGCCTGGAGGCGGGGACCGGGCCGTTGCTGACGGGGACCATGTGCAGCCCAACCACACCTTTCTGCAGGCTTCCTGGCTGATCTCTTCCTTAGGATCGGATGGCCTGCACCGGAGCTGAGGTCACAGGATGAGTCATTTCCCAGCATGCCCGGGGCTTTCTCAGGGCAGGAGGCGTTTGGGTCACTAGTTTGTCTGCTCAGGTGCCTGGTTTTCCCGAACTCCCTAAATCTTGTCTCAGAGGGTCTTCTTTTTCTGCTTTCTCCTGAGTTGGTTTTTTTTTTTTTAATAAATATACTTTTATTGATTTTAGAGAGGAAGGGAGAGGGAGAGAGAAACATCAATGATGAGAAATCAATAAAAATGTATATATTTAAAAAAGGATCCACTGGCCCAGCCAGCATGGCTCAGTGGTTGAGCATCAACCTATGAACCCGGAGATCACAGTTTGATTCCTGGTCAGGGCACAGGCCCGGGTTGCGGGCTCCATCCCCAGTGTGGGACGCGCAGGAGGCAGCCGATCCATGAGTCTCTCTCGTCATTGATGTTTCTCTCTCTCTCTCCCTTCCTCTCTGAAATCAATAAAAAAAAAATTTTTTTTTAAAAAGGGGTCAACTGTATTCTGAAGGTAGAGGGGGCAAGAATTGCTGATTGATTGGAAGTACCAGGTACCTTCTGAGACTAAGACCCTGCAACGGCCGGCCAGCTTCGGGAACCAGCTACTAAAAGTCACAGCCACCATTTCCCACGGCGGCGGGCGCTGTGCCACACGCTGTCCATGTGCTTGTGTGTGTGCTGCATCCTGACCTCACCGCAGGCACGCGGGGGTCCGGCCACGATGCTGCAGACGGGAGGTGAAGGGGACAGGCCCGAGGGCGCACACTGGGGAGGAACTGTGCCAGCATCCCCGGCGCCCTCGCCAGCGTCCTTGCCTTCTCCACTCCCTCGGACGTTCGCACGCAGGCTGAGCAGATCCGGGTGTGGACCAAAGGGCTTCTTGGCCCGACACTTCCAGATTTATTTTTCCAAGATGAAAACCTCTGGGGGCTCCCACTTGATCTCCAAACGTATGTTTATCTTGGCAGCTGGCGCTCGATGGCAGGAGAAATGTTGCAACCGGCCCGTGAGGTCGGCCCCAGCGGCCCCCGCCGGTCCCCTCGCCCTGTGGCTCCGGGAACTCTTCCATTTAATCAGGGGCTCGGCCAAGGTGGAGAGGAGAGGCCGTGGCACTCCCCAGTCCCCCTGGCACGGCCCACGCACAGCTGTTGGGTCCGGTTTGATTTTGTAATCATGGGGTCCAGGAGACAGGACACAATAGAAAATATTGGAAGAGTATGAAACCGAACCAGAGAAAGGCAGTGGGAGCTTGGAGGAAGAAGTATTAAGTGGAATTGGCACTTCCCCCCAAAATAATAGAAAGAAAAGAAAAACCACACCAAAAACACTGATCGTTTTCATGGAATCGACCGTGGAATACCGTGGGAAACGGGAAAGGGCTGCGGGTTGGACAGGCTGCGTCCGTCTGAGAACTGGATGGTCCAACAGCCCCAGTGAGAGGGCAGAGAACCTTCTCAGGGCGGATGGGGCAGGGGGACGGGAGGACGTGGGACTCGGGGGGGTTTCTCTGCCAACTGGAATACAGCACATCCTCACAGCTCAGGGCAGAGATGAGGGTTATGTACTCAGAAGAGAATAAACAAAAGCCAGCTCTAAGTCATACGAGAGAAAACCATACAACCAGATGCACGTTGGTTGGACACACTGGAGTTCCTGCATATTCATTCACTCATTCATTCAATCACTCATTTCTATTCATTCACTCATTCAATCATTCATTCAACAATCCAATCATTCATTCATTCCTAGTCATTGAATCATTCTCTCATCCATTCCATCAATCATTCATTCCTATTGAGTCATTCATTCATTCAATCATTCATTCATCAGCAGTGGGGACTAAATCTTCCAAGCCCTGGGCCAGGCGCTGAGGGACACAACACACGGGTAAAGCCCGTGCCTGTGCAGTGCAGAGTCCCCTGAGGCACATGAGGCACCGGGGCCTCCATGGGGACAAGCTCAGTGAGCAGGAGGGTGGAGCAGAGACGAAGA
>NW_006296417.1:1406564-1409176 GCF_000327345.1 Myotis davidii | reverse complement strand
CTGAGTCGTGGGCATGGGGAAGGACAGCCCCCGCCTGGGCAGCCCTGTCAGCGGACAGAGGTCAGCATGGACTGGTCACCGACAGCCCCAGCCAGACTGAGACAGGTGTCAGCGGTCCCTCTATCAAGGCCAATGTCACACTGACAAGTCTAGTCACTCGTTATGGACAAGGCCCCCAAAGAGGAAGCATGCCTGGGGTCCGACACCTGGCTTGCAGGTCTGTTTAGAGGATGGGCGGAGGACAACCTATAAAGACTCTACAGGTGACACCAATGGCAGCTGTCACCGTTAGCTAGATCTCAAAGGGCCTTAAAGTGCCCTTTGAAGTGGTCATTTTAAGGATTACAAAGATTTTTTTTTTTTTGAGAGCGGAAAGGAGGGGGAGAGTCAGAGAGGGAGAAACATCGATGTGAGAGATACTTCTATTGGTTGCTTCACACATGAGCCCCAACCAGGGCCAGGGATCCAGCCTGCCACCCAGATATGTGCCCTTGACCGGAATCAAACTTAGGACCTTTCAGTCCGCAGGCCGATGCTCTACCCACTGAACCAAACCTGCCAGGGCAAGGATTATGACGATTTAACCAAAATCTCCAGCTTGTACGCGGCAAAGCCAGAGAGAAGGATGGAGATGAGACGCAACGAGGACTCCAAGGGAAGCCCGGGTTTTGAACATGTGAATTCCAGGGCATACACTGCCCAGGCCTCGCCCGTGCTCCTACAGTGCTAAGCACAGAGGGTTCAGGAGTTCGCACTCGGCGGCGCCGTACTGTGACCTCCTCGGGAATAGAGGTTTGGGCGATCGCTGACCTCACTGAAACCCCTCTAGGGGTCGCTGTGAACCTCGCAGTCTATTCTGATCGGGGGGAGGAGAAGGAAGAGGAGGGAGGGAGGGGAAGAAGGAAAATGTGTTTGTCCAGCAGCAAGGGCTGGTGGTAGCGCTGCTATCTGACCTGAAAGCAAAGCCTGCTGCTGGCAGGGCTCACCCTGGTCACACCTCACCCAGGACGCACGGGGAAACCATCTTTGGGCACGAGATCAAACCAGTAAGCTCTGTCTCATGACAATCGCGTTAACTCAGGGGGTCCCCCCGACTCCGGCACTGGTGGCCGAGAGTCTCAGAAACAAATGCGCCCCAAATACAGTCACCTCGGGGTCCCCCCGTGGTCCCTCCCCCAGCTTAACATTTCCTATCTTCCTTATTAACCCTCTGTCTGGACGCCTCCTCCCATAAGAACTGTCAACACTTTTCTGGAAAAATAAGCAGAATAAAGTCAAATGATCCATTTCTATAAGAAAAGAGGCGACGGAAAAGGCAAAAAGTATCAAAGGGGACGTAGCGGCCCCTTCAATTATTATTTTAACTTGAAACTTACCGACGGTGTCACACGGTTCGTCTTTGTGCACGCAGAAATCTGTCCTACAAAGAAAGCGGAACAGCAGTCAGGTGCATGCAGAACCGGGGGCGGGGGGCGTGGCAGGGAAGAGCACACACCGTCCACCCTGAGTCATCCCACCCATCGCGACGTCACTGCTCTACTTGTCACGGGAGACGATGAAGAGTCATGAGCAGCAGGGCTTGCCCATAGCAGCTCATCTTCATTTCCCAGTGCAACCCCCACCTACCCACCCAGGACCCCCCTTTTCCCGCTAAACTCGTCCACACCGAACACTCGGTGGCTGGAGGGCCCCGTTCCAACAGCTGAAAGCATTTGGGGAGAAAACGCGTGCCAAGTCACGGGTCAGAAACAATTACTGGTCAATACGCTCAACCTACAGTGACTTCCCCGAGCGACTCTGCTCGGGCAGCCTCGGGGTTTAGATGCTAGAACCAGAAAGCAGCCAAAGGTCATTCCTTTTCTTAAATATATCTTTTTTTATTTATTTGTTTCAGAAAGGAAGGGTGACTCTGCTCGGGCAGCCTCGGGGTTTAGATGCTGGAACCAGAAAGCACCCAAAGGTCATTCCTTTTCTTAAATATATCTTTATTTATTTATTTATTTCAGAAAGGAAGGGTGAGAGAGAGGCATGGAAACATCAATGATGGGAGAGAATCATGGATCGGCTGCCTCCCGCTCGCCCCCTACCGTGTATCGAGCCCACAACCCATGTGCCCTTGACTGGGAATTGAACCGTGACCTCCTGGTTCATAGGTCGATGCTCAACCCCCTCTGAGGTTAGTGGGCCAGGCTGCTTTAGCTTCTGAGCAACCTCCATTGATTCATGGAGGGTGTGGGGGAGAGGTTTCGGGAAGGACAGACAGACAGGGGAGGAAAGCGATACATAAAGGAGAGACAGAAGGACACGGAGAGAAAGCTGAGAGATAAGAGAGAGAGGCCTGGTGGGGAGGGGCGGGGGCGGGAGGGTGCTCGGAAGGAAGGTCAAAAGCTAGGGCCTGGGAGAGGCCGGGAGGAAGGCCGGAGAGGTGGGAGCTGCTTGGGAGAGGGGGTCCAAAGACCTCCCCATCCACCTAGGCCTGTGCCCCTCTCCACTGTGGGGCCACTTGTGGTCCGGGAAGGGGTGGTTCTGAGCTCCACCCAGTCCCGCTGGGGCAAGGGCAGGAGGAGCGGGTAGAAGAGGGTAAAGGAGGAATAAATGGTGACGGAAGGAGG
>NW_006296417.1:1399189-1406443 GCF_000327345.1 Myotis davidii | reverse complement strand
ATAAATGAGATTTTTCTTTTTCTTTTTAAAAACTTGCTTTGTTTGGGGGGTTCCCTTCTGTTTTCTAGGACCTTTGCAATGGTGATATTTCCTTATGGAAAAAATTCACTGAAACATAAACTATAGCCTGCATTAGTCCCTATCAAACACTTATTGGCTTAAACAACACAAATCTCTTAAATTTGTAGAGATCTGCCCTAGCTGGTTTGGATAGAGCATCGCCTCAAGGACTGAAGGGTCCCAGGTTCAATTCTGGTCAAAGGCATATACCTGGTTTGCAGGCTGGATCCCTGGCCCTGGTTGGGGCATGCGCAGGAGGCAACTAATATATGTGTTTCTCTCACATCGATGTTTCTCTCTCTCTGCCCCCAACGCCCCCTGTGCCCTTCCACAGTCTCTAAAAATCAATGGAAAAATATCCTCAGGTAAGGATTACAAAAAAGAAAAAGAAATCTTGCTTTTCTGACCTCCAGTCTCCCCGCTGCCCAGCACCCCCACTCAGAACCCCCCGCATGCCATCAGCACCCCAGCATGTGCTCAGGTGGAAAGGACATTCTTAAGCAGGTTTAATTGTGGTTGAACACATCGAACACGAAATTCAGCATCTGTACCATTTTTTTTTTCTTGTTTTGTTACTCTTCAACCCAAGGATATTTTCCATTGATTTTTGGAGAGAGTGGACGGGAGGGGGAGAGAAAGAGAGAAACATCGATATGAGAGAGACACCTTCTGTGTATCCACTCACCCGGCCTTGGACACGGGGTCACGTCCACATTTTTGCTGTGATGCCCACTGCCCAGGTGAGGAAACTGAGGCTCGGGAGGAGGGGCTGCGTGCGGCTGATTGGCTGGCCCCGCCCCCTGGTCCAACTCCCGGTCGAACTCCCGGTCAAGGAGCCAATTTGCATATTAGCCTTTTATTATATAGAATTACTTTTATTTTATTTTTTTTCATCCTCACCTGAGGATATTTTTCTATTGATTTTTTGGGGAGAGAGTGGAAGACAGAGAGAAACATCGATGTGAGAGAGACACCTCCTGTGTATCCACTCACCCACTCATGGACACGGGGGTCGCTTCCACATTTTTGCTGTGATGCCCACTGCCCGGATGAGGAAACTGAGGCTCACACAGGTGGCCCACGGTCCGATGGCCAAGCCTGAATTCCAAGCCAATGGCCTTCTTCCCTCTCCCACAGGAAACGGCTCTCCCCAAGCACGTTTGGGGGTGCAGGCCGCCCACGTTACCTGGTCACGAACACGGCGGCATCCACGGGGGGCGTGTCGTCCTTGCCTCCGGGCACCTGGTTGTTGCCAAGGTACCGGGCGCCTCCGTACTCCTCGTTCTGCCAGTGGCAGAAGCTCTCCAGGGACCGCTCTCCGTGATGCCCAATGGACAGTTTGGCCTGAAAGAAATTGGGGGGCAAGGGGGCATTGAGAGAATTTTTAGAGAGAGTGGAAGGGAGGGGGAGAGACAGAGAGAGAAACGTCGATGTGAGAGAGACACATCGATTGGTTGCCTCCCACACGTGCCCCAACCAGGGCCGGGGATCGGGCCTGCCACCGAGGTACGTGCTCTTGACCGAAATCGAACCCAGGGCCCTTCAGTCTGCAGGCTGACGCCCTATCCACCAAGCCCAACCGGCCAGGGCCAGACTATGTTATTAAAGAAAAGTGTTCTTTGTCCGGCTGGTGTGGCTCAGCGGTAGAGCATCAATCACCCCAGGAACCAAGAGGTTGCCGGTTCAAGTCCTGGTCGGGGCACACGCCCAGGTTGCGGGCTCGATCCACAGTAGGGGCGTGCAGGAGGCAGCTGATCGGCGATGTTCCTTTCTCACCGATGTTTCTCTCTCCCTATCCCTCTCCCTTCCTCTTTCTCTCAAAACCAATAAAAGACATTGATCTCTGAGATCAATAAAAATATGTTAAAGAAAAAAAAGGGCAAGTGCTCTTTTCGGTAAACTGAACAGCATGCGCCCACCAAGCATCGGCCCTCCCCGTCACCCTCCCTGCCTGGCCGTGGGAGTGTCCCAGGGAAGCACTCGACCAAAACGCCAGAGAGCGATGCCACGGTGACTCCCAATACGTGCTGAAGCCCAGGGAGAGCGACAGGAGGGCGGCCGTGGTGCCAGAGACCTCGCCGCCACCACGGCCTGCTCTGCTGAGACGTGCCGGGCAGAGGGGGGCGCGCTCAGGCCCCTGCTCAGGGTGCCCTGGAGATTCTAAGCGGACGGCTGCACCCCCAGCTTCCAGGAACGGCATGTGTCCTCCTCTCCCCGGACATCTGGGTCCCTGGCCCCGGGCACACTGATGCCACCTGCAGAGCCTGGGAGCCCGGATAAGCCAGACAACCCCCTGGGCTCCTACGGAGCTGCCAGAGCCAGGACATTCCCTGTGTGCGGCGCTCAGGGACTCACAGGGCGCTGTCGCAGCAGCACGAGCTTGGTGACCTGGATGTTCACCTTAATCCCCAGGGTCTGGTGCTGGAACATATTGTAAACCTATCGAGAGAGAAAAGGAAAGAAAGGGGTCAATCTAAGCATTTAAAAAAAATATATCATGGTATCCCGGATGGGATCCTGGAAAAGAGAAGAGCTATTAGGTAAAAACTACGGAAATCGGAGCCAACGATGGACCTAGTGAATAATGGGCCAATATTGATCCTTTAGTTATAACCAACGTACTAATGTAAGATGCTAGAGTAACCGGTGAAACGTTATGGGAACCCTCTATGCCAGCGGTTCTCAACCTGTGGGTCGCGACCCCTTTGGCGGTCGAATGACCCTTTCACAGGGGTCACCTAAGGCCATCCTGCATATCAGATATTTACATGACGATTCATCACAGTAGCAACATGACAGTGATGAAGTAGCCACGAAAATAATGTTACGGTTGGGTCACAACATGAGGAACTGTATTTAAAGGGCCAGAAAGTTGAGAACCACTGCTCTATGCGTTCAATTATTCTATAAATCTAAAACATAAAATATAAACAAATAAACTATAAATTCATGTATTTATACATCATAAAGTGTAAGTTCTATTAAAAAATATGTTAATTAAAAGTTAATGGTTAGTCCAGCTGGTGTTGCTCAGTGATTGACCTTCGACCCAGGAACCAGGAGGTCATGGTTGATTCCTGGTCAGGGCACAGGCCCGGGTTTCAGGCTTGACCCCCAGTAGGGGGCGTGCAGGAGGCAGCCCATCCATGATTCTCTCTCATCATTGATGTTTCTCTCTCTCTCTTTCCCTCTCCCTTCCTCTCTGAAATCAAGAAAAAAATATTTTTTTAAAAAAACAAAAACCCTCTAGGCCAGTGAACAGCTCCTCCCCAGGGGCCCCTGTCACCTGCCTCTTCTCTGGACCCCGTCTGCCCCTCCCTGGCCGTGTCCCCACAGCGCCCAGCAGGACAGCGGCGGTGGCCCGCCCAGCTGGGCCCCCCAGGCTGCCAAGGCAATGTGACAGCTGCAGCCTGGTCCCCCCAGGCTGCCAAGGCAATGTGGCAGCTGCAGCCGGGCTCTGACCACTCGCCAGGGCGCAGCCAGCGCTGGACGCCCAAGACAGAATTTCCAGACGACGGGCGCGCTGTTCCCTGCCCGGCCAGGTGTCTCTCCAAACATCGCATGGCCGCTGCCTCCAGACTTGTCCTGAGCAGGAATTTCCATGGGAAAAAACAGCCGGGACTCGGTTCCATGTCTCCGCGGCCCGCTGCTTTGTGTGTGGTGGCTGTTGTCCGATTTCCGTCTGGCGGACCGGCTGCCAGGACGGGCCTGTGCGTCGGCCCTGGACGCTGCTGGGCCTGTGGGAACGTGGGCAGCTCCCGCCAGGGGGCAGGCACATTAGCTGTGGTCGGGCTCCCACACCTGCTCTCCTGGATGGGGCACACCGAGGGGAAATGTCTGCCTACAGACCTTATTTTTAAACATACGTTTTTTATTGATTTCAGAGAGAAAGGGAGAGGCAGAGAGAGAGAGAGAGAGAGAGAGAGAGAGAGAGAGAGAGAAATATCAATGATGAGAGAGAATCATGGATCAGCTGCCTCCTGCACACCCCCCAATGGGGGTTGAGCCTGTAACCCGGGCATGTGCCCCGACCGGGAATCGAACCGTGACCTCCTGGTTCATAGGTTGACGCTCAAGCACTGAGCCACACCAGCCGGCCCCAAGAGGGGTTTTCAGAACTGCACCCCCGACCCGTGTGAATCGGGGCCTCCCCAGGGGCACCTGGGGACTGAGAGTGACCCTCTGCAATTAGGGCGCCATTCGGACCCCACACAGGAGGGGGTGTTTCCTCCCACAGTGCCTCTCGTGGGGTCCCTGGAGCAGCAGCCCCAACATCACCTGGGGACTTGGAGCCCGGGCCAGGCCTATGGCCTGAGACCCTGGGATGGGCCCCGCCGGCTGCATTTAACAAGCACTCCCCCCACCCCCCGGGAGGCCGCAGGGTATGAGGACCAGGGGTGCTCACACACCGCGCTGACCTCTCTGGTCGCCAGAGAGAGGCCACTTATCCGTTCCGCCTGGTCACTGAGTAAAATTGATGTCATTTTCCCTCCGCGGAACCTGCCTGGAACGCGTCGGCGTCTCACTCTGCCGGTGGTTGTTAAGGAAGCCGAGAACAACTGACGCTCTGTCCAGGGGCCCATTTTCCAACGGGGCTGCCCAGACCCAGGCCTGCTGCTGCCGGCTCTCCGGCCCCGGCTACGATTTGTTCTTCAGAGTATCCCTGCTCCTGTGTCACCCCGCCCCGCCCCCAACCGCAGGAAAAGCAAGTTACGTGTGGAAAAAGACACTATGCAACATTTGGAAAACCATGGGAAGCCGAAAGCCAGGGACACAGCACCCCCTCTCTCTGCGCTTCCCGCTGGGGGACCCCCAGGATGGCTGGCAAGAGGCTTCTCCCTCTGCGTGGACCTGGGCAGGTGAGGGGTTTGTTGGGGACACGGAGCTCGGAGCAGGCCTCCACGTCCCTGGATAAGAGCCAGACAGAGGGATCTTTTAAAACACAAAGCAGGCCCGGCAGCGTGGCTCGGTGGTTGAGCATCGACCTAGGAACCAGGAGGTCAGGGTTCAATTCCCGGTCGGGGCATAGGCCCGGGGTTGCAGGCTCGATCCCCAGTCGGGGACCTGCAGGAGGCAGCCGATCATTGATGTTTCTATTTCTCTCCCTGTCCCTTCCTCTCTGAAATCAATAAGTATATTTTTTTTTTAAAAAAGAGAAATTATAAAAGAAACATAAAAATAGCTTTGTCTTATGCTTACCTCAGTTGTTGTAATGAAGGTTTATTCCTTGCATTCGTGACCCAGACAATTTAAAAAGAAATAAATGAGATGAAATTATCCGCAGATGGAGGGGTCGGGAGTGGGGCCAGGCCCCCAGCCCGCTGTCTGGGCTTCCTCTGGGGGGACTAGAGGCCGCAACCGGTCATTACCCAGCCGCCAGGGCGACCGGGTTTCGGCACAGGAAAGACAGAACCCCTTCTCAGAAACCAGGGCCACGCAGCACGGGGAGTTAGCAAAAGCAATCCCACCGCTGGGCAAATCCCTAAAAGGAAACCGCGGCAGGGGCTCAGGTGGGTTATCTGCACGCCCACGTTCACCGCAGCCTCCTCCTCAACCGCCTGAAGGTGGGAGCGACCCCAGGGTCCAGTCACAAAAGGCAACACAGACAGGGAGACTCCACGCATCGGGGGACCCCAGCTTCCCGCCAGGCTTCGCTACGCACGGCAGGATCTGTTTTTGTTGTTGTTTTTGTAGTTGTTGCTGTTGTTTAACATATTTGTACTGATTTCAGAGAGGGAGAGGGAGAGAGAGAGAAACATCAATGACGAGAAAGAATCATGGATCAGCTGCCTCCTGCACGCCCCCTACTGGGGATGGAGCCCGCAACCTGGTCATGTGCCCTGACAGGGAATCGAACCGTGACCTCCTGGCTCATAGGTTGACGCTCAACCACGGAGCCACACCAGCTGGGCAGGATCTGTTTTGCATTAAATTTTGATCTCGATTCCTCCTACCAGACTGGACTCCTCAGAGCAGGGAGAGCAGGGACAGGGCTCACTGGGTTCTTAATCCCAGGGGATGGGTCCCCCGCACAGCAAGGGTCTTGGATGGCTTCCAAAAGGAGTGGCGGGCAGGGCCCACTCACCATGCAGACCCAGGCGGTCGAACAGCGCCATCCGTCATAGGCACACCCGCCAGCCCCCCAGGGATCACAGGCTGTGTGGGCCTGCCTTCCCCTAACAGAGGAGGAGATAAGGATGCTGGCTGCCTGGGTGGGGAACCCGCCAGGACTCACCATGTTCATGACGGTGAGGATGAACCTCTGCGCGGCCTCGGCCCCGTGGTACTGCACCATGTCGGCATCGGCCACTACCAGGGTCTCCACTGTGTGCTCGTTGGTGAGCCGGATGGCGCTCCTCCGCTCCCGCCAGTCCAGCGACGGCCCGCCCTTCCCCGGCTTCTTCTTTTCTAGAAAACAAGGAAGGCGTGAGTGCAGTCCTTGGCGGTGGCGCGATTCCCAACCCCGAGCACGGAGCAGGCCTCCACGGAGCCTCCCTGCGAGAAAGGACACGCTCCACCAGCCAGTGAGGGGTCTGCACAGTCACAGGGGAGCCGGGCCCGCTCACCGGTGTGGGAGGGGGCCGAAGCAAGGTCAGTGATGCGGATCTAACCAGGCTTTTTTTAAAAAATATGTTTTTATTGATTTCAGAGAGGAAGAGAGAGAGAGAAATATCAGTGATGAGAGAGCATCATCGATGGGCTGTCCCCTGCACGCCCCCTACTGGGGACCGAGCTCACAACCCAGTCATGTGCCCTGACCGGGAATCGAACTGGTAACCTCCCGGTTGCTAGGTGGATGCTCAACCACTGAGCCACGCAGGCCAGGCCCGAGATGATCTAAAAGCTGTCCCCTGCCTGGAAACGGTGTATTCCTGTGTCACATCCAGGTCGCCTGCCTTCACAGAGATGGACTTTGCTAGGTCCTCAGTTTCACTGCCTGGATGAGTAGAGGCTGAGCCACACCGGCCGGGCTCTAGGTGACGGGTTGAAGTCTGCACACACACACAGGCTTACATAAAATTCTCAGGCCTCCCAAATTCTTCTCTGATCACTTTTTTTTCCTTCAGCCAAAGCAAAGGGTCGGTTTGTAGAAAAACACCCTGTTTTCGCCTGGAAACGGTGGCTCCACGTGTTGGGAAGAGCTCCCAGCCAGGGGAACTTTCCGGCAGCTGCAGAAACCCTGCCTCCTTGAGA
>NW_006296417.1:1398257-1399025 GCF_000327345.1 Myotis davidii | reverse complement strand
AAATATTTTTTAAAAATATATTTTATTGATTTTTTACAGAGAGTCAGAAACATCGATCAGCTGTCTCCTGCACACTCCCCAGTGGGTTTGTGCCCACAACCAAGGTACATGCTCTTGACCGGAATCAAACCCGGGACCCTTGAGTCCGCAGACCGACACTCTATCCATTGAGCCAAACCGGCCAGGGCAATAAAAATATTTTTAAACTATCAGCACTCGCACTAGGCAGGGGGTATGACTCAGACCCCACCCTTGGGACTAGCAGGACCAGGGCTAGCAAGGCTGAGCTGGCCCCACCTGACCTTCCCACTCATGGTCATGGCCACGGAGGTACCAAGCAGCCAGGCACTGCTGCCTGTGGGGGAGGTGGAAAGAGCCATTCAGCCAGCAAATACTAACTGAGAAGCACTGTGTGCGAGGCACTGCCCCAGTATAGGGGACCATCTGGAACAGGGGTGGGGAACCTTTTTTCTGCCTAGAGCCATTTGAATGTTTATCACGTCCTTTGTGGGCCATACAAAAGGAGCCTCTGAAAAATTAGCCTGCTAGCCCGGCCGGTGTGGCTCAATGCCTGAGTGTCGACCTATGAACCAGGAGGTCACGGTTCGATTCCCGGTCAGGGCACATGCCTGGGTTGTGGGCTCCATCCCCAGTAGGGGGCGTGCAGGAGGCAGCCGATCCATGAGTCTCTCTCATCATTGATGTTTCTCTCTCTCTCTCTTCCTTCCTCTCTGAAATCAACAAAAAACATATTTTTAAAAAATTAGC
>NW_006296417.1:1385768-1398103 GCF_000327345.1 Myotis davidii | reverse complement strand
TTGGTCAAACATTTAATGAAGTCACCCCTAATGCCTTGGCAGGGCCCGACCGAATGAGTTCTCGGACCTTATATGGCCTGCGGCCCCGACGTTCCCACGCCCGCCCCACCGTGAGCAGGCCCTGGTTCCTCCCGTGTCCCAGGAAGAAATGTGGCTGATCTGCTCCTCCCGCCTCCACCTCAGACCAACGAGAGAGATTTCTGAGCAATTCAGGTAGCAACAGGGCAGATCCAAGAGATCCTCCATTTCATTTCCATAAAGCAATAGAGACTCGACGGAAGGAAAAAATAAATCCCCAGGGGGGAAAAAACACCCCCAAAATTAACCATACTTGAAGCCCAGGTTTTAGGAAGGAGTGGAGCTAGTTATGCGTAGTCCGCGTTCCTGTGTATTGCACGCCTTTGTCCATTCAAGCACACGGTAGGCTGCTCTCGTGTGTTTCGTGTGGGCTAGAAACCCTTCCTTTTTTGGTATGCACAACAACTTTCCAGGGATGAAAGCATTTCAGACAAACAGGCTGATGTATCTGCCAGATGCAAGCAACATCGCTTTTGACTCCTGGTGACATTCTGTTTGTTACCAGAACCTTCTCTCGCGGGAGTTCGCAGTGTACATAGCCAGTCACAGACGCATCAGGCTTCTCTGCAGCGAAGGTCGGCTGGTCTTTCTGACGCTCGCGTCCTGCGTGGCTTTGACCGACGACGGGGAGTCACAAAAGATTTGGCAGGTTGCTCTGCACGGGTGGAAATCTTTCCCCGAGAATCCTTTAGCTATGGATGCACAACATTTGTTTTCAGAACAGATAATGCAATCTTACTTAAGTTCGAATAAGTCTTGAAGGAGGAAAGGAGTTTAAATTTGTTCTGTGACAAATAATGTTCCCGTTTTTGGGACTGAAAGTAGAAGGCAATATGTGAGTGTTTTAAGTGCTAGATAACTCATGTATATAAAATACTGCAAGGAGCCCGGCCAGCGTGGCTCCGTGGTTGAGCGTCGACCTATGAGCCCAGGATGTGGGCTCCATCCCCAGTAGGGGGCGTGCAGGAGGCAGCTGATCCATGATTCTCCTCATCACTGATGTTTCTATCTCTCCCTCCCTCTCCCTTCCTCTCTGAGATCAATAAAAATATATTTAAAAAATATAGATTTTAAAAAGAACACCCGTGCTTTTTCTGCCGACCTTCAAGTGCAAAACCTCCGTCTTCATTACGGGAAAGGGCACCAGGAGGGAAATGGAGGGAGATTTGGGGGCAGGCATTTCCCTGGAGGGTATGAAAGGCGGACGCTCACATCACTAAAACAGCCAAGACCACTGAGAAGCGGCCATCTATACAGAAAAGGGCAGTTTTTCAAACTCACAGGCCAAGCCAAGCAGGCCCCTGACAGAAATTAATTGAGGGCCTCGGCCCCAGTGCGGCTCCAAACACTCAACACTGAAATGTGGTTAAGCCCTGCCCCAAAGGGAACCAACCCGTCACCCAGATGTGGCTCAGAGGACCACCTGCCCCCAGGGCAGAGCAGGCCTGACACCCAGACCTGACGCCCAGACACTCGGGCGGCCCCTGCCCACCGGCAGCCCCGCGCAAGGAAAGGCGCCCCCGAATCAAAGCCAGGAGGCCCCCGACAGGCACGGGAGGTCAGAGGGCTCCGCAGAGCAGTCGGAAAAGCAGCAGCAACCCGCCTTGGGGGGGATGTCTTAGAGCAGCGGTTCTCAACCTGTGGGTCGCGACCCCTTTGGCAGTCGAACGACCCTGTCACAGGGGCCGCCTCAGACCATCCTGCATATCAGCTATTTACATGACGATTCATCACAGTAGCAACATGACAGTGAGGAAGTAGCAACGAAACTCATTTTATGGTTGGGTCACAACATAAGGGGCTGTATTTAAAGGGCCAGAAGGTTGAGAACCACTGCCCTACAGTTTATCTTCTGGGAGAAAGTGATACTTCTTTAAACACTGGCACCAAGAACACTTGCTATGTCTGCGAGGGCCCCGGAGGCCAAGTCCAGGCTCCATTAAGAGCTCCTGAGCTATGGCCTCTGAGTTCTGTCCCTAGATAACACCTGTCTTGCCCGGCCTGTGTGGCTCAGTGGTTGAACGTCAACCTATGAACCAAGAGGTCAGGGTTCGATTCCGATCAGGGCACCTGCCCGGGTTGCGGGCTCGATCCCCAGTAGGGGGCGTGCCGGAGGCAGCCGATCCAGGATTCTCTCTCATCACTGATGTTTCTCTCTCCTACTCTCCCTTGCTCTCTGAAATCAATAAAAATGCCTTTTAAAATAATAACAATAAATAAATAAATAAGGCCGTCTCCTTGGAGAGAAGCCAAGCCCCGTTTGGCCTCCCCCACCCGAGTGTCCCTGAGCAGGGGTGTGGCGACGATGCCCATGGCGGGTGTGGGTGGGGTCTCCCGGTGTCCCCACCTGGGGGGCTTTGGCCCTTCCCAGCAGGTTCCCACCATGAAGGCGGTTCCAATCCCTGCCGACCACCAGTGACACCTGATATTTCCTGCCCCATTGGGCGGCTTCAGTTCACCGTCTAGCTCTGTCCCAACCCCCGAGACGCGGGATCCAATCCATGACTTGCTAATGGCCTGAGAAAGGTCTGGGCTGAAGGCAGAGCATGCAACCCAATCCCGTCGTGGCGAGCGAACTCCCGTCTGGTCGGCAGGAGACGTCGCCCGCTGCCCTGGAGGGAGGCCTGCAGGGCGAACCACTGCCTTCGAGGCTGGAGGATGCCCAAGAACACTGGGCAGCAGATGTCCTGACCAGCCTTTATTTTTTTTCCTGGGCTTTTCCATGAGAAATGAGTGGACTGAGAAAGCCAGACCGTTTGTGGTGGAGGGAAAAAAAAAAAAAAAAAACCCGAACGGCATTGCTTAGAAAGAGCAAACCGTCGCTGCAAACAGGGTGTCTGCTCCCTTCTCTTCCTCCGCGTGTCGGACCCTCTGGCCCGAGGCCTCCTGCTGGGAGGGAGGCCGGCAGGCTCCCCAGCCCAGGCCCTCATTCCCTCCAGCTCTCCCCCTCGGAGGGAGCGGGAAGGGGGCTGCTGCTGATTCAAAAATCAGACACTTCTGCGGGAACTGGCAGCGACCGCGCTCCACCCCCGCCGGCCCTGGAACGCGAAGTCAGCACCTCGGCCACCCGGCCGGGGCCTGGCCCTGGGTGCCTCCCGGGACCACGATTCCTCTTCCTCTCCTGCCTCAGGGCGGGCCGGGCTGCCAGGAGCTTCCTCCAGCCACCTGGACGGTCCCGGCCAGTGTGCACTTGAAATCATCAACTGCATTCTGGGCCCGTCTGCCCGCAGCTCCCAGACAGATTTTCCTGTGGAAGCTGGAGGCCGGCTCTGCTTAGAGTTATTGGGGGGGGGTTGCATAACAGCCCAGGAGAGGACTGGGAAAAGATAACACAGTTCGCGTCCAATTCCTCTGCTTGGGGGAACGGCAGTCTCTCTCTCTCTCTCTCTCTCGACCGCCCTCTCTCTCTCTCTCTCTCTCTCTCTCTCTCTCTCTCTCTCACACACACACACACACACACACACACATAAACACAAGGCTGGGTGTGCTTTTCCTTTCTGTCTCCACGCTTGAGTTTTCGATTTTCTTTCTCAATCAATCAATGGGAATATTCCAGAAGAGGGCCAGGGTGCTTGCCCTAGACTGGTTTTTTCTGTGTTCTCACGGAGAATACGTCCAGAAGACAACGGAAAGGGGAAAAACACAGGATTACGACGGAGTGACTGCGATCGCTCAGGCTTCTGGAGGAAACATCGTTATGAAATATGTGCCATAGGAGACTGGCCCGTGTGGCTCAGTGGTTGAGCATCCTTTGTGGGCCATACAAAATGAGCCACTGAAAATTAGCCTGCTAGCCTGGCCGGTGTGGCTCAATGGCTGAGCATCAACCTAGGAACCAGGAGGTCATGGTTCGATTCCTGGTCAGGGCACAGGCCCAGGTTGTGGGCTTGATACCTAGTGGGGGGCGTGCAGGAGGCAGCCGATCCATGGTTCTCTCTCATCACTGATGCTTCCTTTTCTCTCTCTCCCTCCCTCTCCCTCTCCCTCCCTCCCTCTCCCTTCCTCTCTGAAATCAATAAAAACATTAAAAAAACAAAACAAAAAAACCAACAGCTGGCAAGAAGCCCGGTCTGGCCAAGCCTTCCCTGAGCGCCAGCCTCAGTTCCGTGAGCCCCTGGCAGCGATGTCATCAGTGTTGAAGCCAGTTTGATCTCTGTCATTTCCAACCACATGAATCTTAATGGATACAAAGCACAAGACCCAACTGATTATTTACTACAGCGTCCACACACACACACACACACACACGCACGCACGCACGCACACGCACGCACACGCATGCAAATTCTCGCATAAATCAGCAATATACAATCTCTCAATAGTCACAGTATTTCCTAAACACTGACTATGATCCCTTGTTAATGCTATACATGGACCAGGCGATATTACAAAATAACTGCATGTATTTAACAAGAACAATCAGGACAGAACTTAGATGGCTAAGGACCGTGATGCCTTCCTCTGAGGTTACCTTTGTCGGACGTGTTCTAATGAGCTCTCCCCCACACAAAACATGTAGGAGTCCGGGTGTGTGTGTGTGTGTGTGTGAATCCTCGCCGGAGGGTATTTTTCCCATTGATTTTTAGGAAGAGTGGAAGGGAAGGGGGAGAGACAGAGAGAGAGAAACACTGATGTGAGAGAGAAGCATCGATGTGAGAGGGAGACTTCGATTGGTTACTTCCCACACTCGGGTTAAACCTGAAACCCAGGTAGGTGCCCTTGACCGGGAATCGAACCTGCCACCCTTTGGTGCGCGGGCTGATGCTCTAATCCAGCGGTTCTCAACCTGTGGGTCACGACCCCTTTGGCGGTCGAGCGACCCTTTCACAGGGGTCGCCTAAGACCATCCTGCATATCAGATATTTACATGACGATTCATCACAGTAGCAACATGACAGTTATGAAATAGCAACGGAAATAATTTTATGGTTGGGTCACAACATGAGGAACTGTATTTAAAGGGTCAGAAGGTTGAGAACCACTGCTCTAATCACTGAGTCACAGGCCAGGGCAGGAGTCCTGCGGTGACAGTGCCTCGTAGCAAAAAGTCGTTTTATTATTTGAGTCTCTGGCTCTCCCATGACATGTCCCATCTAGCAGGGTGGAGCAGGAGGAGACGGAATTCAGATGCTCACAAGAGACCATGAGAAGTGAAGACTCTACCCCAGATCTGAAAGGAGACATGAAAATAGCCACAGAAGACAGACAAGGAGTTTTCAACTAAAAATAACCACGTAAAAAAAAAACACACACACACATCGAAAAACATTTCCAAAGAGCCCAAGTCCCATTTCAGTTGTTGAGAGTGGCCAAAAAACCTTCAGAAACGCACGCTCTCACCCAAAGGGGGAAAAGGGCTCCCACAGACTCCACATTCTCATGCCAAGTCCCAACCTTCCAAACTGGAGTGATATTTTATGAATCGGTTTATAAGGCCCTAAAAATAAGGAGCTCTAACCGAAATAGGATCAGCCTATCTCCTCTCTGGGAGCCCCAAGGACTGAGAGAAATGCAAGCTCAGCCCGGCCGGCGTGGCTCAGTGGTTGAACGTCGACCTAGGAACCAGGAGGTCACGGTTCAATTCCCGGTCAGGGCACATGCCCGGGTTGTGGGCTCGATCCCCAGTAGGGCATGTGCAGGGGATAGCCGATGCATGATTCTCTCATCATGGATGTTTCTATCTCTCTCTCCCTCTCCCTTCCTCTCTGAAATTAGTAAAAATATCTTTAAAAAATAAATAAAATAAGAAATGCAAGCTCAGTGGTTCCCTCCAGCTGGCCTTGACTGTATCGGCCCCTCTATGCCCCTCGAGAGCATGGCGGCTTACTTGCCCCTACTCACAGGTCAATCCAGTGCTTCCTGGAGGAGGAAGACTTATCCGACCCCCTCACCGGCATGAGCCAGCTGGCCACCCCTGCGCCATGGTCCCGGCTGGGGTAACACAGCCTTAAGGGCCAGGCCCAGGGGCATCCCTGGCCACCACGGTCAGCCATGAAGACCCCAATCCCGTGGGAAAATCTGGGTCCCTCCGATTCACCCTTCCGGGAAACTCCAACAATGCCAGCCGCTGGCGCCTCAGTAATAAATCAACGTTCCCTGTTGCTAAACTCCCAACGTTCGATGCTGATGATAAGCCTATTAATAGCGGCCATTGTCCTTCTCAACGGAGCAACCAAGTTCACCGAGACCCCGGAGCAAAGGAAGAAGGACCCAAAGCAAACATACACCTCTCTCCCTGGTCTGCGTTCCCCCCGGGGCAGGGCCTCCAATATGCCCGTCTCTCCGGCACGCACGACGGAGCCCGGGGAGGTGAGACGTGGGGGAGGCTATTTTCCAAGCTGCCTCAGGAACTGCTCTCTGCACCTCTGCATGACTGCTCTTGTTTTGACTTGGTTTCCAGCACATCCTCCCCGCCCTGCCTTTGTGAATAGTTTCATTTCCTTTGTTGGAGGCTAAACAGTCCGTCCTCCAAAGGATGCCTCCACTCCAACCCCAGGGACAGAAATGCAAACGCCAGCGCAGTTTATCCTCTCGTCAGCGATCCTCGCGTCACGCCCCTGCCGAGGGCGGCGGGCCACCGGCCCAGCATCCCACGCGCAACTTGACCAGCCGTGGACGGTGTGGGTTTGAGGGGAGGGGAAAGGAGGTTTCAACGGGCTTGCCCCAGGGCAGTGATGGCGAACCTTTTGAGCTCGGCGTGTCAGCATTTTGAAAAACCCTCACTTAACTCTGGTGCCGTGTCACATATAGAAATTTTTTGATCTTTGCAACCATCGTAAAACAAAGATTTATATGTTTGATATTGATTTTATAGATCTAAATGCCATTTAACAAAGAAAAATCAACCACAAAAATGAGTTCGCGTGTCACCTCTGACGCGTGTCATAGGTTCGCCATCACTGCCCTAGGACTTCATGGTACTTGGTAGTTTCCACTGATTTTACCCTGAGGTCCAGCCTCCCTGCTTTTGTGAGCGTGGTGGAAGGAACAGAGCAAAACCCTAATGCTTGGTGGCATTCTCTCTTCGTCCACCACTCGGAGCTCCCTGGGGTGGCAGGGATGACCTTGACCCAGCACGGTCAGCTCCCGTGCCTCCTAGTCCAGGGGGGGCCGCCACCTGGGCAGGGTCAGGACAGCTCGAAACAGCTGAGCGGAGCTGCAGGGCTCATTTCTAAATAACCAAGTCGCCCTCAAAGAGAGGCACCGCTCACGCAACTCCGCTGCGGGTGGGGACACACCGTGGGGGTGGGTCAGGGAACGTGCGACGGCGCCAAATGGGAGTCGGTCGTCCCATCTTCCAGACTCACCTGTTAGCACCTGGCAGAGCGGGCCCGGGGCCTGGGCCTGGGCGGAGGGGCTGGGTGCCAGGGACCATTTGCGCCTGAGCAGGTGTTCTCGGCCGCCGTGTGGGCCCCGGGAGCTGTTGAGGGGCTGGAGGAGCACCTGTTCCTGCCCCAGCTGGATGAGGCCGACCTGCCCGGAAAAGAAACACACAAAACACGGGATGTCAGTCACCCTCGTTCACACTCACCCGGGACCCAGCAGCCCAGGGGCAGCAAGGCCTGGTTCCCACACCTGGGCTTTCTCTTAGCAGGTGGCCCAGCGTCCGGAGCCCGCGGAGGAGCCTGTGTGTGCCTTGAGGCATCCCACCCGCAGCTGTGGGTGGTCCAAGCGATATATGCAGCAGCACCCATTTTCCAGGCTTGCTTTGAAATATCGTGTTATTAATAAAAGCAAATTTGAAAAAAAAACAAATATGATTTTTAAAAGATTTTTAGAGAAGGGGAAGGGAGAGAGAGAGAGAGAGGGAGAGAGAGAGAGAAACATCTATGTGAGAGCAAACATTGATCGGTTGCTCCTACACGCCCCCTACTGGGGATCACACCTGCATGTGTCCTGACCGGGAATCGAACCAGCAACCTTCCGGTGCACAGGATGACAATCAACCAACTGAGCCACCCTGGCCAGGCCAAACTTGATTTTTAAAATAATTTTTAAAACCATCCCCAAAAGTTTACCTGAGGAGGAGACCCCAAACGTGTTGGGAATGAATGACAATTCTGTCCTTAATGAGAAAATGGGTCTCCCCCGTGGGGATACTTAGAATTAAATAGAGGATGGAATCGGTCAGACATGTACCCTTCACCAGAATTGAACCTGCGACCCTTCCGTCTACAGGCCAATGCCCTGGCCACTGAGCCATGCCAGCCAGGGCCGAGGGTTTGTTTTTTAACCAAACAAAGAACCTAAAAATGAACCTGAATATGTTAGATTTCTAAACACAGTGTGAAGGGTCGAAAAGTTGTTAATCACCAAATTTGTAAGTGGGGCCCAAAATTCTTCAAAGCCCCCTAGAAAGGGGATTGCCAAGAGTTGCTGGATGATCAATGAAACAAGCTTTGTAAATTGAACGAAAACTATAAGAACTAGGATTTTTCATCGGTCGCTTTAACACAGCGGTTCTCAACCTTCTGGCCCTTTAAATACAGTTTCTCATGTTTTGACCCAACCATAAAATTATTTTCATTGTTACTTCATAACTGTCATGTCGCTACTGTGATGAATCGTCATGTAAATATCTGATATGCAGGATGGTCTTAGGCGACCCCTGTGAAAGGGTCGTTCGACCGCTAAAGGGGTCGCGACCCAGAGGTTGAGAACCGCTGCTTTAATAGAATGAATATTAATTCACGCAGACACACACCCACACATACACACACACACACACGATGTGTAGAACTGTTCCCCGAATTGGGACACACTCCTTCTCCAGGATCCTTCCTTCTCTCTGCCCCATCCTTTGTCTAAAAGCGATGACATACTAAACTAGCGTGTCTCAAACCAAAGTCCCCTGGACGTCCGGGTGGAACCCAGAACGTGCCCTCCTGCCAGGTCCCCAAGCGATACTGCCACTGCCACCCGGGGACGACACTCTGAGACGCTCTGCCGCCCCCACGACACAGCGATTCCTCCACGTCTCGAGCTGGGACCTCACTCAGGCCTCGCGAAGCAGACCCCTCCACCTTCCGCAAGGCAATCGATCGCCCCACCCGATCGCCGACAACCTTCCGTCCTCAACGCACAGGGTGAGACCATATGGACGGCTCTGAGCAGATGTCAAGGTCTCTAATTCATTAGAACGTCTGCCAAGAACAACTCAGAGATTTTATGGCCCAAATAAAACTCTTATAGTTGGCGGTGCGTGACCCGCAGGGAAGCACGGCCTGCGTGCCTCTCCCCTGAAGTTGCAACTCGAGCGTGAGGTCCTTCGGGGAGACCAGAGAAGCAGACGGGGGGAGGCAGCGGTGGGCTGCGGGGGGCCCACAGGTACAGAAAGCGGGTTCGGAATGGGCCATGGGATGGGTCCCGCCCGCACGAGCCCTGCACTCCCTGGAGGAGACACTCAACTCTAACAAGGGGCTGGATGGACTCTTCCCGAAACGCTCAGGCAGCTGGAGGTCAAAGGTCGCCTGGGGTCTAGCCCTTTCCAAGCCAGGTCGAATCTTTCATCCCAGGGATCTGCATTCACAAGGCCCGTGAGCAGGTAGTTTCAATGGAACTCGATACAGAGAGAATCTGACGTCGGTGAGAAATCCTACGGGTGCCAACACGCGGCCTAGCCCCGAGGGGAGATTTTACTTTAGAAGGTCTTGCTTTTTAAAAAAAAAAAATTTGTTATTGATTTCAGAGACAAAGGGGCAGGGAGAGAGAGAGATCCATAGACAGGTGCCTCCTGCAAGTTCCCTACTAGGGATGGAGCCCGCAACCCGGGCATGTGCCCTGACCATGAATCGAACTGTGACCTCCTGGTTCATAGGTCGATGCTCAGCCACTGAGCCACGCCTGCCGTCCTGGTTTAGAAGGTCTTGTTTGGAGGGTCCCACATCCTGGCTTGTCACCTCCTCTGCGCCCCCTCACGCCACTGCTATCATCAGAGACCCCCACGTCAATAGCCAGAAAGGCTCCTCCTTGCCCCGGGCAAGCGATCCCCCAAAGGAGGTCCCAAACCAGCAGCAGCACCTGGGACCCTGCCAGGAATTCCAGCTCTCGGGTGGGGTGGGGCCTCGCCACCAGGGAACAAGTCTTCCGGGGGAAGTCGGATGCCAGCGCCAGGATGAGAACCATGGCTCCTGGGTGAATTCCAAATGCCTCGGGTGGGCATCCAGGGCCCGGCCTCACCTACTCCACACACCTGTCCATTCCGCTCAGCTCCCACCATCTCCTAGAATAACCACCTCCCATCCCGATCCCACTCATCTCGGGATGGGCCTGGCCTCCACCGGGTCTTAGAACCCGAGACCCACCCCCGTCAGCCCCAATCCTTGCCTGCAGGCTCCACCACACCTTTGTCCTGGGTGGTTCAGGCCCGCCCTCCGAGGAACGGCCGGCATCTCTCCCTCCCTCTCTCGGAGGCTGGATGGGAGCCAACCAGAGAGGCCTGCGCTTGGCAGGTGTGTGACAGTGAGCCGGTTGCTGTCAACAATGCTGGCTGCCTGGCTGATTTATAGCTGGGAAGGCCTGGGAACGGCCTGTGGGGCAGGAGCAGAGACGTGTCTCCCAGGCCTGGTGGCCAGCTCTCACTCAATGATTGCACAGGCTTCGCCCACGGCCTCTCTCCACGAGCAGCTAAGGGACTCGCTCTAAGATCACAGCCCCAGACGGCCGGCCGTGCAGTCTCATTTCCTGAAGAACAAGAACGTGCCTTGGCTGGCGTGGCTCCATGAGTGAGCGTTGACCCATGAACCAGGAGGTCACGGTTCGATTCCTGGTCAGGGCGCATGCCCAGGTTGCGGGCTCCATCCCCAGTAGGGGGCGTGCAGGAGGCAGCTGATCCATGATTTTCTGATTCTCTCTCATCACTGACGTTTCTCTCCCTCTCCCTTCCTCTCTGAAATCAATAAAAATATTTTTTTTTTTAAAAAAAGAACAAGAACATGACTGCGCATCCGTGCGCAGGGAGAGGTTAACCGGTGGCTCTGCGAGGCCCTCTGAGGTTCTGGCTGCAAAAACCTCTCCCCCTGGACACATCCGAGGTCGGCCGGCTGCAGCGGCTCAGAGTTCAGGAAATGAACTCCAAGAATGCGATCCGTCTGAGATGCCTTCAGTTCATCATCCCGTCTCCAGCTCCGTTTTCTTTTCCAAGACGTTGCCAACAAAGCGAAAGTTCAAACGAGGGAATCTCATTACGTGCCCTGGGTGACGGTCACGGGCAGCCCGACGCCCCGGAGCGGTGGCGGATGGACAAGGTCACTTCAAGGCCACGGGGGCGTCTTTGCAGAGAAAGCTTCGCATTCTCTGGTCCAAGTTCTTCCCTGTCTGTCCCTCTGTCCTTCCAAATTCCACCAACTGTTCTCTGCCTTCTTCTTCCGTTCCTTCGCCGCCACTCAACTATCTCTTTTCACGGAGCTTCCAACAACGGGCTTTGTGTCTTGCAAGTATGTTTACGCTGCCCCCGGATGAGTAATATTCATCAATGAGTCACCCGGGACGAGGCCCCTTCCCGACACCTGTACCAATATAACGGCGTGTGATTGTGCGGTTTGGTCTACTTGCTCCCTTCCAAATGGTCCCCGCACCATAGAGTTTTTGCCAAGACGAATTCCCGCTGCTGCTCTATGTGGCCATGTGGTGTTGCATGAAAAAGCAGGCAATTTTCTAAGCAATCCGGAGTCTGGTAACTCTTTGTTTGTTGTTATTAATCCTCACCCGAGGATATTTTCCCACTGATTTTTTTTTAAAGAGTGACTGGAAGGGAGGGGGAAAGATAGGGAGAAAGAGACACATCGATGTGAGAGAGAGACATATCAATTGGCTGCCTCCCGCTCGTGCCCCAACCAGAGCTGGGGATCGAGCCTGCAACCAAGGTATGTGCCCTTGACCGGAATCGAACCCTGGACCCTTCAGTCTGCAGGCCGACGCTCTATCCACTGAGCCACACCCGCTAGGGCATGGGCCCAGCTTCTTAACCTCCTGCAGTCCGGAGCTCCCGGGTGTCCGGGCTGGTCCCAGCATGGCCCTGGCAGCCCAGCCTCGGCCACGAAGCGGGGGACAGAGCCTGACGCGTGGACTACCCAGTTTGTCAGCGTTCATCGGTAGCAGCAGGGTCACTGCTCGGCTACCCGACCCTGCAGGCAGGGCCCGGCCCCCCCTCCCCCACTGTGTGTCCTCACGGGCAGGGGTAGCAGTCCTCCCCTCTCTCACCACAAGCGGCACAGACACTCATTCCAATCTTGGAGTTCCGTCTCCACTGCCAATCC
>NW_006296417.1:1382171-1385610 GCF_000327345.1 Myotis davidii | reverse complement strand
CCGGAGCTCCCGGGTGTCCGGGCTGGTCCCAGCATGGCCCTGGCAGCCCAGCCTCGGCCACGAAGCGGGGGACAGAGCCTGACGCGTGGACTACCCAGTCTGTCAGCGTTCATCGGCAGCAGCAGGGTCACTGCTCGGCTGCCCGACCCTGCAGGCAGGGCCCCCCCTCCTCCCACTGTGTGTCCTCACGGGCAGGGGTAGCAGTCCCCCCCCCTCTCACCACAAGCGGCACAGACACTCATTCCAACCTTGGAGTTCCGTCTCCACTGCCAATCCCGGGAAGCTGAACCGGGTTCCGGCCCCGCTGGCATCCCGCGATCTGGTCCTCTTCGCGGGCGGCAGCGGGTCCAAACTGACGTCAACTATTTGGGGCAGGAAATACCTTCCTCCCAGGCGCGAACGTCATGGCTTTGAAATGACACAGCTACGGACACGCTTCCAAAACCTTACGCCACCTCCGTAGACTCTCGGAAATGTAAATACAGCGGAGCCGCATAAACAGAAAACAGCGAAGGCTTGAGCCGGGGGTCTCTGCAGCTCCAAGCAGCGCACCCGGCTTGCCCAGCCTTCCGAAATGAGACGCAGAGAGAGTAGACACCACAGGCCCACACCTGTGCCCACTGGCGAGCACAGAGGGTGGGGGGCAGGTTTACTCTTCACACCCCTAAACAATGAAGGGAGGATCCAGTGTCACTGTTTCCCTCCTTCAAATGTCTGTCGACTCCTCGCCGGTTTAGCTCAATGGGTAGAGCGTCAGCCCACGGACTGAAGGGTCCTGGGCTCGATTCCGGTCAAGGGCAGGTACCTCGGTTGCAGGCTCGATCCCCAGTCCTGGTGGGGGCGCATGCAGGAGGCAACCAGTCAATGTGTCTCTCTCACAGCGATGTTTCCCTCTCTCTGTCTCTCCCCCGCCCTTCCACTCTCTCGATGAATCAATGGAAAAATATCCCCGGGTGAGGATTAACATTAACAACAACAACAACAAAACAGCCCAGGAGACAGGCAGCACGGAGGAGTCCACACAGCAGGAGCAGGCCTGTGTCTCCCGCCCCTGTTCCCCGAGCCATTGCGGGGACGTTAGATGTGGCAGGATTTCCTTGATACTCAACATCGTTCCATAAAGTTTTATTGACTCTCCATTTGTCTATTTACCCTCTGTGGTTGCTTTCTCGCTGAGTAGGTGCAACAGAGACCTGGGGCCCCGCAATCCCTAAAATAGTTACTATTCGGCCTTTTACAGATGAAGTGGGCCACCCCCGCTCTACCTGGTTCTATGGCCACCATGATTTATCTGCATGGCATTGCCCGTCTCCCACGCCTTGTCCTGACACATGCCACGCACACGTGCACACATACATGCACACGCCAGGTCTCCACCTCCCAGTGCTTCCACCACGGTCAAGAGGGACTGTCAGGTGCCCACCCACCTGGGCCGTCTCAAGCGCGGAGCGCCATGCACCCTTGGTCAGCCTACTCCCTGCTTCTTTCCCTTCTCCGTGCGTCCAGACCACCTTGCAAACCAAGTCCCCAGGCTGTCCGTCCCCTCCTGCCTCCGGCCAGAGTGCACTTAAGGAAGGAGGGCCCAGCATCCAGCTCACAGGGACGGGAGGAACAGGACAGACTAAACAACAGAATCTCTGGTCTAAGAGGTCCACTCGCCGCTGGCAGGGCCCAGCTCAGCCTGTTGGCCCTGTTCCTTTATCTAAAGCACAGCGCCCTCACATGGCGCCGGAGGGAAGGGCAGCCCCGAAAGCCTGGAGGACTGACATGAACTCTCATGGCTCAGATGCCATGGGTACAGGGCCCAGTGATTGCTCGCTCGCTCGCTCGCTCGGTGGGGATTTAAACCGACACGATCCAGATTTCCACCCCCGGCTCCTCCGCAGATAGCTAGCTACTCGCTGGAAACTTTACACCGAGAAGTCTAAACTCTGACCTCTACAGAAACTCACTAAACCGCAGCAAATGGGATTCAGATGTTTCCATGTACAGTACAGGGATGTGACCTAGACTTTAAACACTTTGGCAACAACAGCAAAAATGATGTGGGCCTTCCAGTCCCTCCCAGAACGTGATCCGGCCCTGACCCCAGGCCTACCGCGACCGGGGCCTTTCTCGCTCCGACTTAACCCTCCTCGCCCACAGCCCGCGTTCTCTGCCCCCTCCGCCTACGGTCCATTTTCCTGGTTGAACCCAAGAAATCAATTTCTCCTGGCTGAGTAAAAGGAGATCACATTCAGAACAGGACACAGAAACATCCAGACTGGGGCACTGGCGAATGCCAGTCCTAGGACATTCCCCCCGCTCCAGGGTCTCTTACATTGCTCAGAAGAAAACAGAATTTTCATAGGAACCTGGACCCCAGGCTGCCCGGCTTTGTGGCAGCGTGAGGAAGGGCGAGGAAATTCTAGAAGCTGCAACCAGATAAGCTCGAGGTGGGGGAAGCAGCTCCTTGTGCCTGGGAAGGGCAGCACGCAACGATGTCAAAAACTGCTTCCCCACCCAGCCCGTGCGGCGCAGTGACTGAGCATCAACCTATGAACTGTTCGATTCCTGGTCAGGGCACATGCCCGGGTTGCGGGCTCCATCCCCAGTAGGGGGCGTGCAGGAGGCAGGCAATTGATGAGTCTCATCATTGATGTTTCTCTCTCTCTCTCTCCCTTCCTCTCAAAGCCCATAAAAAATATATTTAAAAAAATAAATAAAAACAAGAAACTGCTTCCCATGCAGCCAGGCATGGCAACAGACAGAGAAGCAGCTGTGTGGTTCATGCCCTGAGCCTCTGCCAGGCTTGCTGGGGGCAGCCCATCTGCCAGCCACGTGCACTCCTCGGGCACCGAGAGCTGAGAAGCACTTGGCTGGGCACCTGAGTGACCCCTGGGTGTCCAGGCAGGTGCACCAGAACCTCCCCTCCCCTTGGCGGACTGGTGCCTCCTGTGCAGCGGGGCGGCGTCTTGTGGACAGAGGAAGAGCTATGGCCACAGGAGACAGGGAGAATCTTATGTTTAAGGTCAGCACTCCTCGGGCCTGGCGCAGGGTGGATGCCCCACAAACGCCCACTTGTCGTGAACCAGGGTAGGAGCACCCTCTCCCTCCTGGTTCACAACTAATCAGTGGGTTAGTGGCCCGCCCAGGAGCCCCCAGACTCTCTCTTCCGTGCACAGAGGTCTCAAAGGGACAGAAGGGAGGGGAACGAGTGCCCACCACCCCATCCCCACAGCCAACAAGAGGCGAGATGGACTCCAGCAGCTGTGCCCCATGGAGTGCACACGTGCAGATAGCGCACTCGCTACACCTGGGCCAAGCGCGCCTCTCGGTCTGGGGCCTGACAGGTACTGCCAGGCGGGCTGAGACGCATCCCCCCTATGTCTGCGGTAGAGCAGCCCCACCCCGCCCGAACCCCAGCCCTCCTGGGGGACCACCCCCTGTGCCTCGACAG
>NW_006296417.1:1357496-1381582 GCF_000327345.1 Myotis davidii | reverse complement strand
GCGCTACCTGTGCCCGGGTCCAGTCCCCAAACCAGCAGCAGCAGCAAGGGCAGGGCGAGGGGAGGCAGCAGGGCGCCGTCACACATGGTACTTGGGAGGAGCAGCCCCCCGGATGGTCGCGGCGGAGCAGGAGCGCGCGAGGCGGCGGCGCCAGCCGGAGTGAAACCCTCCTCCTGCCTCTGGAAAAAGTAATTAGCGCTGCGGACAAACCCAACGTGGTAAACCCGAAGCCCCGCCCTCTCCTCGGAGAGCAGGAGGTGATTGGGCGCTGGCTTTCCCCGGCCCCGCCTCCCCCTCGCCTATTGGCTAGGACGGGTCCAAACCAGGGTGTGTTGTTAGGTTGTAAGCACTTTCTTACACGTGGTTTCTGGGCAGTGGCGGAGACCGGACGCCAGGTGGCGCGCGACCCCGGAGGACCCAGGAGGGGACACCTTGAGGGACCACCATGGGGAAGTCTCTAATCTTAAGAGTTTATGTTCATTTTTGAAATCCCCTGACCCTTCCGCCTCAACTGCACAAGACGACAGGCTGGAGAGCGTCCTGGCCAACCGTGTCACCCCTAAAAGCGCGTCCTCTCTGCATCTGGATGTGTGCCGCTGGCCACTTTCTTGCACACCTGTGTTTGCACCCGACTGCTGGCTACATCCAACATAGCAGTATTTATCCAAACCCTTCACACAACCCTTTGTCTTTATCCTCACAGAAGCGAGCGGAACAGATATGGCCACACCCTCTTACAGATGGAGAAATGTCATGGTGAGCTTTTTGGTGCAGCTTTTGTTGGCCAAAGAGCCACCTCAAAGGCCTGCCACTGAAAGCCGGTGAGTAGCAGCCAGGAGAACAAGTGCTTATGCCACTGGGGTCAGGCTGAAGGAGTCATTGTCCACTAACAGACGCATGCAGACTAAAGCAACAACTAGACAGCAACCAGACCGCGCAAAACTGAAGAGCTGGGAAACATCGAGAATCGGAGAGGACACGCTTGTGCCCATCGGTGGGAGTGTAAACTGGCACAGCCACTTTAAGTAATAACTGGGCAATCGGTAGTAAAATTTAAAATGCATACACCCAGCAACTCTGTAATTCCCATCTGGTTAACTACCATCGAGAAGCAAGCAATGGCAAAAGGACAAGGATGGTCACCGCAGCACACTATTCAGAGAAAAAGAAAAAGTTGCAAAAACCTGTATGTCCATCATCAGATACACGGCTAACAGAACAGTAGGCATCAATGAACAAAAATGTAGTAATTTGGTGTTTATAACCACATGGAGAGACATCAAGACTAGTTGACAAAACTTTTTTTTAAAAAAATCAAGTTGCACCCAGCCGGCGTGACTCAGTGATTGAGTGTCGACCTATGAGGTCAGGGTTCCATTTCCGGTCAGGGCACATGCCCGGGTTGCAGGCTCGATCCCCAGTAGGGGGCGTGCAGGAGGCAGCCGATCAATGCTTCTCTCTCATCTTGGTGTTTCTCTCTCTCTCTATCCCTCTCCCTTCCTCTCTAAAATCAATAAAAGCATATTTTCTAAAAAGTCACTATTTGCCATAATTGCATTTCATGTTTACACACACAAATAGCTTTGTCTTAATTTTTTGGAAGGGCAGGGCTTAAACCCATTTCACAGATGGAGGAGTCAGGGGTCAGGGGGGGATGAACACAAGACACGCAAGCCCATCGAAGCCCTACAGGTGGCAGCAGAGGCCTGAATGTGACATGAGGGCAGCTGGCCTTGGTTGGCTCTGGGTCATAAGTTCCTTGCACTCACTGTTGACAAAGCTCAAGGGTGTGGGATGTCCACCTGCATTTCGTGAACAACTCTCTCCTGGTGAGCAGAGAGCTTTCCCATCATGCTGCTGGAGCAGACACCAGCAGGTCGGTCACGTGCCTCTCTTGGACACTTCATGCCCGACAGTCAAGTCTGGGTGCTGACAGCCATCACCATGCCTGTTACTATTGCTACTGAGAGCAGATGACCCCTGGGCAGTATAAAGAGGACTGCAGGCCCTCAGTCCAAATTTGACCCTCGTTAGTCCCCCCTAACTCGGGCCTTTCTTGAGCTGGTGAGCTGGGTGCAGGCGCCTAGACCCGTGTGTAAGCTCCATCCGTGTATAGGTGGGAGAAGGCCCATGATCCTTCCAGAACCAACTGACTAGACATTGGCCAGGGAGGAAGGTGAGGAGAGAGGGTGCGAGAGGGGATTCCCATGACAAACTCTTAGAGACTAAATTCACTTGGTCCTTGAGCCATCCATCCATCAGCAGCAGTAGCATCATCTACTTTGGTGGAAACCAGTAGCCATGGCAACCCAGTGGCGAAGCCTATGTGTGCAGAGTCCCTCATGGAAAAAAAAACCAGCCTTCCAGAACCAGCTGACCAGCCTCTGGCCAGGGCGGGAGGTGAGGAGAGAGGGTGTCAGAGGGGATTCCTTTGAGTCTAAATTCACTTGGTCCTTGAGCCACCACCCATCCCTCCTCCTAGGAGCCCATGAGATGCCCCATGCCCTCCAGCAGGGGGCGCCTGGCATCAGTCCCCTCTTCCTTCTACAACCAGAACTGCTGTGAAATGCAAGCACAGGCTTGCTCTCCTCAGCTCCAAAGGCCTGGGTTCTTGTTTTCTTTCTTTTTTTTTTGTAGTTTTTTATTTTTTTCCTGATTTTTATTTCGCCCTTTCCCTGTAGAGCCTGGAGCCCAGCCCAAAATGCAGCTACTTGGCCAGCATCCTCACCCCCTCCGTGACTCCTGCCAACCTCTCCCTGTGGGGTCTGCATGCACCTCCCCACTTCCTGGGTCTGTTTCACTGTGAAGGGGTGCCCTAGCCACCCAGGCCATTCCTGCCCGACTCTGGGGATCACCACTTTCTGGAAATTTCGGCTCACCCAACCAGGCCCTGGTAGTGATATTGCAGAACAAGTCCAAGTACTGCTCCTTAAAACATTGATTTAAAATTTTTTAAAAAAATATTTTTAATAGATTCTTAGAGAGAAAGGGAGAGGGAGAGAGAAACATCGATGTGACAGTGCACCCTGCACACCCTCTACTGGGGATCGAGCGCGCAACCTGGGCCTGTGCCCTGACCAGGAATCGAACTCCTAACCTCTTGGTGCAGGGGACAATGCCCAACCAACTGAGCCACACCGGCTGGGGCAAACCCTGAGGTTTTTTAGTCTAGCTATTGTTCTCTCGGGGTGTATCCCTAGCCCTGCTCATCCCTAACATCTTTACTCACCCCCTCCCCAAAGACTGCCTTGGAGCTGAAGGTCCATGGCTTTCGAATGTCCGTGTTGAAAAGACAACTGTATCTTCCTGTCCCTTCCAAAAGGGGGGCAGGGGGCAGCAGCCTCTGACAAAGGGGACCTTGCACTCCTCTTTCTCTAAATGAGCAGGACAGGGGCTAGTGTGAGGCATGAGCACAGAGCGGCATCCCAGCCAGCCAACTCCCCTCCCTACAGACGACGGAGCCAAGCACTGTATGTTCTGTCACTCAGCAGCACACCGGGCCCCCCTCAGCCAGCTTTCTCCCATCTCAGCGCCGCCCTCCGGTCCCCGAGTCCCTCTTTCTCTCCCTGTTCTTTTCTTGGCTCCGGGAAAGCAGCTGGTCTGATGAGCGAGGCTCGAATGTAATGCAGGGACGGGGGGAAGAAGGGAGCTGACCCCGATTTATATTTGATTTTAGGAAATGCCGATGGTGATGGCTCAAACTGGTCGAGTGACTGATGTTTCTCTCTCTCTCTCTCTCTCTCTCTCTCTCTCCCTCTCCCTCTCCCTCTCCTTTCCTCTCTCCAAAATCAATGAATATGTATTTTTAAAAACTCAGTCATTGCAGCTCACAGTATTAACAGCTGACGGGACGGCCCAGGGACAGGAGGCCACGTCAGGGGGCTGATGACTGTGTTGATGGCTGTGATCGCTCACGAGTGTACCCGCGTCAGAACTTACCCACGGGTGCGCTTCAAACATGGGCCGCGTGCCACACATGGCGTGTCAACTGGATCTCCATGAAGTTGTGGCAAAAGGCAGTGTTGAATTGAAAACGTGAATCATTGGACACTATGTTTATGTAATGAAAGCTCAAAACGACATTGTATTTCGAAGACAGACAGTGGACAAGGAAGACACACATTAAACATAGAGACCAGTCGCCTTCCTCTCTGGGGGGAATGGAAGGCGAGGGATTAAGAGGAAATAATGGAAGAGAAGAAAAGAGTGTTCTGGGTGGCCTGTGAGAGTACCATGCAGTGTGATCGGGTCCCATCTCAGTCCCGCTAAGACCCATCCTTGAGGGAGGGCAGGGGAGGAGAGCAAGAGAAAGCTGGAGGGAGGGAGGAAGAAACATAAAGGGGGAGGGGGAGGGGTGTGGGGACAGACACTTAGAGCTGAGAGACAAATGCATTTTGTAGAAATGACTCTCCCATTCCGCTCTCAAACGTGCCCCTGGCTAAGGGCCAGACGGCCGGCTATCTAAGGGTGCAGTTGCCTGGTTATCAAATTCCCCTCCCCGAAGCCTTCTGTAAGTGGCTGCCAAGAACAGAAGAGGGGAATTGAGCCCCTCTCTCTTTTTCCCTTGGACCTGATTTCGCGGTTTCCTCGCTTTATTTCTCCCCGGGGATCCTCCGGCCCCCGCTGCAGGTGGGGTGGGTCGTGGGAGTTGGGTCAAGTGCTAGGGTTTCACAAGACGGCACGTGAGCCTGAAGGCCAGACGGATGCCAAGCCCCTGCTCAAAGCCACGGCCTCCAAGCCAGGTGTGGTGTCCCTCACCCTCGCCTGCTTCTTCCTCCCTGTTCTGAGGCAGCAGGAGAGGAGGCTGGGGCGGCCCTGCACCCTTCCCCGGGGGTCCCAGCCCTTCCAGCGCCCCAGCGTGTGGGTGTGGAGAGGGGAGTGGAAGGGAGATCTGCCTGCAACCCCTGCCCTTTGCTCATCTCTCTGCTACCCTCCTGCTGGCTTCTCCAGGTACTAAAGAGCCAAGGCCATGGCTATTGGGGCTGCCCACGGGGTGCTGGGAGCGAGAGGGGGGTGAGGGAGGCAGGAGGGGCAGGCCTTAAACTTGGCTGGTGCTGGCGCGTGCTCCAGGAGGCATGGGCAGGTCCCACACTCTGCAGCCTGGGAACATTTTATGCTGATAGAACAAGGTCCCGGGAACCAAAGCAGAGGTCCAACGGGTGGGTGGGCTGGTGGCCAGAGGCACGGGGGTTCTTCAGATGGACAGGTGGGAGGGGCCATCAGCACACCCGGCTGTGGTCAAGTTCCACCCTAAGAAGTGGGGGTGGGGGGCAGGCAGGACAGGGTGTGGGGGTGAGGAGAGAGGAGAGGTGGAGGCTGGTGGGGATGGAGGGGCCATGCAGAGAGCAGGGTGCGGGAGAGTTAGGAGCAGCCTGGGAAGAAGGGAGAGGGGAACCACTTCCCACTCTACTCGGACACCTGCTGGCTCTCAAGGGCTCTCTGCTTTCTGCTGGCTCCTTCACACCCCCAGCGCACCTCTCCCCCTCCCCCTCGCCCCCCCTCTGGTTGGCTCTGCTGTTCTCCCTCCCTCCCTGTCCCTGTGTGTGCTTGCAGTCCCTGTCACACACACTGACTCCCAGGCCTGGGCTGTGCACACTGCAGGCAGGGGCTGCCGTGGGTGCTGGGCGGCTGAGCCGGCCCCTGCAGGAGCCCACAGACTCCCCCACAGTGGACACGGGCCAGACGTGTCCCTGAGCAGCTCCAATCAGAGTGACCACACTGACCGCTGTGTTCTTGGACGTGCCTCCTGGACCCAAAGCCCATAATTTGACTTGGCTTATTAAATTGTTCCAGGGTTTTGAGCTTTATTTTATTTTTCTCTTTTTCCCCCTATATTTTTATTGATTTCAGAGAGGAAGGGAGAAGGGAGAGAGGTAAGAAACATCCATGATGAGAGAGAATCATGGATCAGCTGCCTCCTGGATGCCCCCTACTGGGGATTGAGCCCAAAACCCAGGCATGTGCCCTGACCGGGAATGGAACTGTGACCTCCTGGTTCATAGGCAGATGCTCAACCACTGAGCCACACTGGCCAGCACCCTCTCTCCCTTTAAAAACCAGTGGGTTTTGTCCTCTCCCCTCTTCTCCTTCACCAGAGCTTGAGGGCCCCCTGGTGGAAGGTTTTATTCACAAGGACCAAGAGTTCGGCAACTTGGCAAAGGGCCTTTTCATTTATTTATTTTTGTTTTTTAATATATTTTTTATTGCATTCAGAGAGGAAGGGAGAGGGAGAGATAGAAACATCGGTGATGAGAATCACTGATTAGCTTTGGTTGAGGGATTGTGTGCCTATGTTCATGAATGACATCCTTTAATTGTTTGGGGTTTTTCTTCTAATATTCTTGTCAGATTCTGGTGTCGAGTTTGTGCTGGTCTTACTGTATAAAACAAGTGTGGATGTGTTCCTTCCTTTGGTCCCTGGAAAAGTTTGCGTAACGCTGTGTACACTCTTTGTTAAATATTGGAAGGATCCCCATCTGGGCCTAAGGACTGTTTTGTGGGGTTGTGTGAGAATGTTATCATTTCACGTTTCATTTTGTCTTATACAGAAGACTATATGGGTAGCTATTTCCTCTTGTGCCCGTTTGGCAAGCTGTAGTTTCCTAGGAACTTACACATTTTACTTACACCTTCAGATATATTGACATAGTGAGGTCATGGGCTCTTTTAAAGGTATTCTTGGTATTAAAAGTTTTTAGGAGAAAGGAAAGGCTGTGGTCAAATAACACCAACAATCCGAGAAAGGCGAGGACGTCAAAGGCGCTAGCTTTATTCTCCTGTGACCTGCCCATTGTCTGCTTTGTCTGTTGACGGATTTGGGGTTGACTAGCCTGTGTCAGGGCACGTCCCCATCTATCAGCCTGAGAAACTGCTGGTAGGAATGAAGCGGGTACCCTGCCCCCCCCCCTCAACCCTCACTGCTCTTCAGAAGCACCCAGACGCGGCTGAGATGCAGATCTGTTTCTCGCCCCAAAGCATTGAATTGAAATGTCAGCAGGCGCCAGGCAAGGCGCGCTTAGGTCCGCAGGGAATGCTGATGGACCGATGTCCTCCTCCAGCTCCGAAAGGCAGGTGAGAAAGGGGCTGAGAAAACACCTCTCTGAGCACCTCCGAGCGCCTCTGCCGCAGGGCCCTGTGGCCAGCACCGAGTTAGGTCCCAGCCCGTAGGTGTCTGTCTGTCTACACTACACAGAGCCAAGAGGCTCTCCCCGGTCAAGACCAACCGCCAGTTCCTGTCCAGGTCGGTACCCCACGGCCAGCAGCCCCAGAGTCCTAACGTGGCTCCATGCCCTCTGCTCCCTGGCACGGCGTCTCTAGAGTCTGGAGGACGGGCAGATGGTCCACACCAGGTGAGACCCGTCACCAGCTCCCAGAAGCCGAGAGGGCGCGTGCCGGACCCAGCCTTTGTTTCGCGGTCAGTCATTACCGTGACAGTCCTACCGGGGCCGGTGGGCTGCGTTTTTATAAATTCGCCTGGCACAGTCTGAGGCCTGTTTCCTGCAGGTGGAGTGGTTGCTCCAAAACCAACCACACACCAGCCCCACAGCTTCTCTACCTCTTGAGAGGCGGGTTAGTGCACCAGCTACCAGAGACGGCTGACACTGGCACATCCATTTCACCTTCAACATTCAAACAAGAAAAGAACTGGAGGGGAGGGCGGCCAGTAAGCGATTTTTTACCGTAAGCAGGGAGATACTTGGTACAGAGACAACACCAAAATCAATCAAAGAAAAAAGTACTCTGCCAACTAAAAACATTAAAAAACAATATCTCAGCATGCTCTTCTGCCACCAAAACAATAATAATATAATAGTAATAATAGCTCCCCAGCTGTGCCCGTCAGGGTGTGCGGGCACTTTGGGTTATAATATAACATTATACGGACAATGCATGGTGCTCGTGCTGGCAAACATGACTGTGCAGAGAACACGTGCCCCCTGCTTTTCTATTGTCCTCCTGAGTTCTCACAAGGAGATTCCATTGGGGGAAGAATTCTGAACGGTTTTGGTTTCGGTTTAACCTGAAGGTTTTAAAAACATCTTTTTAGTTAAAAAGAACTAAATTAAAAGAGAAAAAGACGACAACAAAAAACATCTTTTAAGTAAAACACAATTCAGGTACCTGTCCTGCGCACAGAGCCGTCCTGTTCCCGGGGCCTATGTGGACGCGTGAACGGTGCCCACAGTCCTAGCTGTCCCTTGGCTTAAATACGGGCCCTGAGTGAAATGAGACGAAGGTGCACAGTGTGACCAAAACTGTCCGAGAGACAGGGGTGGGGAGGGGGTGCACATGGTGCCCGGTTTTCCTTCTGCTGGGAGTGGTCTCTCCTCAGCCAGCAATCATGTAAGACACCCCGGGCCTGCCCTGCATGCTGGGCTCATGAGACATGCCCCCTGTGGGGACCGAAAACAGCCCCTGAGCCCCCACCCCCCTCCATCCTCCCAGAGACGCAGGTGGCCCGGGAGCTGTCGCTGACAGGAGCACCTGCACTTGGACCTGAGTGTTTGCCAGCTGCCTTTGGTTCTGTTTGGCTATTGGCAGTCTGACTGGTTACAGGGGAGATGAATGGGCAGCACCCTCCTCCTGTGTCTAAGGTTTCCTCTCGGTAGGGAGCTCACACGCATATCATGCCCGGAGGCTCCGGTTTCCCGGGTGATAGTGGCTCAGAGAGCAGCCTGACCGGTCCCACCCCCCCAGGGCCCCCGGTGGACCCAGGGCCTGCTGGGTAGCTCTGCTGGCCTTTCAGAGAAGAAAAGGAGGACAGACCAGCACGGCAAGACGGACTGGGACCCAAACTCCCTCCCTGTGGCCACTGGGCCTGAGGGAGGAGAATTCCCAGGGAATTCAGACATTACCCTGGGAAGCTGACAAATAAATAGTTTCGGGGTAAATGGAAAGGGCCTGCTGGGTGTTTGCATCTCCAGCTGGCACCACGCAGGCTGAATGGGGAGGTTTTTAAGATCCTCTCTCTCCTTCAGGTCCATGCAATGCCCAGCTTAGCCAGGTTCTCTCTCCCAAACGGAGCTGGAATTGCAGAGGACGAGGCTCAGGGACAATAACACTGGAGTTGCCTTCTCTTGCTGGATCCTTCCTCCGACCCTGTGAGGTCGGCGGGACAGGCATTCTTCCCTTGGACAGACAGAGCAACAAGGCTGGTGAGGTTTAAAACAAGCCCCTGTCCCATCGCTACCTCTCAGTTGTTCTTGGGCAGGAGCTCTCTCTGAGGCCAAGCCCAGTGGAGGAAGTGGCTTAACAGCACTGCTGGCACTTGCTAGGGATGGGCAAGGCGGGCGGTGCAATGACAATGAGAACCGACACGGTTCCCTGGAGAAATCCTTGAAATCTCTGACCGGTCCCAGTCCTAACTGCAGTAAATCCATGGGAACGCTTATATTTAACATTTTAACACATTCCAACAACGTTTTTGTTAAATACATCTGGAGGGGCACTGGGGCGAGGGAGGGCGGGTCTGGGGTCCCTGTGGGGCCTGGGTTGCAGTGATGGAGGGCAGCCTGGCTTCTGTGGCCCTGCTCACACTGGCCCGAGACCCACGTGGGCTTCCCGCTAACGGCCATGCTGACCATTGGGAAGGAGGCTCCGGTCGGGCCCGAGTCCGTTCTTCACACAGTCTCTCTCTTTGTCTTTGGTGGCCTCTTCCTTCTTCTCTTCCTCTTCCTCTTCCTCTTCTTCGTACTCCTCGTCATCACTCCTCACATCCTGGATTTTCTGGACAAAGGAGAGAATGGACTGTGAGTGACAGCTGGCCGCCAGTCTTGAATGAATGAGCAGATAAGTGGGCCCAGTTTAGAGCTATGGCCCCCGTCAAAGGAAACCCAGCATCCAAACCACCAAACACGCCCTGGGACAGAACAGGGCATGAGGCCAAAGCAAACCTCAACAAACTTAAAGATCTGACACGAGGCAAAGTATGCTTTAGGTCATGATGGAATTCCACAGAAGACAGTATCAAAAATAGAATAGGAGAGCCCTAACCGGTTTAGCTCAGTGTATAGAGCATTGGTCTGCGGACTCAAGGGTCCCGGGTTCAATTCTGATCAAGGGCACATGCCCAGGTTTCCGGCTCGATTCCTAGTAGGGGGCGTGCAGTAAGCAGCCAATCAATGATTCCCTCCCATCATTGATGTTTCTATCTCTCTCTTCCTCTCCCTTCCTCTCTGAAATCAATAAAAATATATTTTAAAAAATAGAATAGGAAAAATCTCAAAAACTTAGACATTAACACACAAATAATCAATGAATCACAGAGTACATTTCAAGAAACATTAGAAAATATTTTGAACTAAAGTGAAAACACATTTCAATGTCGGTGGGATATAACTAAGGCAGTACTTACAAGAAATTTCATAGCATTAAGTGTTTATATTCGAGAAGAAGAAATAATTTCTTCACAAATAAATAATTTAAGCTTATTATTAAATAATTTTGAGCTCCCACCTACAAATACTAGAAAAAAAAGAAAATAAGTCCAAAGCAAGCAAAAGGAAGAAAATCATGTAAAAAAATCAATGAAAGCAGAAACAGTAAAAATACAGAAAAGCAATAAAACCAAAATCTGGTTCTTTGAAAATATTCATAAAACTTATAAATCACTAGCAAGGTTGGCAAAGCAAAGAGAAGACACAAATGATCAGCAAACAGGAAGGGGAAATGCCTGCCAACACTGCATTAGTGACAGAACGCCATGCACAACTCCACAGACAGCTATCGTACCACTCAGGTAGACAGACCAATTTCCCAAAACTACAAACGTCAAAATTCACCCACAGTGATCTAGGCAGCCCGAACATTCAGACGGCTATGAAAGAAGTGAAATTTGTAGTCTAAATTTTTCTGAAAAAGAATTATCATCAGGTCCAGATGGTTTCACTGGCAAGGTCTATGGTTTCACCGACGCTTCTATACAGAAGAACTAATACCAAATCTCCAGTGTCTTCCATAAAGAAGGAAAAATAGATGATTATTTGATAAAATTCAACATTCATTCATGATAAAAACAAAAAGCTTAGCAAGGAATCGAAGCTAACACCATACTTAATGGTGAATGACTGAATGCTTTCCCCCTCCCAGGCACAAGGCGAGGATGTCCACTTTCACCACTGCTATTCCACACTGTGTTAGACAGAAGTCTTAGTCAATGGAATAAGGCAAAAATGAAACAAAGGCCATACAGATTAGAAAGAAAGTGCCCCTACTTGCAGATGACATGATTATCTATGGAGAAAAGCCCAAAGAATCTTTCCAAAACACTCCTAAAATTAGTAAGTTTAGCACTTAGGCTGCAAGGTACAACAGCAACACAAATTCACACACACACACACACACACACATACATACACATACACACACATACACGCACATACACACACACATACACACACACATATACACAGACACATAGACACACACACATACACATACACACACACACACACACACACACACGCGCGCGCGCACGCGCACACTTTTGATTGCTAAACACCACTGTAGTCTGTTGAAAAATGTCCTCAAAGATACTAGGTCCTAGTTCCTGGACCTTCGACTGTTGCCTTCTATGGTAAAGTCTGCAGATGTGGTTAAGTAAAGGATCCTGGAATGAGAAGAGTATCGAGTCACCCAGACGGGCCCTCAGTGCCATCACAGCGTATTTGTAGGAGCAGCGGAGCAAGGTCTGACATGGAGAGAAGGACGCACGAGACAGAGGCGGAGTGGAGTGGAGTGGAGTGGAGTGGCTACAGGCCAAGGCTGACAGTCGCTAGAAGTTGCAAGAGGCAAAGCACAGATTCTCCCCTAGAGCCTCTAGCACAAGCATGTCAAACTCCCGGCCCGCAGTGGAGTTGCAGCCCCAAAGGAATATTTTTGCGGCCCAGCCAATATAACGGTAAGTAAGAAACGTTTTAATAAAAATTCTGTGACTTAATTTTTACAATACCCAGTTATACATAATTATTAATAGCAAACTACGATGTTTGCTAATGGCTGATTACTATAATTGTGCTGCATTCATTTCCCTTACACACAGGCGCACCATTTCTCTCCACTAATACCAGCAGCGAATATTTTAGCAGCTGATTGCCACGTCATTAGTCTTGGACTGACTTGTTTGGTGTGCGCAACAGGAAATATTTTGCTTTCAGAAAACAAGAAAAGTAGATTTATTTGTGTTATGCTTATTAGTTTATGCAGTTATTCAGTGTCTGGTAAGTTCATGTTCAAGAAAAAACATTAACTTCTATTAAAATGTTCTATTATTTTATGTTAACAATTACTCATCTAATTCATCCCTTTGCATTCAGCATGTCTCTATCAAAATAAACCTACATTTCTATGAAAATGGAAGCTTTTGGGTTTTTTGCGGCGCACATAAACTTAAACCTTGTTTCGTTGGCCCGTGTTAGCCTTTGAGTTTGACATGCTTGCTCTAGCAGGAACACAGCTCTGCCACACCTTGATTTTAACTCAAAATTGACCCCCAGTGTGGGGTATGCAGAAGGCAGCTGATCAATGATTCTCTCTCATTCATGTTTCTATCTCTCTCTCCCGCTCCTTTCCTCTCTGAAATCAACACAAGCATATTTTTAAAAAATCACTGGGATAATCTCAGGTGAGGATTAACAAAGAAAGGCAGACGCACTCCTCCCCCCACTGGCCTGGGCTTTGGGGAGCTGCTTGAGCTGAGAGGTGAGGTGGTCCTCGAGGGCGCTCCCATCGCCCTGAGCCACAGCGTCAGCACCCTCACTTCCGGGAAGACGTCCTGCACCACACGAGACTTTGGGTAAGTTGTGGTCCCATAGTCACGAAGGTTGGGGAGCACCCCTGACATTTAGGGGGCAGTGGCTGGCAGGCCGGCCGCCCCCAGTGGGCACGATGTCCAGATGGGCCGGCATGCAGGTGAAGCCCTGGTTACAATTACCTGCGCCCAGAGCCTAACGCCACTTGACACTCAAGCACAGCCATTCCTGCATGGTTTTAATATATTCTCAATTTTCCAGGAATGCAACGAGGCACATAAATCAAAGGAAGACTGTGCCTTTTCTGTTCAGAACTTCACAGTTTCAGAAAAGCACGCCACCGACGGCAAGACTACCAGTGCCGCCCGGGTCCCCAGCGCAGCCCTGGGGCCGGCTGTGCGCGCAGCTGCCCCCTTCACAGTCCGTCTACACGTAAGCAGATGGCATCTATCGACTTCAGCATGTTGTTGAGTGAAGCCATGCACACGTGTTACATATGAAATGCATGTTTATCAGAAACATCTTTCATCTCATTTCTTTTTCATTATGGTTGTGGCATTATACTGCTTTCTGAAATTATGGTTATAGGTGAGTCATATTACCCAGGAATTTCATTTCAGGCTAGTGCCGGGGTGTGGGTCCAGCAGGATGGAGGGCCCCCGCCCAAGATGACGAATCAGGTTCAGAAAGGACTTCCTGGGACTGAGCGCTTGTGTGATGGACATGTAGGTGGCTGCACATGACAGGAACTTGGATCATGTAAACTGGAAATTGTGTGGCATTTAACATTAACAAAACCCCACACTGTATTCAAATGTACCATGTATGTGCGATCTGTAACATCACAGCCACAGGTATGAACCCCTGAAAGGGATTTTGTTTTCTGCCCTAAAAATCCTCCGTCTCCACCGGACACCTGACATCAGCTGCAGCAGCATCTGGGCAAGAGGAGGAGCGAGCTGGACGGGGAGCCAACTGCCCAGCTCCTTGGAATTCACTGGCGCTCGGTGATTTGGCACAAAGAACAGTTATGCTGCTGATGATGATGATGACAGCTCACACTTATCACGTGCTTCCTGTGTGCCAGACACTGATCGAGGGGGTCAGCCTACAGGGCAGGTAGCTCCCAATGCCATCAGCCCCATTTCACAGGTGAGGAAACTGAGGCAATGAATAGGTCCCAGCCAGGAGATGGGAGAGCTGAGATCTGAAGGTACAGGAGCCTGTGCTCTCAGCTAGTACCCTGATTGCTTAGCAGGAAGTTACTTGGGATTAAACAAATTATTATAAAATGTTTTCTTATGCTTTTATAAAAAGTCTAAAAACAAGTTAAAGAATTTGTCACTGCATTTTATGATCTTGATTATTCAATGCAGTTATGTACTCACTATTTTTTACTTCATACAAATATTTTAAATTGATTTTCTAGTTATTTCAAATAAAGCAGTGTTTGAGCTTGGCTGGTGTGGCTCAGTGGTTGAGCAGCAACCCTTGCACCAAGAGGCCGCTGGTTTGATTCCCAGTCAGAGCACATGCCCATGGTTTGGGCTCGATCCCTGGTTGGGGGTGTACAGGAGGCGGCCAATTGATATTTCTCTCTCTCTCTCCCTCTCCTTTCTCGTCTGAAATCAATTTTTTAAAAAAGAATAAGTGTTTGAATAAAGAATAATTAGAAAAGGAGAAGTATGACAAGTGAAGGGACTCGGGTGACTATGCATTTGCTGCAGGCCTCCGTTTCCTCGTGGTTCTGAGAGCGCTCCTTTCTCTCACGCCAACGGTGCCGCTTGTGTCAAGTGTCATTCTGTGAACTCGGGCCGCACTGCCTGTCAAGAGCAGATGGCTGGGGCAGGCTGCCAAGGGGCTGGCTTCTCCGCCCTGACGTGACGGCTCCTCCCTGTGTCTTGGCTGCGCACCAGGTTAAGATGTCGCAGAGACATGCTTGAGTTGGCCCGCACCCAGCATGCTGTTTACCAAGAAGAAAAGAGAAGCTGAGGGACGATCAAGTTCTCGGGATGGTAACGAAAGCAGGCTGGGCCCCTTTAATTCTCCCGACAGCACTTCTCCTGTTTGCAGGGGACTGACAGGAGGAACACAGGGGCTCGCGTGCTTCCCGGTGGTGTGCGGGCTGGTAGCACATCACCACGTCACCACCCGATGGGACCCTGTGAGGGTTCAGAGCCAAGTCTTGGTCTTGAGCAGCAAGATGCCTGCTTGCCACGGTCTGCACAAGTCACGGTCCTGAGATGACAGTGCCGCTGCTCCTGTAAGGCTTGTGACCACAGAAGCCAATGGTAGGTCCTCATTCATGCTATGCACACAATGAGCCTACTGTTTAGGAAAAACAAAATCTGACTATTTCAAAATTCACTATGGATTAGTATAAGCACTTTTGTCTTTTGCAGTCTACCATGCAAACTCATGGAGACCGTAAAAAGATTCATAAGTTATTCTGTAACTTTCCACCCCAAAGATCATGGTTTGCCTCCCCAAATTATGTATTCATTTGCATATTCAAAATTACTTACCAAGGGCCTACCAGGCAGAAGAAACTTAGAGGGACGAATTCTCACTCTCTGTTATAAGATTTAAAAGACATTTCTGGAGGCCTACAAACTTCTGCAATCCCATTTATTAAATATCCAAGAATTCGTCACTTTAGCAACAACAAGGTTGAGTGTTAAATACTCAATATTTATGAGATATTGTTGAAAACTGACTTGCTAGTTGTTGCTCTAAGAATGTCAACTGCCACCTGTCCCCTCCCCCCTGTGCCATGAATGTGACTCTGCCTGAAACAGCATTCTTTCAAAGGCGGCCTAGGGCACTGGAGGAACAAGCAGGTTTCGCAGCCAGGTTTGCCACCGTGTGGAGAGTGGAGCGCACATGCTCACCAGCTGAAGTCACAGGGACCGCAGCGAGGGGCGAGGGGCCTCCACCACCGCGGTCAACTCGCAGCTGGAAGCAGCTTTTCCACACACAGCACGACAAAGCCGGACTTCCTGTCCACAGCCCCCGGCCCACTAGGCCTTTAACTAGGCCTGGTACAAGCCATTAGGGGTGAGACAGGTGACAATCACAAGGGAACCAAACAAGAATCTCTCCTGGCTTCGCCTTCTGCTCTGCAGGCTCCCTCCCGGCCTGTGGTCACCTCCCGGCCCTCGCCTGGCAATGAGACAGCTCCTGCCCCGGGACGGGAGCTCCGGGAAGGCCTGACCCAAAGCTACGGCGGTTCAGTCCGGGGTCCTTCCGTCCCTCCAACCCCTGGACGTGCAGCCATCTAGCTGCTCAGTCGTATCCTTATCTCAGTCACTTCAGCTTTATCAGTCACTTCGAGATAAGACAGCTTTGGCAGAGAACAGGAAAGCTCTTTAGAATAATAAACTAGAACCAGTCAATGAAATATTTTCTTGGCACGCCAACCTTAGTGGAGAACCTACTCTCAGGAAAACAAGCTCAGGTCAGTAATTCAGATTTTTAAAAAATGACAACACAGCTTTCCGAATTTGGAGCTGAATGCAGATGTAGCCTGACTGCCCACGCCTCTGTCTAGATCTGGAAGGTCAGACGCGGTAGAAGGTCAATTATTGCCATGTCCACGTAACTGTCAGCTCCTCAAGCATCACCGAGGCATATGCACTCCATGCGGTGGGAAACCGAGTTAATCAGAGAGCTGAGCGACGAGCTCATCAGACCAATGACCACACGTCCATGACCTCCAAGCCCCTCTTTCTGATGAGCATGCGATGCGGTGTCAGGCGTGGATGGCCCAACCTTCACCTTGAAAGATCCTTTCGATGCTTGGATGGATGATTTTCACACAAACAGGAGCTGTGATCTGATTTTTTTTTAACTTGCTCGAAGGCTCAAGTCAAGTTCCGTCGAGTCCATGAAACGTTCCCTAGTCCCCTGAGCCAACGCCTGTCTTTAGCACAGGACTCGGAACAGCGCAGACAATCGCTAACAGGTAAATATTCCCCCAGATGCTGCGTTTACTGCTGAAGCCCGCCCCTCCATCCAGAACTGAACTCAAAACAAAACAATATTCTATTGCCTCAACTGTCTTATCAATTTGTTGCTTAGGAAAACAGATGTTTTCAGAAAAGAATGATTGCCAAATGATATACAATATTTCAGAGAGTAGGAGAAAACTCCGGGGAGAACATTATATGCAAATCAGATGCTCTAAAATTTTGTTCAACTGTCACCATAAAGCTCGTCCCAAACTGGAACAAATTTAGACTCATTAGGACATTCTTTAAAAAGCAGCAATCAATTTTTAGACAAAAATCTCTTAAAATTAACTTGTCCTCTAATAAAAGCTATTTCTTCAAAGCATCTCTGAGACCTACTTAATGAAAATTCTAGCTAAATTTAGAAAAAAAATTTTTTAATAATGATCAAAATTTTTTAAAATAGTTCTGGTTAACTATAAACTAACTAGAATGTTCCACTGTTTAGGCCTCACCTTCAATCTGGCACTGAAGTCTACTTGTTAAGAATAAAAGTGTCCAACTAGTGTGGCTCAGTAGTTGAGTGTCAACCTATGAACCGAGGTCCCCACAGTTGGATTCCCGGTCAGGGCACATACATGCCCGGGTTGCAGGCTCACCCCCCAGTGGGGGGTGTGCAGGAGGCAGCTGATCAATGGTTCTCTCTCTGAGGTCTCTCTCTCTCTCTTACCCTCTCCCTTCCTCTCTGAAATCAATTTTAAAAATATTTTTTTAAAAAATAAAAACATAGATTTTTTAAAAGAATAATAAGACTTGAACAGCACTTACCTTTGTGAATATACATCTCTTGAGCATCTTCAGGATGAAGTAACCCCAGTACAGGTGAAGGATTTGCAGGACCATGAGCTGCAGGTTGAGGAAGATGTAGGAAAAGAAGGGCTCGAGGTAGAGCATGGGGATCACCAGCGTGCAATACAGAATCCTGGGAAACCAAACAGATGAGAGCATTTCGTTACAGTCCGAGCACTTGTGAATTTTCAGCGAGAAAACGGCTTTATTTTTTTCTCCCAAGGCACACAACACTGATTTCATCTCCATGACGTCCAGGAAATTCTCAGTAGAAAGCAGTGTGATAGCATTACCTTTTGTATCATTACTGGCGAGCCACAAAAGCGCGTCTGCCTCCGGGGAGGAGGTAAAGCCAGTGGAATGTCTATAGCCTCCCAGCCCGCGCTCCGATGCTCTGGTGCCTCGGTTTCCTCTTTGCAAACAGGAGAGCATGCCCGGACCCTACTCCCCCTCCCAGATTGGAGAACAAACAAGATCATGCGTGGCTATATGGGGTTATTACTACCTACGACAGTCTCATTTATTTGGCATCAAAGGTGAATGGGGAATTCTACAGAAGTCAATTTTCCAGATAAAAGAGTCTCTGAAAGAAGCAACAATTCTATTGCTCCTCCCACTTTCTAAAGGGAGCTGCGTACCGCACGGATTTCATAAAGACTCCTGGACACAGGGTGAACTGCCCTCGACAACCCTAACACGCTGCACCTCCAGGTGCCACTGCAGCATGACGGGCCAGCGAGTCCCTTCCCAGGCCTCACGCACTGCGTCGCAGAGTTCTGGCACAGGTTTGTACGTATTATATTCTAATTGTACCTCCAGGTGCCACTGCAGCATGACGGGCCAGAGAGTCCCTTCCCAGGCCTCACACACTGCGTCGCAGAGTTCTGGCACAGTTTGTACGTATTATATTCTAATTATAACCATAACTTATCCCTATGAAGTAGGAAAATAAAACAGGAAAGTTGCCCATAATTTTAAACCAACAGCACTGTAATTTTTGTGCATGATCCCTCAATTTTATCCCATACATATCTGTTATTTTTTAAATTAACACATAGCAAAATTACCTATTTTTGGTGTGTTCTCGGAATTATAATGTAGCACAGATTTGTGTGACCACCACCATTAGGATACCGACAGTTCCATCACCCCCTACCCCTTGTGCTGTCCCCGTGTAGTCACACCTCCCCATGCCTAAGACTGGCAACCACTCATTTGCCCTCTGTCCCTTTAGTTTTATCTTCTCAAGGCCACCAAAATGGGAGCACAGTGAGGCAGCTTTGCGTCTGCCCTCTCTGCCCCCGCACAGTGCCTCTGGGATCCACCCAAGTTGACCTGGGTCTCAATAGCATGTTCTTTTTATTACTGAGTGGTCTTCCACTTCATGGACACACCACAGTTCATCTATTCACCCCCTCTGCAGAGCAGAGATAACAGCCACTTACCCATTTTATTTATGCAAATATTTTTTAAGCTTAGGAATTACAGAAAAATATAGAGGTTAAGTAAAAATCACTGAAAATCTCACAACTCACAGGTGACCTAGTACGTTTTGGTGAATCTAATTTAAGATATTTTTCCTAAAAACAATAAAGGTGTTTCCCTCCCCCTTCCCCATTACCACATGTTGCTATAGAAGAGGGATCACATTGCTCATTTGATTTTTGTTCCCTGCTTTTATCACGCAATGACATGGCATGGAGTTGTCCATGTCCATGAACATAACCTACATACCAGGGGCCAGAAAACACTGGGTAAAGGAGCAGACAGTCAGTATTTCAGGCCCCTGGGCTATTTGGTCTCTGTTGCTACCACTCAACTCCACTACCGCAGTGGTAAAGCAGCCATCGGCAATAAATACATCAATCAGTGGGCGTGGCTGTGTGCCAATAAAACTTTCTTAACCAAAACAGTTTGTGGGCTAGATTTGGCCTGTGAGCTATAGTTTGCCAACCGCTACCATCCTATGCAATAGCTGCACAGAATTCAATAAAAACTTATTTTTTATATATATTTTATTGATTTTTTGCAGAGAGGAAGGGAGAGGGATAGAGAGTTAGAAACATTGATCAGCTGCCTCCTGCACACTCCCCACTGGAGATGTGCCCGTAACCCAGGTACATGCCCCTGACCGGAATCGAACCCGGGACCTTTCAGTCCGCAGGCAGATGCTCTCTCCACTGAGCCAAACCGGTTTCGGCTAAAAACTTATTTAAAAAAAATTAGAATGTCCTTGTTCTAAGAAATAATACAGAAGTATTTAAGACTAAAAGAATATGATGTTTGCAACATTCAAATGGTTCAGAAAACAGTGTGTGTGTGTGTGCGTGTGTGTGTGTGTGTGTGTGTGTGTGTGTTGAGAGAGAAGGAATAACGCAGCAAACAGGACAGACACTAACCAGTAAACTGGGGACAGAGCACAGTGAGAGCTCTCTAGGACAAACTGGAACTTGTCTGGGAAGCTTGACATCATCTCCAAAGCAATAGAGGCAGGAGGGAGCCAGGCTACACTGGGACTGCGGCCCCGCAGCCTAAGACGCTGACGCGAGGCGGAGGCTGTGCTGTCCCTTACACAGGACACACAGCGGGGGGCCGGCACCTGGGGTCAGGGCGGGAGCACGGCCAGGGCACACTGCGCAGCGAGACCTTGAACAAACACGCGGGCAGCGCACTGTCTGCTCCCGAGGGTGGCACTGGAAAGTCTGGTTCCGGGATACGCATCTGCAGTGGCGGCTGGGGAGCGCCGGCTGCCCGGGAGACTTCTCGCCCTGCACAGCCCCTCCTTCCCCGGCCGGCCAAGCCCGGGCACCCCAGCGGGGTCCTGGAAGCCGAGCCCCGCCCAGGAGACCGGTTCTGCCCCTGACTTGTGGTTCAGTCAGCACCTTCTGATGCACACCGGCCAGAGCCCTGCTGGGTGCCTTCAGCGCGGCCTGGTCTTTTCTTTCCTTAAAACGGTCCTCTCGCTCGTCGCCATTCCAAGCATTTCCATGTTCTCATCACCCACAGAAACCCTTTCGTGGGAAGCGTCCCGGGGGACCACCTGGCGCCCAGAGGCCAGGGGTGAAAAATAAGGTTCCACAAGCATGTCCACCCTGGGAGCTAAGGAGCTGAGTATTAGTCACAGTTGGAGATGATTTTGTTTGTTTTTGTAAAAAAAATTTTTTAGAAAAAGGTCCGTATTAATAGTCTTTAGCCCGGCTGGTGTGGCTCAGTGGTTGAGCATCAACCCATGAAGCAGGAGGGTCACAGTTCGATTCCCGCTCAGGGCACACGCCCAGATTGCAGGCTCCATTCCCAGTAGGGGGTGTGCAGGAGACAGATCAATGCTTCTCTCTCATCACTGATGTTTCTGTGTCTCTCTCCCTCTCGTTTCCTCTCTAAAATCAATAAAAATATATATTTTTTAAAAACATAAGCCTGAGGTTTAAACACTTCTGAGTAAACATGCAAACAAATGGGGTAACCAGGCAATTGGATTAAAGCCATTTGGACAGTGCCAATGGGAACTTCTGCCTAATGTCGAGAGCAACAATGTTTAGAAAATCCATGTCACTCCCTCTTGCTGCCCGTGACTGGGAATGAGCTGAGTAAAACCCGTGAAGAGCAGGAGAGGGGAAGAGGGGACCCCGTGGTACAAACGCCAAAGGAAACTCCCCGGGGAAAGCGCATGTGCTCACGCCTGGGGGAAATCCAGGAAAAGCCAAAGAAAGGGAGGCAAGTGTAATGTGCAAGCGCCAGTCCTTTCCCGCGAAGCTTCCAGAAACATTTCACACGGGTCTGCCTTCTCCCTGATCAACCTTTGACCTCACTCCCAAGGGCGCAACAAAGGCGTTTGGAAAGACTAGAGCAACGGAGCTGCCCACCGCCTCCCAGCGCAGCTCTAAAACATCTGAACCCGAAATGGTCTCTGCACGGCGTTCGCTCCATGGAAAATCCCAGCCGATCCGATCCGGACTCCTACACCAGCCGTGCAAGGAGTGTGCGGAGGGACAGGGCCGGACAGATGGTTGGAACAGGCAACAAGGGGACTCGCTTTTCCTCTTTGGCATCACAAGGTGATTGTGCGACACGTTCAAACTTTTGGGAAAACTATTTAAGCTGGAGCGCAAGGCACTGCAATGGATTCTTTCCAAAAGCATTGCAAACCCATCTCCCAAACGCCCAATACTCGGTGAGGTTTCCTTCCACCTCCCAGACAACGCACATCCATCAACATCGGCACAGAAAAATCTCTACCAGCGAAAAGAGATGATTACAGTCAAGTCTGTTAAGACTGGTTGACTTGCGATCTCTAACTCCCTAAAGACAGCACACCGTGCTATGGGCTGTTCTCTGACCTCACTGGAGTGCCAAGGTCAAGACCATGCCAAATGCATGTGACTAATTCTCCTTGGAATCCAGAAATGCAGGCATGGGAATGAGTTCTCAGACGTGGGATTTTTAAAGTCAAGGATGTGTGGGAAAGCAACTCGCCACCTCCACAGTCACGCAACCCCGGCACTATGGCCAGCTGTTGCCTGGGCAAGAGGACGCTGGCGTGTTGATTCTGAGACATCGTGGGAAAGTGCGAGGGGAGCGTCCTTTGTTGCTAAATCAAAAGCCAACCGCAGCACAATACTGAGGCCCTCAAACGGCTCCCCAGACTGAGGTGTTCCCTGGGGCTTGCTTGTGAAATACATCCGCAAATTCTTTGAAACTGCTCCCGTCAAGAAATGAAGCTTCATTTCCCTTCCCTTTCGCATGAGCCGGACTCCCTGACCAAGACCCACTGCAGAAAATGAGGCTGGAATTGACGTGGTGTGACCTCTGAAGTGAGGTTATAAGGGACGGCTCTGCCTCACTCTCTCTTTCTTTTTAAAAATGTTTTTATTGATGTCAGAGAGAAAGGGAGAGTGAGAGAGAGATGGAAACATCAATGATGAGAGAGAATTATGGATCGGCTGCCTCCTGCACGCCCCACACTGGGGATCGAGCTTGCAACCCAGGCATGTGCCCTGACCAGGAATCAAACCGTGAGCTCTTTGGTTCATGGGTCGATGCTCTACCACTGAGCCACACCGGCTGAACTGCCTCAATCTCTCTTGAGCTATGAGGAGGTCAGGCCGAGGGGGGAGCCATGTATAGCTGCTCCATCTGATGGCCCAGCTGCAGCCCTAACCAACCATCAGCATCCACCATTGCTTGTATGTGTTACCTCTACCATGTGGGTAAGGGAGCCTTCAAGAAAACCTCAGCTGACTTCCCAGCCACCATCTGCCTGTAACCACATGAATGCAAACCACGTAGCTGAGGCCAGTCAATTCCCAGAACCATAGCGATAATAATAATCAATAAACGTTGTACTTTTAAGAGTGAGGTCTGCAAACTATGAACTGTGGGCAAAATCTGGCCTGCGACCCATTTTCTACAGCCTGTGAGCTAAGCTGGGTTTGGCACATTTTAAAAGAAACAAAACAATACAAAGAAAAGTATGCAACAGAGACCATATGTGGCCCTCACAGGCTTAAAATCATTATTCCATGGTCCTTTAAGGAGACGTTCGCTCACCGCTGTCTTAAGCCACTGCATTTTCAGAAGGTTTGTTATGCGGGTACAGATAGCTGGGACACGTGGACCATAACAGGAGTCAGCGATGGGCAAACCCTGGATGTAGGTACCATGAAATTCACACTGAAAAGCCACAGCTCAACGGTTATCTGCAAGTCACTATTCATCCCCTCATTAATTACTATCGTGCAATCTTCTCATTTCACAAGCACACTCGCTCCGCCAAAGCCAAGTGACAGCAATGTGATTCATCAACCAAGAACAGAACAAGCCTGGATCTCAGATTTGATTCCAGATTAAACTCCAAAGTCGACAAGACTCATTTATCATTTTAGTACTAACAGTTGGCATTTACTGATGCTATGTCACAGACACTGCTCAAAACTATTTTATATGTATTATTTCAGCTAAGCCGCATGTCGACCCTTATTTCCATTTTAAAGATGAGAACACTGAGGTGCAGATAAATGATCTAACCTATTCACGATCACACAGGCAGTAAGTATAAAGCCAGGATTTGAACTCAGGACTGACTGGCATCCATGAACTTAACCACTACTCTGCCTCTCCCGGCCAGAAAATGTCTAATCAAGACATGCAGTCCTGGTTTAAAGAATGCAGATGTGCCCAGCCGGTGTGGCTCAGTGGTAGAGCATCAACCTAAGAACCAGGAGGTAGCGGTTCAATTCCTGGTCAGGACACATGCCCAGGGGTGTGGGCTTGATCCCCAGTAAGGGGCGTGCGGGAGGCAGCCGATCAATAATTCTCTCTCATCATTGATGTTTCTCTCCCTCTCCCTCTCCTTCCATCTCTGAAGTCAATTAAAAATGAAAAATAAAAAGAATGCAACTGCTCCCATAGGAGGGCCGCGCCCTGTCCTCTGCCCAGACTTCCCTGGACGCTAGTCAAGGGTGCAGTCCAACCCCCGGGAATCTGGCCTTACCCTGGCTCTTGCTCTATCCCCTGGAACTGCGGATCTCCTATTACGTTT
>NW_006296417.1:1348713-1357468 GCF_000327345.1 Myotis davidii | reverse complement strand
GGACTGGAACTCCTAGACTAGCCCCCAGACCCTGCTTGGTGATAACCTGTTCCTTCCAAACCATCCAAGGCTGCCTCCCACTTTTCTCCTGGTTTCTGTCAACCCACACACGGAGAGTGAAGCTTTTGGCCAAAGGAATGGCTGCCAGGGAAGACATAGGTTCCCACTGCCAGCCCTGGATCAAGAGCCCATCAGCATCGAAAGGACACGCAAACCAGTGCTGGGCCCAGTGACCGTGGAGAATGAGAAGTATCACTTTCCTCACCTGGGAGCGGGGAGCCCCAACAGCCGGCGGATTTGTTGTGCAGACTAGTGCCAAGACACACGGAGGGCCTAACCCAGGGGCTGGCCTGCAATTACTGGTGGTTCTAATCACTGTAATTTTCACACGGAACAGCCTCTCCTTTAAAGAGCCAGCCAAGGACACTTCACTGGAGAAACTGGAAAAGCTGTTCCTCACAAGGAAGATCCACATTCATGGGCAGGACCAAGGGGAGGAGGAGCGCCTGCCCGCCGGGTCACACAGTTTCCACCCCCTTTGTCATGCGCCTCTTCCACAGTGGGAGGCGTTAGTTTTTTTGTGATATATATATATATATTAATTTCAAAGAGGAAGAGAGAGGGAGATAGAAACATCAATGATGAGAGAGAATCATGGATCGGCTGCCTCCGGCATGCCCCACGCTGGGGATCAAGCCCACAACCCGGGCATGTGCCCTGACCGGGAATTGAACCGTGACCTCCTAGTTCATGGGTCGAAGCTCAACCACTGAGCCACACCCGCCGGCGGCACTGCTTTGATTATGTGAAAAGGGCCTCTTCATGTTCTTTCTCCCACTGAACTTGGCACAAGTAACTGGACTTGACCAACGTGCCAGGCTGCCTGGGCATGGGGGCTGACCGCAGGGCACCGTCTACTCACCAGAAGGGGAAAATGATGAGGCGGCTGATGAAAAATATGGCGGAAAAGATGAAGAACAGGGTATTGCAAGTTTGCTTCCATCCAGCGTAAGAAAACATCTTTGCAGACTGCAAACGAAGAAAAAAAATGGTGTTCAGATAAAATGATATTAGTACACATTTCTAAAATTAGACATTTATGAATGATATAGTGTCTGGGATTTGCTTCCAAACAATCGGGGGGGAAAGGTGGAGTGTGAGTGGGGAAACAGATGAAACAAGATTTGTGATACTGATAACTTATGTGTGGGGGTTTTTTTGTTAATCCTCACCCGAGGATATTTTTCCCATTGATTTTTTTTTTAGAGAGGGTGGAAGGGGGGGGGGGGGGAGAGAGAGAATCATCGATGTGAGCGAGACACACTGATTGGTTGCTTCCCACACATGCCCAACCAGGGCTGGGGATCGAGCCTACAACCGAGGTACGTGCCCTGACTGGAACTGAACCTGCGACCTTGCAGTCTGTTAGCCACAGAGCCAAACCAGCTATGGCTATTTTGCTGTGTTTTTTACCGAAGGTCCTCAGAACATCTAACAGCAATGAGCTCAACTTTACAACATACCTCAGGGGCAGGTAGGGCTTCTGTTACAGCTAAGGGTGGAAAGCCTGGTTGCCTACGGAGTTGTCTGGTGTCACTGACAGGATGGGGGGAGGTCTGGCAGGGACGACCTTGGGCTTATGTTCACCTCCAATGTCTAAGTCCCTTTAAATAACACAATGAAGCTGTTTTCCTAGTGGACACACAGCAAAGCGCGCTGAACTGGAAGGTTTAGAAGCAACAGCGTAGCGTAAAGTCCTTAGGTCGCGGCCAATGTGGTCACACTCAGGCAGGTTACTGAGACAGGATCAGAGAGCGGGGTGATTACAGCCGCGACGGCCACGTTCAGGGGGCAGCACGTGGAAAAGAAACCCAGGCACAAGCCTTTGGCTAAGCCGACTGCTGCCCTGAAGGGAATGTAATCATCTTGACCTTCAGACTGGGATTTACATGGCTAATAATGATTACATACAAGAAACAAAGTGTTCTACACAGCTCATATTTTAATAGTAGACAGTTGCTTTGAAATGGCTTCTGGTTACGTCTGGAACAGGGTTTGGCGAATTACAGTCTGGTCTACAGGCTAACGCTGGTCAGCTCTTGAGTTAAGCATGGTTTTCACATTTTTAAAGGAGAACAAGAACAGAAAAACAAAAAGGAAAAAATAAGAATATGTGACGAGGTTCTATGTGGTGCACAACGCTAGGTTTACTATCTGGCTCTTTACCAAAAGGTTTGCTGAACCCAGGTCTAGAAGGACAAGATCCTACAACAGCCTGGCCGGTGTGGCTCAATGGTTGAGCATCAACCAATGAACCGGGAGGTCACCATTCGATTACTAGTCAGGGCACACGCCCGGGTCGTGGGCTCGATCCCCAGTAGGGGTTGTGCAGGAGGCAGCCGATCCATGATTCTCTCTCATTATTCATGTTTCTCTCTTCTCTCTCCTTCTCCCTGTCCCTTCCGCTCTCAAATCAACAAAAATATATTTAAAAAATAAAAATAAAAGTTTTGTTTCTTTGAGCTTGAAGATCTGGGGACCCAGAGTCATCTGTGGACTGTGGCTGTTTTCAGGACACACCGCCCTGCTGGAGCTCACACACGCTTCTTCCTGTGAGGGGCCCGGAGCCCAGGACGCCCTGTTGTTACCAGTGTGTTAATGGCGAGCGTTTACCTCCAGCCAAATGTCGGCCACGTCGTGCACAATCATCACCAGGGTCCCGCTGCGGATGTAGTTAGCGCACCAGGAGAAGCTCATCAGGCTGAGGGCAGCCAGGTGGTGGATGACATGAGCAAAAAAATCCTACAGGAGGGAAGTGGAAACCATTAAGAAAGTGCAATTAGTTCTCAACACTGGAAGAAATAATAATGATGATGATGATGATGGTGATTTAAAAACTAATAACATCTGCATGTTTTAAAATTTGTAAAATACTTTAATTCTAAACATAATCCTTGTGAGGGAGATAGGACAAGAATTATCCTCACTGATAAAGTCATTTACTTTGAGAGATCACCTGTCATCTGTCATCTAAGTCCTGACATCTGCTGTTTCTCCCACAGCCCCACCCTGGGCATATGTACACACACACACACACACACACAACCGTATTCTTGTGTACATTTACACGTATTGTTTATTCCACGTCTAATTCCAAAAAGGAAAACAGACATATAACAAATACTACACAACAAATGAAATAAGAGGAGTTGCATATGAAAGAGATGACAAATAAGAGTGGAATAATCTACACTAGCAAACCCAGGCCAAGAAAGGTACCACAATTGAGCATAAAAACACAAAGGTTTTCTACAGCGAAGATGTACTAATGGCCACTAAGTCCACGAAAATGTGCTCAACCTCATTAACCATCAGGACAATGCAAATCAAGGCCCCAGGAGATCCTACGTCACACCCACCAGGACAGCTGTAACAGAAAAGACCAACAATAGGTGTTGACAAGAATGTGGAGAGATTGCAATCCTTGCAAATCGCTCTCAGTGGTGGCTGCTTTGTTGAGTAGCCGGGCAGTTCCCTAAAAGGTAACCATAGAATTACCGTAGAGCTCAGCAATTCCACTCTGAGGTATGTACCCGAGAGAAATAAGAACATATGTCCATGCAAAATTTTGTATCTGAATGTTCATGGCAGCTTTGTTCATAAAAGCCAAAAAGGTGGAAACAACCCAAATACCCATCAACTGATAAGTGGATGAACAAAATGCAGCATATCCATACAAGGGCTATTAAAAAAAAAAAAGAAATGAAATACGCGTGCTACAACATGAATAAACTTTGCAAAGACTACGCTTTAAAGTAAAGAAGTCAGATAGGAAAAGAACACCTATTGTGTGACTCCGTTTATATGAAATGTCCAGAAGAGACAAATCCATAGAGACAAGAAGCAGGCGAGTGACTGCCCGGGGCCATGGGAGTTAAAAGAAATGGGAACTGACCGCTGGAGTCATTTATTCTGAGGTGATGAAAACGTTCTCAAATTTGCCTGTGGTGACGACGGCCGAACTCTGTGACTAGACTCAAAACCACTGAATTATGCGCTTTAGACGGGTGAATTGTATGGTATGTGAATATTGCAAAAATGTGCTTTTTAAAAAAAACTTAAAAGATTTAAGTTTCCTTGTGGCCAAAGTAAGGGACTAAACACGACGATAATAATAGCCTAATTTATTGAGCACTTACTGTATACCAGGAAGTGCTTCATGTGGTGTAACTTGCTTAATCCCCACAGAACCAGAGCAGATAGGAACTCTTTTCCGCTCCATGCTATAGACAAGGAGATCAGGGCTGGGGGGTTTAACCATCTAGCTCAAGAAGTTAGTGAGGGTCAAGCGAGGATTCAAACCCCAGCAATCTGACCCCACAGTCTGTGATTTACCCAACTCCTAACCGTTTTATGTCTCTGAAGACATGTGTTTACAAACATATGACATCTCTACACTTAATTTTTTAAAAAGTACTCAATGCACCTTGTACATGATAAAAAAAAAATCAACGACTAAAAAAATAAAAGGTTTCATTGCCTCAAGAAATGAAAAAAAGACAGAATCATTATAGGATCAACTTACCTGAGTGTGTGTGTGTGTGTGTGTGTGTGTGTATACATAAATACATAAATGATATTTTTCAATTCTATTTCTTGAGAAAATGACTTGATTAGCTTCAGTGTTAACGTTTATATAATGTTCCACTACAAATACTTACCTAGGCACCAAAGTATGAATAAAATTTGCACTATTCTATGTGCTATAAAAAGCAAAAAAACAAAAAACAAAACACAACTATGAACTAGAACTTAACACATATAAAATAGAATTTAAAGATTAAGATTTGGGGCTGGGGATAAAAACTTTGGAAAAATAATGAATAAAGTAACTTTGTGAGACACTTACCTTCCTCTTCACATCAGAGCCCAGGCTGAGTAAGAGCGAACAATAAAAGCTCATCTCCAGGATGTAGTACCAGTACTGGGATGGCAGCAAGGGCTGAGAAAAATGAGAGTATTCACTTTAATGCCCTGTAACTCATTGTAAGGCTAAAACTACTGCTTATACCTATTGCTATAACATTCCCCAGGAACCCGAATCTGCATTCATTCTAATAATTCAAGGATGTATATGGTAATCTTTAGGATAATTACTAAAATAATAAAGTGTGCATAACTGAAAAGCTATATAAGGGAAGAAGTGGAATAATCATTTTTTAAAACTTGATTGTCCCATAAAAATGTAGGAAGAGAAAACAAAAAAAGAGGGAAAGGCATAAGGTAGTATAAATAGAAGATAAAATAGCAAGATGGTAAGTTTAAACTCAAAACACATAATGACTGTATACACCCTAATAGAATGAGACACATGATGGGTAAGTTAGGATGTTTCTCCTTCTCCAATAGAGAAGGAGAAAAAGGCCTGCAGAGACGTGGACAGAGCAGGACAGGGGCGCAGGCCTAACGTAGGGGGACAGTATCGGGGGTCTGAGGGCTGAAGCAGTGGGGGACTGCATCAGAGGTCCTTACCTGTCTGGGATAGCCATTCCACACCTCCCCGAGGTCATATACCCAAGGTTTCTGCGGGGGGAAAAGTTTGTCAGAATCAAAGGCTGGCTTCAGCAGAAAACACAAGCTCCTCCTGATGTCACTGACAGGGGCAGGCAGCGCAGAAAGATGCACTTTTGCATCCCGCTGCACGTCCCTCGGGAGGTATCCACACACGTGGCTACACAACACCCCGGACGAGTGAATGTGGGACCAAAACCAGGCCTGTCTCAGAGCATTCCCAACGATGCCTCTTCTAACAAAGTGATTTCCGAGCCAAACCCATGACTGCTTCTGTAGCAATCAGATAGGCTGGAGCAATAAAGTATCTTAAGAGAAATGGAGAGCATCCTGAGAGCAGTCTCTAAAAGCTGCCTGTCTTTCACTTTCTACAAACAATGGACTATTCCGTTTACAATCACTTAGTCATTGTTTACATAATGGTAGGGACAGATTTGGTTTTGATGGACCAGTAGGGGAAGTCTTCATGGGACAAGTGGCATTTGCTCTGAGGCTGGTTGGAGCTGGACAGGCAGAGAGATGGGAAGGGCAGGACGTTCCTGGCAGAGGGGAAAATGTGCTAAAATCCCTAAGTGGGGATGTGCCAGGCATGTTCTGTGATTGTCAGGGTCCAGTTTAGTGGGTGCATGAGTTGCCCAAGTGGAAACTGGCAGAGATTGGGTTAAAGATGAACTTGGCAGATGCTCAGTTTGAGGAAGGCCCTGGAAGACAGCCTAGGAATGGCCACTCCCCAGGCCTCAGAGGGGTGAAAGGGCTATGAGCTGCTAGCTCATGAAAAGCTCTGGACCAGGGGTGGGCAAACTTTTTGACTCGAGGGCCACAGTGGGTTCTTAACCTGGACCAGAGGGCCGGAACAAAAGCATGGATGGAGTGTTTGTGTGAACTAATATAAATTCAAAGTAAACATCATTACATAAAAGGGTACGGTCTTTTTTCTTTTTTTTAAGTTTTATTCATTTCAAACGGGCCGGATCTGGCCCGCGGGCCGTAGTTTGCCCACGGCTGCACTAGATCCTAAGGAAATCAAGGGCAGGGATTTTAAAAATTAAAGACAAGTTCCAACCAAAAATATAAAAAAGACAACTTACATCATAAAGAAACGCGATCCCAGCCACAGTAATCACTAAGTAAAATGCAAATCGCCAGCTGCCAATAGAAAGGAGAGTCTGGTAAGGGAGGTGGGTGTTGGAGGGGGGACACAGCTGGTGCAGCAGAAAGCACGAGTGTTCTGGAGTCAGACCCATCTATGTTATCGTGAGACTCTGCCACTTAGACGGCCGCAACTTTAGGTCAGTTTTAAGCGCAGGGAGCCTACCTCTTCACTTGTAAAATGAAAACAAAACTTGCCTCAAAAGGTAAAAGGAATTGAAAATAATTTATGAAAAATACAGATCATAGTGGCTAGTAGGAAGTAAGCACCAATAAGAGGCAGTTGTTTTGTTATTATTATTATTATTTGCTTAGCCTACTTCCTGACACACAATAAATGATGGTTTGATGTAAGTATTATCAAATCATTTCTTTTATCTCCATTTAATTCCCAGTAACAAGGTTTCTATGTGGCCCGACCTTTTAGTATTGCCTTGGAAAGGCATATTTTGACAGATTACCTTTTTGTCATGATGGAGAAAGATCTATAAATTAAGAGACTTAAAATTCACAACCCAACTGTGACGCATGGGTCTTATTTAGATCCTGATTTGAATAAACTAAACTGTCAAGGAGATTTGAGACAGGTAAGGAAAAAATGAACACACTGAATATTTGCTATTATGAAATAAATTGTTTAAGGTATGATACTGGTATTGCAATTATGTTTAAAGTTACTGTGGTATGTATCTTTTAGAGATATGTATTAAAATACTTACTAATGAAATTATACAACCTCTGATATTTACTTCAGAATGATCTTCAGCCATAATTGAATGAAAGCAGTCACAAGGTAGAAACTTTTAGGTATAAGATCAGTAAGCACTAGTGATATGATATATAGTGATATATAGTCACTATAATATGGTGACTATATTTAACACTACTGTATGGTATATTTGGGAGTTTCGGAGAGTAGATCCTAAAAGTTCTCCTCACAAAGAAAATACTTTCTTTTTCCTTTTTCTCTCCATGAAATGAAGGATATAAACTAAACCCGCAGCAGTCATTTCACCATATATGTAAGCCAAGTCATTATACTGTATGCGTAACTGTAAACAGTGCTGTATGTCACTATATCTCAGTAAAAGTGAAAAAAATCAACCCACAAAAATATCTGTGATGGGAGGAGTGGGTGGAGCAGAGGTGACACAGGATGGCCCAGTTGAGAGCTATTAGGGTTGGTGATGGAGACATGGCATAGCCTATTCATTATGCCAGTCTTTCTACAATTTGTATGTTGATAGTGTTGCAGAGTAAATTCTTTTAATTACGGCTATTTTAGCTAATGACTGCTGAAGCAACAACGGAATATTAAAAATGACATTTGTTCCTTCCATTTGTATAATGCCTCACAGAGCTTTCATCAACCCGCCCACACATATTAAGAAAGAGGAATATGGGTATATTCCCGCTGTGGAGCTGAGACACTGGGGTTTTCCCAGGTCACACAGCCAAGCACTAAACGGCTGGAGTACGGGTCTGGAGAACATGGTCACATAAGCTGAACAACAGCTTGTCTTCCAGGACTGTTTCGATAGAGAAAAAAGTAGGGTTCACCCGGCCAGCGCGGTTCAATGGTTGAGCATTGAACTAGGAACCAGGAGGTTGCGGTTCGATTCTCGGTCAGGGCACATGCCTGGGTTGCGGGCTTGATCCCTAGTAGGGGACGTGCAGGAGGCAGCTGATCAGTGATTCTCTCTCATCATTGATGTTTCTCTCTCTCTCTCTCTCTCTCCCTCTCCCTTCCTCTTTGAAATCAATACAAATATATATATTTTTAAATTGTAGCACTTCAAAAGCTGGGGCTGTCCTTCTTACCAAGCCTCCTGGAATTTCTTCATCCTGCAAGGCCTGTCCTGATTCCGCCGACTCCGAAACCATCTTTCAACCTGGCGCTCCGTCAGGTTGCACTTCTTTGCCAGGCCATAAACATCATCCTGAAAGGGATGAAACGAGTGAGTGAGTGATGAAGAGCAGAGTCAGACTGGCAGGCAGTCAAAAAACAGTGTGATTGGATTACGAGAGCTGGTGC
>NW_006296417.1:1340478-1348663 GCF_000327345.1 Myotis davidii | reverse complement strand
AACTTGAGCCAGAGAATTTACCTTTTGTTTATGGATCACACACACATACACACACACACACACACACACACACACCATGCCCCCCTAAAACCATAGAGAATGTTAGTATCCCAGAACTCTTAAGTTACAAAGAGAGATCAATTCTCCATAAGTTAGTAGCAACCCATCTATATGTTCAGGCTGCATAGTGAGCGAGCTCATTCAGCTCAATGTTATTCGGGCGTCCTCGGGACCAGGCAGAGTAGCTTAACGTGCCGATCAAACCCAATCTCTTCATGTTTCCGGCGAGGAAACTGGAACACAGAGTTTAAGTAAATGCGAGACGGAAAGCCAGTAGCCAAGTGAGGACTAGACCTTGGGCTGCTGCATATTCTGTTACTTTACATGGTCGAATAGCTCCCGAAGACAACACAGGAGCAGTTCGCACAGGTGCTGGCTGTCACTCTCACACTGCATCAGATGCAGAGCCTAATTCAAACTGAGCTGAAAGAATTCCAATCATCAAAGCAGTGCTGGCAGCATATAAAAATGATGGCTGCTTCTCTTCTGGGCAGAAGCTGCAGGCTATGACTGAACATTGGCCCCGATATGGATAATGGATTAGCTCTGAGGTCACAGACCTGAAGCTCTCACAGGCCAGGCCAGAAACAGAAGTAACTGAGCGGACCGGGTCTGTCAGAGTCGCATTCTCTCCACACCGGCTGTGTGAGGAACCCACTCTACTCTCCACTTCCACAAGGAAATAAGCTCTGTCTTTTTCTTTTTTTTAAGCATTAGCTTCCTTGATCTTTTATTTTCCAATGTGAGAACAAGAAATACTGCCCAGCTGGTGCGGCTCAGTGGTTAAGCATCGACCCAGGAACCAAAAGGTGGCGGTTCGATTCCCTGTCAAGGCACATGCCTGGGTTGTGGGCTCGATCCCAGTAAAGGGCGTGCAGGAGGCAGCTGATCAATGACTCTGTCATCACTGATGTTTCTGTTTCTAACTCTCTCTCCCTCTTCCTTCCTCTCTCTCTAAAATCAATTTTTAAAAAAACCATAAAAAATAACTCAATGCAATCCTCAGGAGAGCCCTGTGAGATCAGCAGTGTTATCACCATGTTCAATTCACAGAGGGGGAAACTGAGGCACAGAGTGGCTCATCTGCCCAGCTGCACGCCCCGCCTGCAGCAGAGCCATGGTCTACACCAGCGATGGCGAACCTTCTGAGCTCGGCGTGTCAGCATTTTGAAAAACCCGAACTTAACTCTGGTGCCGTGTCACATAGAGAAATTTTTTGATATTTGCAACCAAGTAAAACAAAGATTTATATTTTTGATATTTATTTTATATATTTAAATGCCATTTAACAAAGAAAAATCAACCAAAAAAAATGAGTTTGCGTGTCACCGCTGACACGCGTGTCATAGGTTCGCCATCACTGGTCTAGAGCGCAGTCTGTCCTCACAGCCTGTGTGTTTGGCTCCGACACCAGCAGGGCCTCAGGGAGAAGCAGCGTGGCCGGAGGAGAGGCTGAGTGGGAGCCAGGAGCCCCGCTCCTCGCCCTACAAGCCAACCCTCCAGGAGAGCGGAGGATGGCCCGACCTCTTTGGCTCTCACGTGCTCACCTGTGACACCAACAGAACAAGGGAGTGCTTTGCTCTGAAAAGTCTGAATCTAAGGCTAAGACAGGCGAGCAAATTGCAATCCCTTCACGAACCTCAATGAGTGGCTTTCTGTCCGTCTCTCGGGGCCACGTGCTCATCAGAGCTGCTCTAAGTGACACACTTGCTTTCCCTGCATCAGTTCTCGCTGCGGCTTCGCAGGGGGGCGGGGGGGAAGGGGCTAGCTAGACCCTACATTCTGCTGTTGCTCCATTTTATCAATAGCAGAATAATTGATCTGTTGGCCAGGGCCGTTGGGCTGTTACCAGGGCTCACTCCCAATACATCTTGAAGTTATTATTGAGATATATAGAGAGAGACGTAAACATATGCATAAATAATGAACTCGCAGCTGCACATACACAGCCCCAAAAGAATGGTGCGAAATCACAGCGCAGAACCTCATGGGAAGCGGATGTGCACAGCGTTTGGGGCCTCATCAATACCAGGTTGTATACCCTCCTGTGCTAACCAGCCGGAGTCGGCGCTGTGCACACTGAGTACTTCTGCTTCTATGGAGGCCGCAGAGAACAGCTGCAGGAGCACCCTCAGCCCCACGCACTCAGCTGTGTCAGGGAGTCATGTGCTGCCCACATGTGTCACCGCTGCGGTTTCTGCCGTGACGGCTTGGGAAAACTTCCTTAGAGGTAATACCCGGATCTCGGAGCAGCACAGTTTTGGTGGGGTTTTTTTAGTTCTCCCAGCAACTTGTCTTACCTCAGCCAGATTTATGGCTATGTGTTTGACAAAATACAGACAAAACGCTCTTGGTATGACCCCGGCCAAGTTACTATGGGAGGTATAACGAGATTATTTTGTTTCCACATCTGAGATCACTAGGAAGTCATGTACCTCGCCTTCCCCTGTGATTTCCTGTCTTCCCACGTTCCAGTGCTTTTAATGGATGGGCACTTTTTGGACAACTTGTTATCTTGATCTGCTTTGCAAATATTGCCTCGATCTTGTAATCCACAAGCAATGTAAGTTAGAAATCTTAATTATTTTCCTTCTTGGTTTGAGGTTGATGCAAATGTCCACACTGTGTGTGACCTGAGTTACAACAATTACTCCAGGTGTTCCAGCCTCTGAAACACATTTTCAATATTCTATTCACAGGGAAAGAAGCTGCGTGGGCATCACAGGAACAGTGCTGGACGGGGGGGGAGGGGGCAGGGTCCAGGTTCCCGCTACAGATTCAGCCAAGGTTACTCAGCTGCATGACCTTGGACATCCCATTTCTTCCTATGAGGCCTTAGCTTCCTCACCTGAATCATGAAGAAAAAGACAACCTAATCCCTAAAACTCTTTCAGCTCAGAACAATCAGGGGGCATGCAGGAGGCAGCCGATCAATGAATTTCTCTCATCGACGCTGTTTCCATATATATAAGAATCTAGACTTGCCTGGACACTATCATTTTTAAACTATTAGATTAAAAATTTCTTCTATGGTACATAAACATGTAGTACACTACATTTCGAGAAGGACATCCTGCATCGTGAAAAGAATTGTGACTCTTAAAAATTCTACCTCTAGGGAGCAGGCAGGGGCACAACAGATTTCTGTGTGTGTTGAGGCCTTGGATAAAATAAAGTATCCTTCACACAAAAGCCACCACAATGGACAGGTTCATAAGGAATGAATATTGATGGTGCCACAATCATCAAAATTGTCAGCTACGGGCTCCTTTACCTTCATAGTAATCTTTTTTTAAGCAGTAAATATTGTCCATATCCTACCATTAAAAATGAAATGTTGATCTTTATACTCAAGTTATGGCATTAATTATAAGTGCTCAACATTAGAGTTGTACACAATAGTCCGACTATTCACATTTGTTATTTTATAACTAGTGGCCCAGTGCAAGAATTCATGCACATGGAAAGGAAATTAATTAGAAGAAATAGTTTAATATCGCTATTTGCCCTTTCTCTATAATAGAAGTGTCAACTAAATTCACGATCAACAATGACAGAGCGAAACACACGCATGCGATTAGCGCCAGTGAGAGCTTTATATACATAGAAAAACTTGCTGAATTAGACCTGCTTTCTGATTTAGATAAACTTTTCCAAGCCCAGTGAAGCACCCCAACTTCTCTTTCAGGTAATTGTCAGCAACACAGCAGTAAGCATCAACACGAAGCAGGTTATTATTGTAGATCACGCAGGGAGAACAAAGGGTAAAATATTTAACTGCCGCAGTGTTTGACTATATTCTGCGCAGTGACAAAACTGAAGTCATTTTCAAGGTCCACCATTTCTTACTTCTTTTCAGTCGGGTCAAGTTTCTAAGCTTTCTAATCTGTGTTTTCCAGCTAATGAGAAGAAAATAGGATTCCACCGAGTCTCCTATCTACCTGCTCCAAGACTTCTGTGAGGATCAAATGAGATGAGGCACGGGGAAATGCTTCACAGACATTTGGTTTAAGTGTGAAATTTTTGCACCTGGCTATGAAGCAAGTCGTGTTCCTGGGCTGAAGAAACTGCAAGGATGCTAGTCGTCGCTAGAGAGAGGAGACTGGGTGTTGCTACGTGACGTCATTACCCAGCGCCCACAGCAACTGTTCCTGGGCTGGGCTGGGCTGGGCTGCAGGCCGCATGTTGCGCCATGGGGTCTCAGCAGCGTCGGCTGAGATCTGGTGGGGTGTCGCTCTGGGGTCATGGCGGGGCCTGTGTCCCACTTGGGGGAAGCCAAGTGTTGCTGCTTTGTGGGTGCCAGGTCCGCGGTGCCGTTTCTCTGTAATTGGCCAGTGCACGTCATGATAGCTCCTGCGTTGAGTGCCTGCCCCTGGTAGTCAGTGCGCATCATAGCGACTGGTTGGATGGACACTTAGCACATTAGCCTTTTATATAGAGAGATATTTATTTGCCATTTTATACTATGCTTGGAATGCTATAAAACCTATCAATAGAGAAAAAATTCAAATGGACCAAATCATTCGCCAGTTAACTGGAACCAATTTCTTGCACAGATGAGGGAAGCTCCAGATGACAGAAACATTATGAAAGAAGATGTTAAAATCATCCCCCAAAAAGAATGTGAACTTACTTCAGATGGTTTGCTCGTAGAGCGTTTGTAAAAAGTCTCTAAGACAGTGTTTGGTATAATCTTCCGAACTTCCTCTTTAATACCGAAAGTCTTTGCTAGAGGTGTGGCGATAAATCTACAAAAAAATGAAAGGCAGTTCAAAGTCTGATAATGAAGCCACAATGACACCAGAGAACTCAGGTGGCAACTTTGGATTCCAAATGAAAGCTCAGTCACTGGTTCGTGTTGTCACTGGACTACCCACGGCCGACAGCTATCTGCCTTAAGTTCAAGGAGAACAAATTTTGAAACCTTTTATGCAAGCAGTATCTTGAAAAATAAAATACCGGCACAGTTCCTTAAAGTCCATTTTAAGTAAATTCAGATATATCCATACAAAAGATCCAGAAATTCGGATAAGCCATTCCACTTAGAGCTTTATTAAGATTCCCAGAGATTAAAATAAATATTTTGAGATTAAAAGTTTTATTTGGTGATATTATCTTACAGAAATTACTGTTCCTTTTTAAAGTTCTAATTTGAGAAAATGTCATACTCTTGGGTAAAGGTCTAAGAATGCGGTTGCTGGGTGGTGCATCAAGTATGTTATTTAACTTTATGAGAAACTGGCACACTATTTGCTGAAGTGGTTGTATCATTTTGCATCCCATCCAATAATGTGCCAGAATTCCAGTTACTCCCTATTCCTGCCAACAGTTGGTATTGCCAGTCTTTTTTTTCTTTTTGTTTTTTTAAATATATTTTTATTGATTTCAGAGAGGAAGGGAGAGGGAGAGAGATAGAAATATCAATGGTCAAAGAGAATCATCGATCAGCTGCCTCCTGCACACCCCCTACTGGGAACGGAGCCTGCAACCTGGGCATGTGCCCTGACCAGGAATCAAACCGTCACCTCCTGGTTCGTGGATTGACACCTCAATCACTGAGCCATGCTGGCTGGGCTACTATTCAGTGGTTTTTTTTTTTAAAGAAAATTTACCAAGTTGTGCACTCGTCACCATGAGTCGGCTTTCGAATATTTTCTTCACCCCAATGACTCCTCATGCATGTTTACTGTTAATCCCTGTTTTCTCTCACCACTGCCCTGTCTTTCAATCACTGATTTGTCTTTAGAGTTTGACTTTTCTGGATACTAAATACAATGTACTCATACAACATGTGGTCGCTCATGTCTGGCTTCCTTCACCTGGCCTAGTGGTTTTCAGGTCCATCCAGTTTTTGGATGTGTTCAGAGTTCATTCCTTTTTCTTGTTCTCTAATAATCTATTGTACAGAAATACAAACATTAATAACGTCTTCTGAAGAGCAGATACTTTAGCTATTTACCAAAAGGAAAAAAGCAGATACCCACACAAATCCTCGTACTCACATGTTCACAGCAGCTTTATCTGTAACAGCCAGAAAGTGAAAATGGCCACATTTCCATCAACTAGTTAGAGGACAGATTACCTGTGGTGTAGCCATACACTGAGACTGCCCAGCAATGACAAGGAAGCACTATACGTACATATAATAACGTCGGCAAACATCCCAAAGCACTATGCTAAGTATAAACAAGTCAGACACAACAGATTATAATCCATAGGATTCACTTATCAGAAATCCAGAAAAGGCAAAATTATATGGACAGAAGCATGTCAGTGATTTCCAGGAGCTAGTTTTTGGGAAGAGGCTAACTGAACGGGGTGCTGGGAAGTTTTGGGGCTGATAAAAATCTCCTATGGCATAATTGTGGTGATGGGTACATGACTGTATACATTTGTCAAAATGCATCAAATTTTGGATGAACTTTGTTATATAAATCATATCTCAATAAAACTAATTTTTAAAAATAATAATAGGTCCCAATTCTTCCTTCGGTCCTAACAAAGGCTCCATCTTCTGCCAGGTCCGTCTATGCTTATACTTATGCGGAGTTTCTGTGTTTGATGAAATGCTGGAAGTTCTGGTTATGAATGATCACTTAGCCCTTCAATTCATTTTTTTTACAACCATAGGAGTTGAATAAAAATCTCCTAGGATAATCTGATAAAATGTACAAACCAGTCCAACTTCCAGATGGACTAAGTGCTCCTGGAAAGGACCCATACACGTCAGAGGCAGAGGCACACAAACTAATGATGCACCAGATGCGCACAGAGCGGTGTGGCCACATCACCAAGCACAGCGCCATCTTCAGGAAACGGAGCAGTAGAGTAAGGGCTCATCGCCGTGCCACGTGTCAGCCCACAATGCGGACAGTTTATGTGTATGCACGCGTTTCATGGGGTCAGACAAACGAAAAGCCATCAACAAACATGAAAACCCAGCAGGGAGGGGAATGGGACTGGGAACTGAGGATAAAAGGTAATTAGTGAAAAAGTTAATTCCAATCAATCAACCACAAGAGATCTTACTTGACACAGACAGAAGACAGCATGCCATCATTAGGGAAATATGATTAATTATCTCCCCCTCTGCACAAAAGGTCCAGATAAAACAAAAACTAATGTGTTCTTAAAACTAACAAAGTTTCAAAAAATGTATCTGACAGGGTTTGGGATAAATAGTGGAATTGGTTCATTTATCCAACCTACGAGTGGAGAATTGTTACTGGAGCAGAAACGCATTGTTTTTACAGAGTAACACAGATACAAAATGGTTTAATACGGTAGTGTTCTCCATCAGAATCACTCAGTGCTATCTCCTCGAATGTTAGAAATGAGGAAATCAGAAAAAAATGAAAAAGCAAAGCAGAATTGAGCCAAGAAGACTTATGTGGTGAGGGAATACAGCCAATCTCAAAGCCAGATGAGTGTAACATTCCCTCCGAAGGGTCATGTGAGAGTAAGTATGTGGATAAGTATACACAGTGGATAAACACACATCCACAGCATACTTGGTGATATGAGAAACATATCTATATTAATTTAAACAAGAGAAATACGGCCTTGTTTTTTTTTAACATGTCCAGGCTTGCCTGAACTTGCACTTTATTGATATGGGGTAGAAAAAAGTCCAAGAGGAAAAAAAAACACAACATCGTGGACTTCTGCTCCCATGTAAATGGTTCAGAGCGAGGTTAGCTGCCAGGAGAGGGTCTCTTAGGTTTGCTATTATTACAGAACCCAGCCTTCAGACGGCCCCATGCAGACACCCCAATGGCCCCCTCTGTACCTGGCACGGCCTGGGTTACCTGTGAGCCAAAAGCCTTGCAATCCCAGAGGTCCCCCCTCTTTTCAATACTATTTTATTGAACAAAAGGCAGGCAGGCCTAGGCAGATAGTAAGCAGATGAGGCTCAAATGCTTCCCCTAAACAGGAGCAATAGCCCACTGGCATGGGATCGCCTCCCGGCTCCTGAGGATCTGAAGGCTCTTTGGCCAGAGTTTGGTCAGAGGGTTTCATCTGAGAAAACAGAATACCGGGACCAAGGCAACCTCGTAACACTGAAGTCTAAGGTGCCAATTTAGAGACCGCTGCAATGAGGACAGTAGTAATCTTTCTTTAAAAC
>NW_006296417.1:1331109-1340423 GCF_000327345.1 Myotis davidii | reverse complement strand
GAAAGAGAGAGAAACATCAATGATGAGAGAGAATCATGGATCGGCTGCCTCCTGCACGCCCCCTACTTGGGGTCAAGCCTGCAACCTGGGCATGTGCCCTGACAGGAATCCAACCCTGACCTCCTGGTTCATAGGTAGATGCTCAACCACTGAGCCACACTGGCCGGGCTAGCAATCCTTCCTGAACTCCTGTAGATTGCTGCACCCACCCTTCCTTAAGGAATGATGGGCGTGCTGTCCCACGGTGCCCTGTGCTGCCGAGTAGAAGTGATCAAGGTGGGGAATCTATTCACTGCACAACTAAGTGAAAGCAAAACGATGACCTCTGGTTTTCCCAGCTCCACCCCTGCCTTGGACTATTCTGGGAGCATAATTTACTCTGAGATAATATGTTTATTCCACAAGTGTTTAAATTTGAGTAGCTCAGATCCCTTTACATCACACTTGAGACACATAAATGCAGAGAGTCTGGATACACTAGTTAGAAACTGCAATTCCAGACACACACACACACACAAAATCAACCATAAGCCACAAACTAACATTTGCAAGGAAAGGAAATCCTAAAATACAAGGCAAATGTCGGTCACTTTCAAATGATCGACTTGTTTGTCCTTTACCAGCTCTGTCTGCACTTGGCTCTCTACAGCCAGAAAAGGGAGGGGCGCCACTTCCTGGTGTTCAGTGGCTCCTGGCTGGTACTACCGGGTAAAAACCAGCAGCCAAACCACAGTCCTGGTCACAATTCCTAGGACAACAGAAGGAAGCCTCCTCACGGTGAACACAGGATATGCTGAAACACAGTGTCCAATTTACATGAATTTCTTTTTGTTGTTAATTTGCACCTGAGGATACTGTCCCATTGCGATTTAGAGAGAGTGAAAGGGAGGGGGAGAGACAGAGAGAGAGAGAAACAACAATGTGAGAGAGACACATCGATTGGTTGCCTCCTGCACAGGCTCTGACTAGGGCTTGGGATCAAGCCTGCAACCAAAGTATGTGCCCTTGACCAGAACTGAACCTGGACCTTTCAGTCTGGCAGCTGACGCTCTAACCACTGACCCACACCAGCTAGGGCTACATGAATTTTTAAGAGAGTTCAGAAAATTTCACGTTTGCGATCATCCCTTGAGACTATGTCTTCTGTATTCCTAAGAGATAATAATTTACTCTCTTTGACCATCAGGGGTAGTTCCGTGCGAAAGTCCAAGAAGTTATGGGGAAAATAGAAAACCAACAACCCTAAACCTCATGTTATAACAAGAGGGTTCAAGTCCCAAATCTCCTCACATACTTCCTGTTTCACCTTGGCCAGGTCACGTACCTCTCATTTTCTCCACTGAGATGATACCATTAGTGATTTTATGTACCTCTTAAACTATAAGTTTCTATTCAAATTCAAGGTGTAATATTTTATTTATAAGTGGTTTAATCTAATACAAACAATATAGAAGCCCTGGGAAAAATTTAACTTATTTTTCAAAAAGCATGCTTTCAGCCCTAACCAGTTTGGCTCAGTGGATAGAGCGTTGTCCTGTGGACTCAAGGGTCCCAGGTTCGATTCCAGCCAAGGGCATGTACCTTGGTTGCAGGCACATACCCAGTAGGCAGTGTGCAGGAGGCAGCTGGTCGAAGTTTCTCTCTCATCGATGTTTCTAACTCTCTATCCCTCTCCCTTCCTCTCTGTGAAAAATCAATAAAATATATATATTTTTTAAAGCATGCTTTCATCCAGCTGGTGTGGCTCAGTGGTTGAACAGCGACCTATGAACCAGGAGGTTACGGTTCAATTCCCAGTGGCCCCAGGTTGTGGGCTTGATCTCCAATAGTGGATGTGTGGGAGGCAGCTGATCAAAGATTCTTATTGATGTTTCTATCTCTCTCCTTTCCCTTTCTCTCTGAAATCAATATATATTTATACGCTTTTAAATATGCTTTCTCTCCCATGTTAACCTTTCCTTACTGCCAGTGCTTGAAGAGCGATGAGGCGAGTGGAACAACACTCAGCGCTCTGCAGCGTCACAGAACGGAAGGAGCTCCGGGTGAGTTCCTGGGAGTTAAAGTTATAAAGGTGATGCTGACTTGACTCGGTCCCTTGAGAGGCATCAAGAATGGTCCTGGGAATTAACAGAGGATTGGATTCCTTCCTAATTGTTGTTGGCAAGGCCAAGACCAAGACGAACAAGTTGGTCCCCCACAAGCTGCGCTGCTTTGGCAACCGAAAGAATTTTCTAGTTCTCTGTCCCGATCAAAACATAGAAAATGGAGCTGTCCACCCAAAAAGGTAGGAAATCTGCAATGCAAATAGGCAGAGGACCTGGGTGCCAGATGCGGAGAGCACCAGGCAAGTGAGGCAAGAAAAGCGACGCTTCAGACCAGGGAAGAGTCATTGGCTGATGGGGTAGGCAGGGGCGAAACCCCACTTTATTTATGTGTGCATTCCCTGAGAAATCCAAACATCTAGGAAAAAGCAGAATCCACTGTCAAAAAGGAGGCACCTTTTCAGATGTTCTCAGCTGGGGTTTCGTGGTGCCTCCCAACAGCAAGCACATAGTGGGCCCACGCGAAGTCGCTGTTTGTACGGAAACCTTTGGGGCGGTCCCTGAAACAGAGCTGGTCAAACTAACGCTCGAGATATGCACGCTGCAAATGGTTATGCACATATGATCTGCATTACGGTTAGTCCTGGACAACATGATCTGCATCAGATTTCGTCTTAAGTTTTTCCAACTCTTGACATTCAAATATTCTTTTTGCTCCAAAAAAATAATGTGCTAATAACAGGTTTTTGAAACAGAGACAGCTACAGAGATTACAAATGGACATTTATCTCCTGTTATCATGACACTAGTGCAGTTTTAATAAGAAGGCTGGAAGTAATATCTATTTAAATTAAGAGAAAGAAAAGAAGTTTGCTTTTCCTGACAAAGCAAATTTCTACTTTTTTCTTTGATTTCCTTATACCCTGGAAGGCCAGCTATTAAAGCTTTCAATAAACCTTTAAAATAAACGTTGCAATAAGGCAAGATGAAGTTTGCTCTTTAAGGAGCCATATTTGCTATTTTGTAGGCATTTGGAAATGATAACGCACCCTCTAATCACACAGCTCTCTAGCGCTGCCTTTCTGGGGTGCGTGTCCTTTATCACAGACCTGGCCCAGGGAACGGGAGCTGAGTTCCCACGCTGTCATTGGCACTAATAAGCTCTGTGATACTTAACCTCTCGGTCTCCACTTTCTCACTGTGCAACTAAAGCACTTGTTTCTCATTTCACTTGTTCAGCTCCTAGATAACAGTTGGTGTGCACTGATTTCGTGCACGGCCTCCCAGGATCTGCACCTCTGAACAGCAGATTCTTCAAGGATCTTACCAGGACTCTCTTCTTCTACAGCTGGGACCAGGCAGGGGCATGGGCAGGAAAGACACACAAGCAATACTTACTTTTCAAAGAAATGCCGGATAATCAGCAAGCCGAAGGCATATGGGATGGTCATGTACAGATGAGAGGGTTTTACAAAGACGAGTCCATCGTGATCTTCGAGGTCTGACCACTTTATTGCTGGAGGGAGCCAGAATCTTTCCAACCAAAACCAGTCTTTAAACGTCTGAAACATTCTACAGAGACAGGAAAAGAACACATTAGATCTGCAAGACAAATGAAGCTGAGATAACCATGAGAACCTGGGCTCAAAATGCCTAAACCACACAGTTCTAGGGTGGGGTGGGGTGGGGTGGGGGAGAAGGGAACAACAGAATATTATTGCGCGATGGGTTGCACATCTCTTCATTGCAGTCAACAAGAACTGCTCTGCCAATACCGTCAGAACCATTTTGGCCGTGGTGGGCAAACTGAAGTTTAACACAGCACTGTTCATACTTTCTGTACAACATGTTACTCTTCGGGGCAGGCACCTTCCTCTTGCATGATTCTATGGTACGAAAAATAACCTCTACAACTTCAACATGCCAAAGGTCAACACCACGAAAGCTCCAACTATGAGTAAATCTTCACTAGAGTCCTAAGAACTTCTCCAGCAGATACAGAACAAGCACATTCTACTTCATATTATAATTCGTTCCAATTAGTCCATGCCAGCAAGTATTTCTTTAAGTATATTTTTCTTGATCTCAGAGAGGAAGGGAGAGGGAGAGAGAAAGAAACATCAATGATGAGAGAGAATCATGGATCGGCTGCCTCCTGCATGCCCCACACTGGGGATCGAGCCTGCCACCCAGGGATGTGTCCTGACTGGGAATCAAACTATGATCTTCTGCTTCATAGCTTGACACTCTATCACTGAGCCACACCAGCTGGGAAAGATTTTTTTTTATGTTGTTATAATAATTGCTATATAAAAGTTTGCTCACTCCTAAAATATGATTCCAGGCAGGACAGGTGAATTTGTCCAATCAAATATAAATACTTGTTAATTTATATTCATTATAACATCTATAATTCAGTGAATAAATGAATAGCTAAACTTTATCGTTCTGATTAAAGAGTTAAATGAATAGCTTACGGTGATTATGTAGGAGTCGCTGCTCTGAATAATGCCCTGTGCACCACATGTGAGCAATGAATCAGGATGTGTTGAGAGCCATAGTAACTTCAATACCCAATAGCCAAACACATTGAAAGGGAAATAGACACGGAAAGAATTCAGAAGTTGAGGGTGGGCCCCTAATGCCGTTCAAACTGAGAAAATAAGGAAATCTTCATTATTCACTTTTTCTTCACGAGCTGCCACTGGACATCCATGGTTGCTGCTTCAAAAGAGTTAAAAACCAATGCAAAATGAATCCCAGCCCTGAACATGAGGACTAAAGTTATAGAACTAGTAGAAGATTCTAAAGGAGATCTCAGTGACCCTGGGTTAGGCCAGGGGTGGGGAACCTTTTCTCTGCCAAGGGCCATTTGGATATTTATAACATCATTTGCTTAATATAATTCCCTTACTATAAATTTATGTTGCTAGGAAAACAGCTCCTAGATTTATTGAATTTTGAGTCCCTCCTGCAGTTGCCTTGGCAGGGCCAAACCAAATAACTTCTCGGGCCTTATCTGACCCGCGGGCCAAACATTCCCCATCCCTGGGTTAGGCAAAGCCTTCTTCTGTAGGACGCCAAAAGCAAAACGACAAATATAAAACCGGTAAGTTGTACCTCATCAAAATGAAAACCTCTCCTGTCGCACGGCCACAGGCCCCTGCCGCTGCCTCTGGCATCCGCTCGAGTCACCTTTCTGGCCCCCACACACCGGAAGTGCCATGTGGGGGAAGCCAGCACCCGGCCCTCACGGTAGCAGGGAGATGATCTTTCCCACTGTCCAAGCCCCGGTGGACCGTTCCCCATCTGCTGGCGGCCGGCCTGGGATGCCTCGGCTTGGCCAGTTGGATGCTGTTCTCGGGACTCTTGAGTCTGGAGCCAACAGCGCTGTCCAGCGGCAGCAGCTACTAAAAAATACAGCTGTCTCTCTGCCTGCTGGCCTTCCTGACCTCCTGGTTTCCAGCCATCCACGTCTGGACCACCACCTGCCTTCCCGCTGTGAGTCACTGCCAATCAAGTCCGTTGTTTTGATGGTAAGAGGTAGACACGGTTGCCTATGACCAAGAGCACTGGCTGACACACCTAGTGTTCGTTTACCCACCTTTTTTTTTTAATATATATCTTTTTTTATTGATTTCTGAGAGGAAGGGAGAGGGAGAGAGAGCAACATCAATGATGAGAGAGAATCATTGATCGGCTGCCTCCTGCACGCCCCGCACTGGGGATCGAGCATGTGCCTGGGACCGGGAATTGAACCATGACCTCCTGGTTCATAGATCAACGCTCAATCACTGAGCCACCTAGCGTTTCCCGACCTTCTTGATTGAAACTGACAGCTCAGTTCAGCTGCCTGAACCTTAGGTTTAGCAGAAGTGCCTGGGCTAGGATTTTCTCCTGCAGCACACTGGAGAAGCAGGAACGCCCGGGGATAACTGAGGAGGGGCCGGCAGCCTGCAGCATCTGTCATGTCTCCCTGTTTAGCTTCTGAGCTCATCTTGCTGACACGGGGTACCCATTTGTCCCTTTTCTTCTCTTCCTCCCCGATTCCTGACCCGGCTCTAAATTTCAAATCGGACACAGGCCCTCATAGTTACTGCTAACTGAAGGCTTTTTGTTCTTGTCGTTCAGTGTAACAGAGGCTGCGGCCTCCCTGATACAGCCTCAGAAAGGTGCTGGGTTGGGTGCAAAACCCATGACTGACACGGTGAGCACAATACCTTCCTGCTGTGTTAACTGTCTAAGTATTGCAGCACTTCAACAGTATCCGGATGGAGAAAAAATTAGAAAGGATTGAAATAGAGAGATACATGCATTTAAAAAACCCACAGCCCAGCCGGCGTGGCCCAGTGGTGGACCGTCGACCCATGAATCAGGAGGTCACAGGTTCAGTTCCTGCTCAGGGCACATGCCCGGGTTGCAGCTCATCCCCAGTAGGGGGCGTGCAGGAGGCAGCCGATCCATGATTCTCTCTGAGTATTGATGTTTCTATCACTCTCCTTTCCTCTCTCTCTAAAAATAAATAAAAACATATATTTTTCCAAAAACCCACACATTACTGCTCTTTAAAAAAATCTGAGCCTTTGCAAGAATGAATCTGTCGCGGGGGGGAGGGGGAGGGTATGGTGGGGGGTGTGCCTGTAACTCAGTCACTTTCTGGACAGTTTGACTCCCACATGCAACTTGCAGCCCATCTCTCATCTTCATTTCTTTGGCTGAACTCTAGGCCTTTCTGGCACCTGAAAAATTGTCAACTCAGTTAACAGCTCCTCAGTCTCTCTGCTTGGTATTCTCTTGGAAGTAGACGGATTTATTCACTCCTTTTTTTCATCAGTTACTCAAACTTCCCTTTTCCCATCGCTTGTACTTTCTAAGGGACTGTACTTTTTATCGATATAAAAAAATTAAAGCTATTTTAAAAATATTGTTAAGGAAAATGCTTGCATTCATTTCTCTCTATTTAGGGAAGTGTCAGTGATGGACGTGGCATCACGGCCCAGCTGTGTTTTCCCACCTGCTATTATTGTGAAATGTCTAAACCCTATTTTCAACGCCAGCTGCGAGTCGTCTGCAGGAAGACACTCTAACTCATGTAGGTTCTTCTGAGTCATTAGTCTCTGACCTCATGGATACAGAACCAAACAGGGTGAGGGAAGCCTGCTGAGCCACTTTCTCAGATGAACACCATTAAATCTGACCTTGGGAATGAAGAAATAAACCCATCTGGGCACCAAGCTGATCACTGTTTGAAGCAACATTTTTGTGAAGTACTAAAAATACAGCACTTGCCGGGCCAATTTGGCTCACTGGTTGAGTGTTGACCTAGGAACCAGGAGGTCACTGTTTGATTCCTGGTCAGGGCACATGCCCGGGTTGTGGGCTCGATCCCCAGTAGGGGACATGCAGGAGGCAGCTGATCCATGGTTCTCTCTGATCACTGATGTTTGTCTCTCTCTCTCTCTCTCTCTCTCTCTCTCCCTTTCTCTCTGAAATCAATAAAAAGGTAAAATAAAAATATAGCACTTGAACTCTTGCTGAGGTAGGAGCTCCTCGTTGGGCTGGGGCTTCTGGCATTTCTGGTGATTACCACATAATGCCGGCTGGAAATCCATCAGCTCAGAAGATAACGAACCCTACAGGACATCTCTCTCGGGTGGAGGAGTGACAAAAAAATGTCTCTACAGAACAGAAAACGTCACTCAGAGGACAGTGAGGAGAAATGAGAAGTTAAATAAGTCAAATAGAAGTAAAGGTGTATGAAGGGAAGAGACATTCTAGAACCCATGTTCACAATACTTGAGGATGACATGGTTAGAGAGCAGGAGAGGAAGTGAGAGCTTTGGAGGTCGGGTGGCCAGACTACAGGGAGGCCAGGGTCCTCGGTAAAGAGAAGTCAAGCCTGGCCGGTGTGGCTCAGTGGTTAAGCATCGACCTATGAACTAGGAGGTCATGGTTTGATTCCCAACTTGGGACAAATGCCCTGGTTGCAGGTTTCATCCCCAGTGTGGGGTGCGCAGGAGGTGACCAATCAATGATGCTCTCTCATCATTTCTGTTTCTATCTCTTTCTCCCTCGTCCTCCCACTCTGAAAATTTAAAGAGAGAGAGAGAGAGAGAGAGAAGTCAGCCCCAGAAGAGTGTGGACCTTGCCTGGCCTGCCCACTACTGCATGCCCAAAGCTTGCACACAGTAGACACTAACTAAGGATTTGCTGAATGAATGGATGGGAAACTTACTGGGGCTGAAAAATCAAGAAGAGATGTTATGGCCAAAAATGTTATCTAATTTAATTATCTACAAATAACTTCATTTTTTTAGTTGCCAAACGATTTTTGAAACTTGGAGCAGAGGTCAGCTAAACATGCTTATCTACACTGAGTCTGTTTGTGTTTTCTTTGAAACTAACTCTATGAACTTGGCCAAAAATACTGGTTATGCCTTTAAGATAAAACACGAAGGAAAGCAGGAGGCCCTACTTGCTTTCTGTCCACGGTGCAAGGACAGAGCCAAGTGTAATCCTACTTCTCAGAGCATCTCAAATCGGGCCACTTCACATGGATGAGCCAGTGCAAGCGCCAGAGCAACTCACCTCGGGAGCACATTAGTTATGATTCAGTTAGTGCATAAAAGCCTGGAAATGTGCAAAAACGGCAGCGGAAAAGCAAACACAACTGTACTTTGTGTAGAGAAGTGATTAACCTACAGCAAGATCGAAACAGCTTTAAGTAATTCGCTCATACTACATTTTCCAATTATATCAATATAAGCCTTGAGGAAATTCAGAACAGACTCAGAGACAAAAAACAGAAAAACTTAGAGCATTTGCAACAAAAGCATGGTGTCACCTCAGAGGTGTCACCGAGGGGTATCAGGGTGTCCTCAGTATCCATTCATTCTGCCTTATAGTCACAGGCCCTGGTCCCCAAGTTTTACCAGGCTCATGGCTGCCCTCTCACGTGAGTCACCATTTCCCAACCTCCCTTGTGGCCACATGTGGCCGTGTGGGGTCTGGGTCAGCGACACAAGCGAGGAATTGATTTGGGTAATCTCCCTAAAGACCAAGCTGCCTGTCCTGGTGTCTGTCTTTCTTCTTTCCTGACAGCTGGAAAGGGGGGCGATACCTGGACGGTTACATGCACGAGAAATAAACTTCTGCCTGGCTGGCCTGGCTCGGTGGTTGAGGGTCAACCTATGAACCAGGAGATCACGGTTCGATTCCCGGTTAGGGCACATGCCTGGGCTATGGGCTCCGTCCCTAGTGTGGGGCGTGCAA